>NC_092873.1:112081710-112401960 GCF_028372415.1 Notamacropus eugenii
AGGACTTGGAGTTGGCAAGGTCTAAGTTCAAATCCAGCAAGTCACTTAACCCCTATTTGCCTCAGTTGCTCATCTGTAAAATGGGGACACATTGCAGAAGAAAATGGCAAACCACTCCAGTATCTTTGCCAAGAAAACCCCATGGAATGGGACAGCTAGGTGGCACAGTGGAGAGAACCTCCTTGCCCTGGAATCAGGAGAACCTGAGTTCATATACAGCCTCTTAGACACTCACAAGCTATGTGACCTTGGGCAAGTCACTTAATTCCAATTGCCTAAAAAAAAAAGATTTATTTGGACAAAAATCCATGAGACCATATAGAGTTGGATATGATTGAACAATAAAATACTCAGCTCTGCGCTTTCTCTCTCCCATTACTCTATGAGGCGATTTCTTGGGATTTATCTTGTTGATCTATGTAATTTAGACACATTATTCCAGAAAGTAGCAGTCATGTAACAGAGAGGAAGCAAAGCACAATGGGAAGAGGACTGTATTTGGAGTCAGAGGTTTAATTCAGGCCTTTTCTACTTGCTACCTATGGGACCTTGAGCATGTAATATTTTCTCTCAGTCTAAATTGGTGTCACTGTGAGCATTTCATTCCCAAGATTCCCAAGGACTTTATTTAAAGCAAGAGTTCTTAACTTTTTTTATAAGGACCCCTTTTGTAGTCTGAGGAAGTCTGTAATAGTTTTAAATGCATAAAATAAAATATATAGGATTACAGAGGAAATCAGTTATACATTACATATATGTATAATATATATTGAACATATATTGAAATACAATCATCAAAATATTCAAGAAAAGAAAGTTAAAGAAGGGTCTTCAAGTCAGGAAAATCTGGATTCCAGTCCTACTGCTGCCACAAACTAGCTGTGTGTGACCCTGAAAAAGTCACTTACCTTAACTAACTAAGGCTATAAGTTGCAGAGTAGATGTTAATCTGCATTGATAGAGGAAATTCTTCACCAAGAGCCCCTTATACCAATGATATCACAGGCTTAGTTTTAAAAAAAGAAACCACACACACACACACACACACACACACACAGAGTGTTCAGTGGAAAGAGCATGGAATTTTAAATCAGAAGACCTTGGTTTAATCTTACTTACCCTGTAACCTTGATCAAGTTTATATCTCCTTTCTGAATCTTAATTTCCTCATCAATAAAATGAGAGTGTTGGAGCTGATGATCTCTAAGACCCATCCTAGTTCTAAACCTTATTATCCTATACACAACTGTTGTTGTTTAGTCATTTTCAGTCATGACTTACTTTTCATCACCCCATTTGGAGTTTTCTTGGCAAGAATACTGAAGTGGTTTGCCATTTCCTTCTCTGGTTTTTTTTATACATGAGGAAACAGAGGCAAACAGTGACCTGCCCAGGGTCATATAGCTAGTGTCTGAGGTCAGATTTGTATTTATGAGGATGAGTGAGCCTTCCTGACTTCATTTCCAGCATTCTCTACTACCTAGATGCTCTTCTATCCTGCATACAAACCTATTAGCAAAAAACGTTACATTGCAACTATTTCTAAACCATGCCCTACAAACCATCATTGTTTTAAAGTTGACCTCATTAAAAAAAAAAACCTTCATCAAGAGTCTTCTGTCCTACTGTTCTCTTCATGAATTCCAGCAGCTCACAATCTCTCAGTCAGTTGGTGGGATGGTAAACATCTGTAAGCACAGTTTCCACTGAGTCTGAGACTGGTAGATTTCTTAAGCTCGGGAGTTCTGATCTGTACTAGGTGAAACTGACCAGGGGTCTGCATGACATCTAGCATCAAAGCCACTAGGTCACCTAAGAAAGGGCAAACCAGTCCAGGTCAGAAATGGAGCAGTTTAATGCTTCTGGGTAGAACAGAGATAGCACTGGGACCCTATACTTCCAGCTTGGACAAGGAAATGGCAAACCACTTCAAGTATCTTTGCCAAGAAAATCACAAATAGTGTCATAAAGAGTTGGTCACAACTGAAATGATTCAACAACAACACTTCCAGCTTGAGGAAGATAGGGAGACCCAGTCTTTCAAAAAAAAAAGTCACAGGTTCTTGAAGGTAGATTTAACTGAAGGATGCTGGGAACTGCCAAACAGAAGCCCATTCCAGGTGGCCTCCTCTAGAGAAAAAACAGGAACCTGCAGAATATGAAGAAATAGGAAATAGGAAAAAAATGAAGTGATATATATATATATATATAGTAAAAATGCTGACTGGAACTATGTATGTATTAGCAACAAGTTACCTTTTTAAAGACGGAAGAAAAACCATATCCAAAGAGCACATGTAAATAATTAGGTCAATTGTGTTATTGTTTTGTTAAAAATTAATATATACTTTCAAAAGACAAAGTATTTTGTCAGCCTCAGGGTGATGGTTTTGGAGTTTTTTTGTTTTTTTATCACAGCACTCTCAAAAACCACTTCCTAAAGTACTGTTGTTGGAGACACAGACCAGTGAAATCATGGATCTTTGAATTATTGAAGTATTGTTTTATATCCAACTCCAACACAACCCACCCACGCCTCCTCACATCCTTCCATAACAACCAAACAAAACAACCCATTATTTAATACGTATTCTCTTTGGGGTTTGTTTATTAGGGAATTTTTTTTAGTTTATTTTTATTGATGGTTACTAAGTTTAGAATAAATTGTTTTAAAAATGTGTTATTTTTGTTGGACTTGCTGAGAATCATTTAGCCAACGTGTCGGAGAAGGCCCTTGAACCTAAGTTTTTCTTGATGCCAAGACCAGCTCTATTCAACAATCTGCTTCTCTCAGCATTTTTAAGGCAAACATCAGATAGAATCTTCTTCTCATTTGATTACAGGAGTAATAATGCTTTATATAAAGATCTAGGTATTAAAAACCCACCTAGAATAAGAGAAAAGGTTGGAGAAAACTGAGGAGTCAGGGAGAGGCTTTTTACTTGAATGATCAAATAAGATAATGCCAATATAGGCTGCTATTATTACTCTCTCCTGTGCCCAGTCCTTGCTCCCATGACTATTGGCTGTAGCTCTAGAGTGGGAGCCCCTGGTGGATAGCTTGGTTCAAACTGAACACAAGGGTTCGAAAGAGAACTGGGGAACCCAGAAGAATGGAGAAAAGAAGCCATGCTTTAGTCAGTTGGGGAACCCAATGAAAGCTGCAGTCAGTTTCTACAGATGACTGTGTTCTAGATCCCTTTATTACTGAGGCATCCTGTGCAACATCGAGCACATTTTTGTTTCCTGATAAATGCTTATTCATAACAATCTATTATTTATACTCAAGTTTATGTAGAGTTTTTGTTCCAGAGTTCCCTGCAAGACCATAGACACAGTACCTTTATGGTAATTAGGTTAAGCCCTTGAGATCTGTGGGAGAAAATGTGCCTCACTGAAATGGCATGTTTAAATAGCCCAAGTAATAAAAAAAAAAAAATCTATTGCTGACTATGCCCATAGGAGCTAAAAGCATGACAGAATGTCTGGCCCAAGACTTATATTAGAGAAGAACATAAACAAGAAATAGTTAGATCTTTGTAGAAAAATAAGATTTAAAACTAAAGGGGAGGGAGGAGAACCTGGCAATACAATACACTGAGGAAACAGGCTGAGAATATAAATAATGAGTTGGCTTTATTTTATCAGATGGGAGAAATGAGGTTGATTAATGTTCTTGTAAATGCTCTCTGGGAGAGCCACTCTGCAGTTTAATGTTGGGTCTCCTAGGACCACTGGAAGGGTTTGAGGATAATCATCTGTGACACAATAAGGCTGTCCTCGTGACACAATTTGAAACAACCAACCTTATTTCCAAGCTTTGCCTGCCAGAAAAGTGAATGCCAAAAACCAAATCCTGCTCAGTGGGAACCACATTGATTCTTCATATCTCCAAACTGGGTTGGTAATACTTGCTTTGAACTCTTTCATTCACTTATGCAGAAATAATTTGAGGTTATTTAAGTAGTGCCCTCCCCTGCACCCCCTCACGTGGAATGTAAAAGTTGAGGGACTGACAGCCTGGGGTAGAAAGAAAAGGATAAGACTTGGCACAGACCTAAACCAGCTACTAACTTTGGGCAAGTCACTGAATCATACTGAGCCTCCATTTCCTTGTCTATAAACCAGGGACAACAGGATGTGGCACTACCACCAGGGAGAGCTATGGGTATCAGCCAAACAGCCTGTTCCTCTCTATCATAGATCCTCAGGGTAGCCCTCCCTCATTCAAAACAAAGTCAAGTGCAAGTCGTGTCATTATTTCTCTGATGGCATGGTCCTTTTCAGCAATGAAGGACGAACACACACAGATCCTCAGGGTAGCTGGTTATCACCTACTGGCTGTGTAGGCTACCAGAGCATTGGCATAGGTTTAAAGCAGAAGTCTTTAACCTGGAGTCCATGCACTTTAAAATAAGTGGGTTTTTTTGCTAATTATATTTCCTTGGTAATCTTGTAAATTTCATTTTATGTGTGTAAAAGTGTTATTTTAAGAATAGGTCCATAAGCTTCACCAGACAGCCAAAGGGGTCCACGACACAAAAAAGGTTAAGATTCCCTGGTCTCTCTGTAGGTAACTGTGTGTCTACAAATCAAAATTTTTTGGCTTGATACCCAGTTCATAGCCTTTCCTTCATAGCTAGCAATCAAAAGCCTCTGAACAATACATCATTAAAACAATTTAATTGGATTAGATAAAAGGTAATTAGATGCAGAATCACTGCTTTCCCTTAACATAAGCTGTACATTCCATTTTATTCCAATCCTGTTCTTTCCCAAAGGATCATACAATATTATAATTAGAGCTAGGGAAAAAAATTTATTAGGTTCTTTAGCCCAATTCCATCATTTTATAGATGACAAAACTAGTCATAAGAGGCTGAATTTCTTTTCCAAAATCACACAGATTTCAAACTGCAATCCCAGGTTCTGGAACTCCAAATCTAGTATCCCTTCCACTATGCCATGCCAATATCTTTTCCAGTATGGGATCTGTCTCTTTCTTTCATGTATTCTTAGGTAAGCCAGTGTTATTTTTAGACTATTTCTCAATGAAAAGGAAATTAAGGCATGCAGTTAACCCACAACTAGATTACAAAGCACTGAAGACACTGCAGTAATATTCAGAGGTGGCAGTTGCATGAGTAAACAGCATAGCATGATGCTAAGTCTGAGATTTGGGGAACATTTCTCCCCAGGATCAAAAACTTTGCTATGCATTGGTCTATTCCTGCCATCCCACACTGAAAGAAAGTACTTACAAAATGCTCCAGAGACTCACCCTTAACACAACACTGTCATAAATCCAGCACAGTGGACAGGGATAAGGCACAATTCCAACCATCACTGTAGCCTCCCAAATTCCTCTTGATTTCATCTTCAAAGACTCACAATGAAGGGGGAATATCCTGCTTTGCATTTCTCCACAAGTCCATTGTGGCATTTAAAAAAATTGTGAGAAATAGTTTCTGGGTAGTTAGTTAATTATTTTATTAATAATGCCAGCATGTTTATTAATAAAAGGATGGTCATTTGGCCCTCTCTCTTAGACCAAAGATCCCTCATGGTGATAGGCTCCTAGTTTATATGCTTTTAGAAAAGTAGGTATTCCTGAGGGTGGCAATCAACTCTGATTGGTTAACAATGAGAAAACGAATATTACTGTAAGGGGTTGGACTATATTACAATGAGGGTCTCAGTATGGTGACTTGAATCGCCCAAATTTTGGTCAGAGATTTATCAATATCCATATCACCTGTCTGACAAAAGGGAGAATCAGCACTTTCCCCCACCTGTCTGAGGAAATACATTGAGCAGGAATGTATCCATTAGCCTAAGTTTAGAATTTCTTTTACTGATTAGATCGGGGCCACTTTCAGAAAGATTTTTCACACTGGTTGATTTCTGGATAAGAAAGTAGAAAAGAGCAAAAATCTTGGTCCCATACAATTAGTTATTAAATACAAGAGAGAAATAATCATTTATCACACCATCAAATACAATTCAATTCTGTTCCAAGGTGCGTTCAGCAATTACTTTACAATTCACCAAAATACATAAAAGAACCATAGTAGCTCATAAATAATTAATGCAATTCACTTCACTTTCCAATGGCTCCCATTCCACCACCACCCCCAAACTGAATCTTAAAGTCTTTCAAATTTAGAACATCACCTTGGGCTTTGGACTTGCATCAGATGAGAAAAAACCTAGGTGTCGCTCACAGAACACCCTTCATCCAACAAATTAGTGATTCCCATTTTAGCCTAGAAACCTATAAATCATCCAGCCTTATGCTAATGCATAAGGAGAGTTGGATTCTCCCCAATAGGGAAATGAATTTGGGGATGCAAGAGGCAACCCTTTTCTGACCTGACCTGTAGTGTCCAAATAACTCATAGTATGAATAGGAGTAAAGCCCAGATCTTTTTGTCCCTGTGTTAAAATTGTAACTTGTTCTGGTCCCCTGTCCACCCCTCTTCTTCTAGTCAGTATATTAAGTTTACAAGTAGTCAGCATAAAGGAGAAATAGGAGGAAGTAAGATTACAAAAGGGAAACCGGAAGTCATGAACTTCCCAAAGACCAAAGGAACATAGTTTTAAAATTATGTCATGTATTAACCAAAATTTACATACTGGCAATATGTGCTGAATCAACAGAAGGCACTAGACACTGCTGTCAGGATTCTGGTCCTGTGATACGTAAGGGCAGCTAGGTGGTGCAGTGAATAGAGCACCAGTGCAGGAGTCAGGAGAACCTGAGTTCAAATCTCACCTCAGACACTTGACACTCACTAACTGTGTGACCTTGGGCTAGTCACTTAACCCCAATAGCCTCATCCTGGGTCATCTCCAGTCATCCTGATGAATATCTGGTCACTGGATTTAGATGGATCTGGAGGAGAAGTAAGACTGGTAACCTGCACAGCCCTCCCTCACTCAAAACAAAGTCAAGTACAAGTCATGTCATTATGTCATTATTTCTCTGATGGCATGGTCTTCTTTGGCAACGAAGGATGAATACACACACACACACACACACACACACACACACACACACACACACACACACACACACACACCTGTGATTCATAAATTCCAAACTTCCACACTTCCAAACCAGCAGAGCATCAAAAAGGTGCTAAGAACTTTGAGATGATTTGGAAATGCTAGTGAACAAACCCCAAGGTGGTACAGGTCAGAGTTAGTCTGTTCCCTCCCCCCAAAAAATGCCATAAAAATGAAACCTCAAACTCCTGCTCTCAATTGCCACTCAATACCCTTCCATCTCCATTTGGGTCCATCTGTTTAGTGCTTCCAAACTCTACTTATCTGTGCCTCTCCTCCTCCCTCTCCTCTTCCCCATCACTGCCTCCCTTCACCATTCCATCCTCTGCACCTTCACCATGCCATCTGCCTTGGAATCCCTTTTGCCTCTTATCTCTGTACCCTCTGTGCCTAATTAAAGTGTGATTGCCACCCTTTTTCCTATCGCCAGTTGTGGTCTTTCCCAACAAATACTCAAAGAACTGACCCCATTTCATAATTTCACAAATTAATTATCAGTTCAGTTCCATATCATGTCTCAGACTCCTCTATTGTTTACCCAACTTCAGCCACATATATGTGCTGTCTTCTCTTTTGAACAGGTAGATGCTGCCCATTAACTCATCTTTTCATGAAAGGTTAGGAGTCTAAACTGTTCAATCTGTAATTTCTTAATAGACAACCCCACAAGGTTGACACTACCCAGAAAATGTCCCTTCTTTTTGAGAAGACGGGCATCTGGGATCACATTGTCCAGGAAATCTTCCTTCCTCTATGCAGAAGACTGAGGTTCAAGAACTCTCAGAGTTTAGCCAATTGTTTTTTTCTCTCCTCGGACCACATGAGATTATGTAGGCTTCTTGGGTGGCCATTAGTGCTCCTGGGGTAACCCTTTCCTCAGGCCCCTCCAGGATATAGCTCGACTCTGTACCACACTGAGAAGGGAAAAAGGGGGAAAAGTTGTGACAGATAGTGTTGGCTATGTGAACACTTTGTGTTGCTTCAAAAGTAATAATCCACACCTTAGTCCTTGCTTTCTGCAACCCACAGAAAATCAGGTTGTCACCCAATACATTAATAAATTTAACAGCCAGGGGATGTGATATGTAAAGTGCCCACCAGATGGCAGTACCCTCAGGCCAACAGTTGAGTACCTTTGTCACAGGGTATTTGATACACTTGCACTGGTTTTCCCAAAGGTTGCAGTATCATTTCTGTGCACCAGATGGTGCTCAACCTACAAACTCAGACTATTCCCACCAACCCTGAGCTCATAAAGCTGGTGTCACTTGGATGCTGGCTCCATCCAAAATAGACCTAGGAATATGATATAGACCACACACAGCAATTACTAAAATAGGAAACATTTCATGATCATTTTCAAACCCCTATGCCATATTTGGGCAACCTCTCAACTCCATTCTTAAATTTCACATGGATATAAAGTGTAACATGAACATAAATGCAAACTATTATTATTAAAATAAGGTATTTAGTAGCCAGATTAGACACAAACTTCTCATTTTTCCTCTTTGTTTTCCTCTTCTATTGCACAATTGCCTTATATATAATAGTAATAGTATTCAACAAACCCAAAGATTCTAATACTCCTTATTCAACAACAACAAAAAAATGCTGAGAAAATTGGAATGTCACATTGAAGAAATCAAGCTTAGACCATAACTTACATCGTATGCCACAATAAATTCAAAGTGGATACATGACGTAGGTATAAGAAGGCCTGTCTTACATGAACACAGAGAACGAAATGCCTCTCTACATGAATCATTTATAGGGGAAAAGTTATTGACCAAACAGGAAATCAGACCAGGAAGGGGGGGAAATAACAACTCAGATTACATAAAATTGAAAAATGTTTGCACAAACAAAATACAGTGAGAATTATAGTAAAAAGCAGTTAAGTGGGCAGGAGGAGGGGATCTTGGCAGCAAATTGCTCTGATAAAGGTCCGATATCCAAGATACAGAAGAAAAAGCAATACAAATATAGAAGAACCAGAATCATTCCCCACCAACAGACAGTCAAGGAATGCGAACAAGAAACTCTCAAAATAAAAACAACCATGTGAAACAGTGTTCCAAACCACCAATCATTAGAGAAATACAAGTTAAAGTAATTCGGAGGATCTACCTCAAAGAGGGAGGCATCTGAGTGAGTACCTTCCTCTGTCAGAATGGCCTTAACCCTAAAATAGTACTATAAGTCCTGAGGATAATCTGGGCTCCTAGGGAAGGTGGAGGACCACAGGACAGGAAAGGGGAGATTATGACTCCTCAAGGGTTAAACGGTGAGTCCTCCCTGTTTTGCACCAGAATTACGTTTGATATGTCAGACTGAGTTTGTCAGGGAGTTGAAGATTGCTTTACATTTTCTGCTAAAACCAAGACACAAACTATATTCTGATGTTTTTGGGGGGGAGAGATAAAATGAACCAAATTTTGCTGTTTTTAAGGAAAACACTGGATGGAGATATGAATCAAAAAGAGATTGATTTATGAGAAGCCTTTAGAATGAATCTAATTTGCATAAACCCAGAGTTTCAGTTCTAGGCAATAGATTTCACTTAACATCAGCAAATTCAACCTTACATAATCTCTTTACTAAGACATCTAAGATGTCTACCAAGACAATAATTTAACCTTTATTTAATCATTTTATTCTGATTGGTCTCTATTTTTTAAAAAATTGGGCAAAGGTGATACTGGAGACAAAGTACAACTAGATTTTAAAATTTATTTTCTTATCTTGACAGCAAGGTCTGATGCTCTTAACTTACATTCCCTTTATACAGTTTCAGGAAAATTATTTTTATAATTTCTAATGACAAGGATTTCCAACAAAAAAACAAATTTTCCCTCAGAGGCTTTGGCAAGCCATGCTTTCTTTCCCTGCTTGTGAGAGACTTTAACCTGGGGCCTCATGGTCTCACAGATGGGAAATGTGTGTTAGCAGAAGGGGAGCAGCCCAGCAGGAGGGAATTAGTGGAGAGTAAAGGAGAGTGAATTCTATCTGAATGAAAGTGATGAAGAAGATGTAGAAATACATCCTTCATAGATTCATGGTATGTTAGAGGTGGGAAGTAAGTTGGAAATCATCCAATTCAACTTTCCCGTTTTATAGATAATACAACTGAAACTCAGAAAGAAGAAGGAAGATGTCCTAGGTTAAAAAATAATCAGATCATAGATTTAGAGCTGAAAGGGACCCTAAAAGGCTAAAAAAGGTTAAGTAACGTGTCCAGGGTCATGCAGTAATTAGTAGCATAGCCACTACTAAAATCTAGGTTCCCAGATAATGGTACCATTCTTTCCAGTATGCCATAATACATCATCTTTGTTTGGCTTCCATCAGAGAGAGAATATTTTAGACATGATGGGCTAAAACTTTATTTATTCATTTCCTTAAAGTGGAGATTCTATCATACAGGATATTAATTATCATTCCCACCTTCATGTTACCTACAAATCTGATAAGTAAGACGTCTATCCCTTTAATAGAACTTTGACAAGAATAGTTTACCCAAGGCATAGCCCCTCAAAAAATAACTTCCAATTTGACCCATTAATTACTACTTTTCAGTTCTAGCCATCTGGTTCATCTACGCTACCATCTAGGCCCCATTTCACCATCTTGTCCACAAAACTTTGTAAAATGTCTTACTGAAATCCAGGTATATACTATTTATCTGGCATTGCTTTGCTCTATCAGTCAAGTAACCCTGCCAAAAATGAAGTTACCCAGACAGAGCTGTTCTTGATCATGCCATGCTGGTAATCACCAGTTGCCTTTCCAAATGTTAATAGACGAACAATGTATTCAAGAGTACATTCTAAGTCTTTGGCTCAGCTTTATTGGTTTGCCTCTTTCATGGATAGCATCCATCAGATACAATGCTATAGAAGGAGAGAACTTTACTTCCAGAAGCCAACATATAGCAGCATGAAAATACATTTCATCCTTTTGTCTTTGTCATCTGTTCTCTTCTATTTTAGGTGAAGGATATAGTTTTGAAAATTCAATAGAGTAAACCTACCTGTATCTTAGTGTCATAGTACCTGAATTTTACAACTAGCCTGACACTGATGCCCCAAGGAGCAAGGAGTGAGCTTTGTGAGTGACATTCAGGACCCAGACTGGTAGACAAGAACTCATCAAGCATGATACCACCTTTGGACATGAACTATGGTAAGTTTGGGCCCATTCTCCCCACCAAGAATCCAAGTGGAATAGAGGGCAGGGTACCCTTAAAATTGTGTGTTGGAAAAGTTTGTACTTTTCTTATTATTACATATTTGAAGTAATTATCTCTTTGTAAAAATTTCCTTTAAATGAATGATTTCTAGAATTCTTTGAAACTATAATGACCGACTGTGGCCTTGAAGAAGAAAAGAAGATGCCTTCCCTCACCTCTCTGAAGAGGTAAGGAGCCATGCATATATTGTCAGATTTTTATTTTCAATTTATAAGTTAGTTTTATTAATTTTTTTTATTTTTTTTCCTTCTTTATTTTAGGGGATGGTCCTCTGAAAGGGAATATTGGGAGGAGAGAAAGGGAGGTGGGTTGGGAAGAATATGAAAAATATGTAGGTGATATAAAAAAAGATTACATAAAATTACAGTACAACATCTAGGTGACATTAAAAAAAAAGATTGCATAAAAAAGAGAATGCATTCCATATCTTACCAGCAATTGAAGCCAAGCTCAATGGTCTACAGTTTGAAGGATCTATCATCTTCCCCTTTTTAAAAATGAATATATTTGTCCATCTCTAATCTTATGGTCCTTTTCCCATTCTCCACATTTTTCAAAGAATGGTGAAAGATCAGCAATCCAATTCAGGAATTATTCTAGAACTCTGGCATGTGATTTGACCAGGCCTAATAATTTGAACTTATTAAAAGAAGCTAGAAACTCTTTTATCATATGAAAATAGATCTCCTTATTCAGTTTGAGTTTTAATTCTCTATTAATTATTTTTTTGTTTTTTTTTCCCCAATCACTGAAAGCAGAAATTAAATGAACTGAGTACTTTAGTCTTCTCTGCAGAGTCTCATTGTCCTATCTGTCTTAAGTACTGGGCCTATTCCTTGAAAGCCCACAAAATACCTTCTTTACAAAAAGGGTTTCCAGCTTCTCAGCCAGCAGAGAGGAGTCAAGCTTGCTGAAGCTAGAATGGATCAGACATAGTAACAAGAAGGTGCTGGACAGCGGGGACCCCAAGAAAGATGATGAAAAGGAGAAGCAAGAATTGGTGGATCCCCTGATCACTATGAGGAAGTACTGTGAACAGAGAGAGAAATGTGTGAACGCCCAAGAGTGGCTGGAGATGTGCACAGATCACGTGTCTTCACATCTCCACACTGAGGAGGACTGCACTGAGCTCTTCGACTTCTTGCATGCCCACAACCACAGTGTGGCTCACACATTCTTTGAAAGTGTGAAATAAATCTTTGCAGCTGTGGCAGCTGCTCCAGGCTCTGCCCTTTTGGAGGGGGGTGGCTCAGGGGCATCATTTCCCATCACATCACCTTGAATCACAAACACTGTTGTACCATATGTTCTGTTATTTTTCATGAGGTCTTGTGGCTTAGGCTTAGGCCTGGAGCCCATGTGACCCACAGCAGCTCCTGGAATAAAACCCAGTCATCTGTGAAAAAATTAAAAAACAATTTAAAAAGAGTTTCCAGTCTTAGCAATTATTGCAAGCTTTGGGATATTCTTGGCATTGGAGTTTTTGACATTCTTCTTACAGGACTGCCTTTGTTTTCATCCTTACTTACTTAACTATTCCTAAATCTTCTGTTCATATGTGTGTATATACATATATATTTTTGGTATTAAGTTTGGCCATGACTTCTACATGCACATCAATTTCTTTGGAAGGTTTCTTTTCTTTTTTAGTAGTATCCTTTTTGATTTGTGTTGTGAGAATTCCATCCTTAACAGTAACCCCAATCCTCTTGAAGGGGGTGACCTCATCAACCTCCTTGTGTTCAATTATCATCTCTTTATAGATGAATCCCCAATGTAGATAAGTAACTCACATCTCTCACCTGAACTCCAATCCCACATTACCAAACTGTCTTCTGTATTTCTCCTCTTAAATATCCTACTTGTATCTCAAACCTTTGTCACCAAATCCACCCCTTTCCCAATTTTTCTTATTTTTGTTGAATACACCACCATCTTTCCAGTACCCAGATTCACAGCCCTAAGTGAAACATCCTTGCTACCGTACTCTCCCTTACTGCCCACATCTAATTAGTTGCCAGGCTTTGTTGATTCTCTTTCCACAATGTCTCTCATATCAGTCCTTTCCTCCTCACTCAAACAGCCTCCGCCCTAGTTCAAGCCCTCATCATCTCTCACCTGGACCATTGCACTCCACTTCTAGTTGGACTCCTCATCTCAAGCCCTTCTTAATCCCTCCTCTACACATTTGATAAATTGATACTTCTAAAGCACTATTTATGGAGCTTCAGAGGTGCTACTGCCTCTAATACCTCTAGATCAAATAATAATAGTTTTCATTTATATAGCCTTTTTGAAGGTAACTAGGTGGTGTATTGGATAGAGCTCTAGACCTAGAGTTGGGAATACCTGAATTCAATCCAACCTCAGATAATTACTGGCTGTATGACCTTAGGTAAGTCACCTAACTCTGTTTGCCTCAGTTTACTCTTCTGTAAAATGAGGTGGAGAAGGAAATCTTTGCCAAGAAAACTCCTAATACAGTCATGAAAAGTAGGAAATGACTGAAGAATGACATTCTATTTTTATTTTTTTTAAACATTTCCAATTACATTTTAATCTGGTTCCCTACACACACACTTGGAAATTTCTTGAGGCCAATAGGTTCCAAGTTTGACATCTCTGTATCTCAAAAGTTTTCTAGGCTTAAATTCCTCTCTCTCTTTAAGATACTAACTTGTGTTTTCTACCAGAGGCAGCTAGGTGACACAGTGAATAGAGGACCGGACTTGGAGTCAGGAAGACTTGAGTTCAAATCTAGCCTCAGATTCTTGCTAGCTGTACAACTCTGAACAACTCACTTAACCTCACTATGTAAGGTGGATTTTGTTATTCTTTTTTAAATGCTAGTTCCCAGGATCCATGGCCATGAACAATCTACTAATTCCCAGGCTCATGGCTTGCCAACAATCTCACCACTCTTGCACATCACATAATAATCTTAAGATAATATAAACATTTGCGTTAAGTTGTAAACACCTATTGTGTGTGCTCTATGCTAAGTCACCACGGTATTGCTAAAGTTAATGTAAATTTGTGAGACTGTTGGGGTCAAGCTGCCTTCTTTGTGTGCTTTGCTATAAATCAACTGGTCAGTAAGTGGGGAATGCCCAAGTTGGAATGCTGTGCATGCCTTGGCCGGTCCCCATTGAGGCTTAGGGGATGCTGTAGGAGTCGGTGCTCCCATTATCAGCAACCCCCTTGAGAAGAATAAAGCAATTAATTAATGTGTATCATGTCTCCAGTGCTGTCCTTCTAGCTGCCCTGATCAAGAGTGAACCTTCTAGAAGCTGGAGCCCAAAAGCTCCTGTGTCTCCGGCCTGACATTCTGTTTCCTCATCTGTAAAATCAAGACAAGAGCAGCTTCCTCCCAGGGTAGTTGTGAGGAGTAAGTGAGGCAATAGTTGTGACGGGTTTGAGCGCTATCTAAGTGCTAGCTAATATTACATAAAGGGGCAGCGAGGTAACACAGCTGACAGAATGCTGGGCCTAGAGTCAGGAAGACCTGAGTTGAAATCCAGCCTCAGACATTTAAGTGCTGTGTGACCCTGAGCAAGTCCATTAACCCTGTTTGCCTCAGTTTCCTCATCTGTAAAATGAGCTGGAGAAGGAAATGGTAAATCATTCCAGTGTCTTTGCCAAGAAAAACCCCAACTGGGGTCACAGAGAGTCAGACATGACTGAAACAACTAAACGACAAAAAAATTGCACTTTAAGGTTTCTAAAGCACTATCTCATTTAATCTTCACCACAACCCTAGGAGGTAGATACTAATATTATTATCCTCGTTTTATAGTTGAAGAAATTCAGGCAAACAGAGCTTAAGGGACTGGTGAGTCACACAGCTAATATCTGAAGTCAGATTTGAACTCAGGTCTTCTCACATCCAAGTCCAGTGTTCTAGCTGGACTTGTTTGTTTGGCATTTAGAATCCTTCACAATCTGGCTTCAACCTATTTTTCTGGACTGATTTCATATTACTGCCACTTACATACTCTATGATCCAGCTAAACAGACATACTTTTTATTCCCCCACCTCCATTTGTTCAGGCTGCTTCCCCTGCTTCCCCCTGGAAGTGTCTCCTTCCTAAAAACTTACTGGAATCTATAGGTCCCTTCAAAGCTCAGTTCAATGACCCCCTCCTACAAAAGAATTTTCCCTTTCTGCTTAGTCAGTAGTGATTCCACCTTGCCTGTCTCCCTGAAATTAATTGGTTTGGTTTTATTTTGTCCATATTTTATACTGATTTATGTGGGCACCCACTCCCAATAGAAGGTAAGCTCATTAAGGCCAGGTTGTGTTTTGGTTTTTTGTTTGTTTTTTCTTTACATCCTCTGCTACTTGCACTTAGTCATTGTTTAATAAATGCTTGTCAAATTGAATTCAGGTTTGAAGCTATTTATGAGGAATTAGGGTGAAAGAAACTAATGACCAGTGTTGGGTTTAATGAGTTGAAGTTTTTGTAAAATGCTTTAAGCCCTTACATAAAACATGCTAGATCAATACAAAGCATTCTGTGATAGAAGCAAGCAGTGTTTCTCTTTGAGCTGCTGCCACAGGGGCCTGGCAGAAATTTGTACTGTCGCTGCCACAGTTTCTTTCATTCAAAATTGTGCATAAATGAAGGAAGCCTCAGGATCCAAGGGGAGGATAGCTGCTGTGAAGGAAGGAGCCAGGCCAGTGGCTGTGAGGACCCTGTACCATAAAGGGCACATTTTGGCAATCCTTGAGAGAAAAACAAAATCTCTTTTGGCAGAAATCATGATGTACAAAAGGTACAAAGCCTGAGTTTTCATAAATGTGCTTCAGAAATATATTTTACCACAAGGGTCAAACATTGATCCATGACTATGTAAATGATCATTCTTTTCAAAATTTGTTTTTAGACCCTAGGGCTTTATCGTTCTGTTTTTACTCATCTTAAAATATCCCATAGCTATTTAAAAATCTGCTGAAACCTTGCTGAAAAGCTTGCTGTCTTTCTTAAAACAATTATTTTGATCTACTAAGCAGACTAAATTAGATAAGATACACAATGATCCAAAAATTGTTATTCTAAAGGTTTCAATGAATTTGTTAGTCATGAACCTATACAACATTTTTTTCAAAGCTTTAACATTTGCTAGTTTTTCAGTTTAAAGAAGGAATGAATCAGAGGTCTGACAATTTGAGGAAAAGAGATAGGAGTAGATTACCTTATCAGAATCACCAAAATGGAAACAAATACACTTTTTAAAAACTTCTCAAAATTTTAAAAGTTTTGAACTTACACAGATATTTGAATATATAGTTCAATGTGTTGTTTGTTTTGTATCTTTTTAACAAGGAACTGTAAAAGTGACCTGATGTGTGACTATCTTGTCAAATGCCAAAGGTCAGACTAACTTTCTTGACTCTTCCTCCCCCACATATATGTGTGTATGTATTCACACACACATATATATGTACACACATACACACACATATATATAGTATACATAATATAGCATATATAATCATACATCTAGAGCTGGAAAGTACCTAACAGATGACCTAGTTCAACTCCCTTCTTTTACAGGTGAAGAAAAGAAGGCCCAGGAAAGTTAAGTGACCTAGCCAAGATCACATAGTAGGCTTTAGAAGAAGTTTGAACTTAGGTCCTCTGATTCAAGAGTGATCATTCCTCTCTTACACACTGTAGGCTTTCAAAACTTTGAAGGAGGGGAAAGATGGTGACAACATACTCTTAAGAGAGAAAAGAAATGGATCCAGATGTATAATGTGTGCGTATATATATATATATATATATATATATATATATATATATATATATATATATACGCACACATATGTGTGTATATGTACGTAATATATACCATATATTATGTATAAACATGTGTTATATACTATATATTGTATATAATATAGGTGTACATATAATATAGAAATAAATATATGTGCATACATATGTATATGTATACATATATATGTTATTTCTTTTTGAGGTGAAAAAGAATTTAAAACTAAGAGAAGGCTTGTTAATTGAGAAATATATGAACAAACTGTAGTACATGAAAATAATGCAATGCTATTGTGCCACAAGAACTGTTAAAAAATATCATTTCAAAGACACCTGGGAAGACTTGTCTGAACTGATGCAGCAAAAAGAACTAGGATAACAATTTATATAATAACAAGTCTACAAAGTCAAACAACTTTGAAGGACTTAAGAACTCAGATCAATGCAGTGAGGATCCACAACTTCAGATAAAACATGGCATCCATATCTTGACAGAAAGGTGATAGACCTGGGGGGAAGAATATGACATACAGGGGATGAGCCAAGATGGCAGAGTAGAAAGACGCATATACTCTAGCTCTTCCCCCCACAGCCCATAAAATACCTATAAAGAATGACTCTCTACAAATTCTAGAGCAACAGAAGCCACAGAATGATGGAGTGGAGGAGACTTCCAGCCCAGAGTGACCTGGAAGGCCGGTGGGAAAGGTCTGTTGCACCAGATGCAGAGCAGAGCCCAGCCCAGCCTTGACCTCTGGGCACAGGGAGGATGACCGGAGCAGGCTTCTGGGGCAGAATCCCCAGTGGCAGCAGTGGCTGTTTGCAGATCCCTCAACCCACAGTTGCCAAAGGTCAGTGAGAGGGCTTTATCAGCTGACTGAGAAGAGAGCAGGGTCCCCCCCATTGCTCCAGATCCAGGTGGCAGCAGCAGCAGAGGCCTCAGCTGGCAGCAGCAGCTCCCACGGCAGGCAGCAGCCACATCCATAGTTGGAGGCCTCATGGTAAAGCCCCTGGGAGAATCGAACAGCCAATCTGAACCTCAACCCTGAGTGCTGATGTGGCAGAACTGGAGGTGAGGCTGTTGTGGAGAAGATATTCTACTACTCACAGATTCTGGGCACAAAAGTTTCTGGTTGCTCCCAGATCACTGGGCAGGCTTGATTGTGCCACCTTGGAGGAAATGAGATCTTACAGTGTATACCCTACTCTTGACAAAGAACCCAAAAGTCAAGTAACTGGTTGGGAAAATGCCCAAAAAAGGGAGAAAAAATAAGACTATAGAAGGTTACTTTCTTGGTGAACAGGTTATCTTCTCCCATCCTTTCAGATGAGGAAGAACAATGCTTACCACCAGGGAAAGACATAAAAGTCAAGGCTTTTGTATCCCAGAAATCCAAAATAAATATTCAATGGTCTCAGGCCATGGAAGAGCTCAAAAAGGATTTTGAAAATCAAGTAAGAGAAGTGGAGGAAAAATTGGGAAGAGAAGAGAATGATGCAAGAAAATCATGAAAAGTGAGTCAACAGCTTGCTAAAGGAGATCCAAAAATATGCTGAAGAAAATAATACCTTTAAAAATAGACTAACTCAAATGGCAAAAGAGGTTCAAAAAGCCAGTGAGGAGAAGAATGCTTTCAAAAGCATAATTAGCCAAATGGAAAAGGAGGTTCAAAAGCTCACTGAAGAAAACAGTTTTTTAAAAATTAGAATGGAACAGATGGAAGCTAATGACTTTATGAGAAACCAAGAAATCACAAAACAAAACCAAAAGAATGAAAAAATGAAAGATAATGTGAAATACCTCATTGGAAAAACAACTGACCTGGAAAATAGATCCAGGAGAGACAATTTAAAAATTATGGGACTACCTGAAAGTCATGATCAAAAAAGAGCCTAGATATCATCTTTCATGAAATTATCAAGGAAAACAGTCCTAATATTCTAGAACCTGAGGGTAAAATAAATATTGAAAGAATGCACTGATCACCTCCTGAAAGAGATCCAAAAAGAGAAACTATTAGGAACATTGTAGCCAAATTCCAGAGTTCCCACGTCAAGGAGGAAATATTGCAAGAAGCTAGAAAAAAACAATTCGAGTATTGTGGAAGTACAATCAGGATAACACAAGATCTAGCATCTCCTACATTAAGGGATCAAACAGTGTGGAATATAATATTCTAGAAGTCAAAGGAACTAGGACTGAAACCAAGAATCACCTACCCGGCAAAATTGAGTATAATACTTCAAGGGGAAAAATGGTCTTTCAATGAAATAGAGGACTTTCAAGCATTCTTGATGAAAAGACCAGAGCTGAAAAGAAAATTTGACTTTCAAACATAAGAATCAAGAGAAGCATGAAAAGGTGAACAGGAAAGAGAAATCATAAGGGACTTTCTAAAATTGAACTGTTTACATTCCTACATGGAAAGAAAATATTTGTAACTCTTGAAACTTTTCTCAGTCTGGGTAGATGGAAGGATTACACACACACACACACACACACACACACACACACACACACACACACATGGAGAGAGAGAGAGAGCACAGGGTGAGTTGGAAGGGATTATATCTAAAAAAATAAAATTAAGGGGTGAGAGAGGAATATATTGGGAGGAGAAAGGGAGAAATGGAATGGGGCAAATTCTCATAAAAGAGGCAAGAAAAAACCTTTTCAATGGAGGGAAAAGGGGGGGAGGAGAGAGGGAGGCTCAAGGAAGGAATAACATGCACACTAAATTTGGTATGAAAACCTATCTTACAATACAGGAAAGTAGCGGAGAAGGGAATGAGCAGGGTAGGGGGGATGATGGAAGCAAGGGCAAATGGGAGAAGGGAACAATTAGAAGTAAACACTCTTGGGGAGGGACAAGGTCAAAAGAGAGAATAGAAGCAATGGGGGGCAGGATAGGATGGAGGGAAATATAGTTAGTCTTACACAACATGGCTATTATAGAAGTCATTTGCAAAACTACACATATATAGCCTATACTGAATTATTTACCTTCTCAGTGGAGATGGGTGGGGAGGGAGGAAGGGAGAGAAGTTGGAACTTAAAGTTTTAGGAACAAATATTGAGCATTGTTCCTGCATACAACTGAGAAATAAGAAATACAGGTAATGGGGTACAGAAATTCATCTTGTCCTACAGGATAAAAGAGAAGATGAGGATAAGGGAAGAGAGGGTCACAAACAGTCATATACAACTGAACAACAACAATATGTGTTTTGATTGACTATAGGTATTTTTTTTACAAGTGTTTTGCTTTTCTTTTTGGAAAGAGGTAAGGGAAGCAGGAAGGAAGGGGGAAAAAGATTTCTGTCCATTGAAACAAAATATAATTTTAAAAACACTCATGCTATTTTGACCTCAAATTGTGGGTTGGAACAACCACAAACTCACAAAAGGGTATGGCAGCAAAATCTAACCTCAGGTTGTACAAGGAAAGGTCTTGAGTGGAGAGGACTGGTCTGCACTGTATATGTGGGAATGTTTTGTTTTGTATCTTTTCAACTGATGTGTGACTAGTTGTCAAATGCCAAGGTCAGGCTAGCTTTCTTGACTCTTCTCCCCCTTTACTGCCCCCACCCCCCACCCCTGTATAAACCCCAGGACCTCCCTATCTGAGTCTGCAAAGATTCATCATTATTATTTAATCAGTCAACAGCAAGCATTCATTCAACACCTGGCTAATCTACCACAGGCCCTGTGCTAAACACTGGGGAGATTCAAAACCCTCAAGAAGCTTACATTATAATGTGGTAGGGGAAAGAAGGGAATGACATGAATGTGTGTGTGTGTGTGTGTGTGTGTGTGTGTTACACAAAATAATACATAGTAGCTTCAGGAGGGAAGGCAATAGCAACTGAGGGGAAGAGGCTCAGGAAAGGCTTCATGTAGAAAGTGGGATTGGAGCTGTCTTCAAAGAAACCAAGAATACTGAGAGGCAGATGTAGGGAGGGAGTGCATTCCAGGCATGGGGTACAGATGTTCAAAGACATGGAGACAGGAAATTACATTCCCTAAGTACGACAGAATTGCAGAGTTATATGTAAGATTAGAGGGGGATAATATGTGAGAAGATTGGAAAGATAGGAAGAAAGCAGATTAGGAAGAAGATATCACTGTCAGAGAATTTTATATTTAATCTTAGATACAGCAAAGAGCAGCAAAAGAGTTATATAATGGGTTGGCCACCAGTTGATTTCTTTTTCAGACACAATGTTTCATGAAAACCATTTACTAAAGCATTTTTTAAAAAAGTTAACAATTTGTCTTGGTAGAAAAAGGATCCCTACGGATGAAATCTTGGGATCATGAATTAATTTCTAAATGAGCAACAATAAAAAATACATTGCAGGCTCATAGCTGACTCGTTCCATCATTTCAGTTACGTATGACTCTTTGTGAACCTACTTGGGGTTTTCTTGGCAAAGATACTAGCATGGTTTGCCATTTCATTTTTCAGTTCATTTTTACAGATGAGGAAACTGAGGCAAACAGGGTTAAGTGACTCGCCCAGGGTTACACAGTTAGAAAGTGTCCGAGGCTAGATTTGAACTTTCATGTCTTCCTGACTCCAAACCTGGTACTCTATCCACTGTGCCAGCTAGCCACCCTAGTATTTAATACTGAAGATGATAGGGAGTCCCTAAGAGTTTATTGAGTGGGAGAAGTGACATGGTCATATTAGCCCTATAGGAATATCATTTTGGTACTGAAAGGAGGATGGACTGGAGTGGGGAGAGACTTGAGGCAGGCAAACCCACCAGCAGGCTATTGTAATAAGGGTGGTGGTAGTATTCGGAGGAGAAAAAGGGACATACTGGAGAGATGTTGCAAAGGTGAAATTGACAGGCTTTCTGATTATTGGCAAACCAGTCAATCTCTAAGTGCCATGGAAACTCTCTAAAATTTTAAATTTTAAACCTAGCCAAACCTTGAAATGCTCTGGCAACTCTCTAAAGTTATAAAATTATAAGAGCTAGCCCACCTATAATGGTAGAAAGTTACCACACCTGGGAGCTCCCTAGATCAATAAAACCATGGGTCCAACCTCCATCCCTCTCCCTTGATTTCAGTATTACAACAGTTGATACAAAGTGGAGGACAATCTACTTAGAGATCTCATTGTCACTGGCATTTGATATCTGTGGACAGAAAGATCAGACACTTCTTGGAGGCAGTTTCTGGGCTAAAGGCAATGAATTCAGACACTGTCTTGTTTGCTAGTTAATGCTTGCTTTCTAAATGGTCCCAATTTAATTCCCTATTTTGTACCACACAGATAGAGATGAAATTGCCAAGGTGGACAAATACAACATGATTAATTGACAAACCAAAGAGCACTTTTTTTTTTTTACAGAGTGGGCTTTAATAGAGCATTCAACACTGCTTCTGTACACCCCAACCCTTTCCAGAGCTCCCTGTCTGAAGATAAGTGACTGCTGACTGCCTCCTCAGCCTGCCAATGGAGAGGCACAAAGAAAGCAAACCAGCTTTGGGTAGCCGTAGAATAGAATTGCAGGAAAAGAAAGGATTAAAATGAAAAGGAAGCGCAATAAGGAAGGTATCTTTTGGGACCAGCTTGGCCAGAAACCAGGATGAAAAGCCTAATCAATGAAAGCTGACTCTATGGAGACCTCCTGGTTTATGCAAGACAATAAATGAGTGGTAGTGCCCAAACTTGGTGAATCTGAAACAATGACTGTTGTGAATGTCACTTTCTGCTGTTGATAGCTGTTTTCTTGCTACAAAGCCAACCATTTGGAGACTAAGGGGCAGGGATCAAGAAAACAAAGTGAAGAGATTATATAAATGATTAAAATGCTAATAAACAATAATGTAACTTAACCCTCAAATCCCATTTGTATCTGACTCTCTCTTCATTGGTGGAGATCAATGCCCTGCACCTCCTTCAGGGTTGGGCAGAGTTGGCAAGAGGAGGAGAGAGAACAGGCTCACTCTTTGAGCTCAGGAGTCTTCATTCTCTTTGGTTTCCCTGAGCTTTGGACATTTTTGTCTTCCATTTTTGAGAGAGAAAATGAAAAATGCCAACCACACTTGAGGTTGCTGAAGGAGAAGATCTGGGAATAAGCTACCATGAGAGGAACTGGCAGTCTCCAACATGTCCCTATCCCTAGCTTGCTACAGTAGAGACTTTAGGGAACTTCCCCTGGGGTGAGATCTAGCTCTCTAAGTCTCTCTCTGTCTCTCCCTCTGTCTCTCTCTCTTTCTCTGTGTGTGTGTCTATCTGTATCTCTGTCTCCCTCTCTATCTCTGTCTCTCTCTCTGTCTGTCTCTCTCTGTCTGTCTCTCTGTCTGTCTTTCTCTGTCTGTCTCTGTCTCTCTGTCTCTCTCTGCCTCTCTCTCTGTCTCTGTCTTTCTCTGTCTCTCTGTCTCTGTCTCTGTCTCTCTTTCTCTCTGTCTCTGTCTCTCTGTCTCTCTGTCTCTCTCTGTATCTCTCTCTCTCTCTCTCTCTCTCTCTCTCTCTCTCTCTCTCTCTCTGTTTCTCTATCTCTCTTTGACTTACCTTGCTCATAATGGGAAAGCTCTTTCGCTCTTTTTAGCCTGGTATATATTTTCCTGTTTATACTTCTCCAATTTCTGTTGGCTGTGGATTTAGACAAATGAGTCTCTATGCTACCTACTATGTACATTCATTATGGAACTGGTATTTGGTGGAAAAGGGGTCAAGCCTTGAATATCAAGGTCCTGCTCCCCCTAATTAATGAAACAATGGTCAGAAATTGGCTAGAACATAACCCCCCAGATTAATAATATATAAGAGAGCAGATAAATGTAATGCTGGTATAGTATCCCCTCTCTCTAAGGAGAGCAAACTGGCCAAACTTCTGACCCCCATCTCCTTATTCCCCTCCCGACAGAAATCAAACTCTCCTTTGAAGAAGGGTTGGGGTGGGGGGAGGGGGAGAAGTCGCTAGAGATGTCTCTAGCTCCCTTTAATACACACAGGATACCACCATGCTACATGTGGAGGGCAGCCTACATTACAATATTAACACAGCTATGTAGAGTATTAAAGTTTACAAAGCATTTGCCTCATCATAACTACACGAGGTAGCTAGGGTAAGAATTATCCTTTTTTACTGAGAAACTAAGCTTGTGAGGAATAAGTGACATCAAATATAATGTAATGATCAGTAGTTTCCTTGGGTTTCTAAGAAGATTTTTAAAATATATCAAAGGTGATGATACAATAGAAAAAGTAATGATTCTTAAGTTAGAAGGCTTGAATTCAAACCCACCCAAGAAGTTTACTTCTTGTCTGAACTTGAGCAAGTCACTTAATCTCAGTTTCCTCATCTATGAAATGAGGGGTTTGGACTGGATGATTTCCAAGTTCCCTTTCAGCTCTAGATCAAAGAGCATGTAAAAAGATCTGATAAATATACAGTAACTCATTAAAATTAAACTGATTTTTCCTTAAGTTGATAAAAAGCATTTATCTAAAACCATCGGCAAGCATTATTTTCAGTAAGGATAAACTAGAAACCTTGCCAGTAAGATCAGGTGTGAAACAAGGATGCCCACTGTCATCAATGTTATTCAATATTTTATTAGAAAGCCTAACAATACCAATAAGAGAAAAAAAAGAAATAGAAGGAATCCGAATAGGGAATGAAGTAATAAAACTATCTCTTTTTGTAGACAATATGATGATATGCTTGGAAAATCCCAAAGACCCAACTAAAAAGTTAGTTGAAACAATTAATTAGTTTGGCAAAGTAGCAAGATATAAAGGTAATCCACATAAATAATCATCATTCTCATATGTCACAAACAAAACTGTAGGAAGAGATATTTTTTAAAAATACCCTACTTAAAATAACTCTAGACAGTACAAAATATCTGCGAGTAAACCTACCAAAACAAACCCAGGAACTATATAAACAAAATTATTTTTAAAAACGTCTTTACTGAAACAAAATCAGATTTAAATAACTGGAGAAATATTATTTGTCTGTGATTAGACTGAGCCAATATAATAAATGATAACTTTACCCAAACTAATTTATATATTCAATGCCATTCCAATTAAATTACCATTTCTTTTGCTAAATTAGGAGCAATAACAAAATTCATTTGTAAAAACAAAAAGTCAAGAATATCAAAGGAAATAGTAAAAAAAAAAAAAGTGTGAAGGAAGAAAGTTTAGCAGTAGCAAATCCTAAACTATATTATAAGTAGTAATTATCAAAACTATCTGATATTGTCTAAGAAATAGAAAGGTAGATCAATGGAATAGAGTAGACATAAAATTTATGGCAGTAAATAAACATCATAACCTTGTATTTGACAAGTGTAAAGACTTAAGATTTTGGGATAAGATTCATTATTTGGTTAAAATTATTGAGAAAACTCGAAGGCAGTGTGGTAGAAACTGAGCATAGACCAATATCTTACGATGTTTGCCAAGATAAGGTCAAAATGGATACATGGCCTAGATATAAAGAGAGATTTCACAAGAAAATTAGAAGAACATGGAACATATTACTTATCAGACTTATGGATAGGTGAAGTATTTATGAATAAACAAGAGACAGAGAGCAAAGTTAGGTGCAGAAAAGATCATTTTGATTAAATTTAAAAGGTTTTATACAAATAAAACAAATGTAGATCAGAAAGAAAGCAGAAAATTGGGGGAAAATTTTATAGACAGATAAAGAAAGGTCTCATATCTAAAATATATAAAGAACTTTGTCAAATCTATAAGATTTGACAATTAATGATAATTCATTTCCCAATTGATGAATGGTCATTTTACACCTACCAGATCTACTGAAATGATAGGAGAGAGTGATAAATATTGGAGAGGATGTAGAAAAATTGGGACACTAATTCATTGTGAACTGATCCAAACATTTTGGAGAGCAATCTGGAATTATGCTCAAAGAGTTATTAAACTACCTTATACCCTTTGACCCAGCAATACCACTTCTTGGTCTATTTCTAAAGATAATTAGGGGAAAAGGAAAAGAACCCATCTGTACTAAAATGTTTATAATAGCTCTCTTTGTGGTGGCAAAGAACTAGAGATTACAGGGATGTCCATCAATTGGGGAATAACTGAACCAGCTGTGGTATATGATTGTGATGGAATATTCTTGTACTATAGGAAATGATGAGCTCAATGATTTTAGGAAAACATGGAAAGACTTGCACAAAACAGTGAAGAATGAAATGAGCATAACCAAGAAAACATTGTATACAGTAATAGCAGTATTGTTCTAAAAACAATTGTGAGTGAATAAGTTATTTTGAATATTATAAATATCCAAATTAACTGTAAAGGGCATATGAAAGATACTGTTTGCATCTAGAGAAAGAACTGATAGATAGAAGTATATATAGAATAATTTTACATTATGTTTGTGTGTGTTTAATGGCAGCCATCTCTAGGGTAGGGGGAGGGAAGAAAAATTTATATGATAATTTTGTTGTATATTTGGAAGGAATAGCAAGTTGTACGTAGCTGATTTGTAGTTTCATGTGTAATAATCTTTTTTAACTAGAAATGACTGTTATCTTCCATAAATTAAAAAGAAAATTTTAAAGAAATGCCTTCAAAATGGAAATATATAAAAAGAAATATTTGGGTGGTAAGCAAAGACATGTGTAGAGGATTGACTGGATGTGTAGGCTGGCCCAAACTCAACACATGCCTCTGGTTGTAAATACTTCAAAGAAAGGGATATTGATCATTTTGGAATGAATGAGTTTATTGATTAATTCAACAAATATTTATAGCCATCTATATTTAAAGTCTTATGCTAGGTGCTATAAGAGATAAAACGTTCATATGAGACATGGTCCTGGCTTGAAGTAGAGTCAGATGCCTGTAATAACCTTTGCTGAGGAGGTTGAGGGTGGTAGACTTCTTGATCCTGGAAGTTCCAAGCTGAAGTAGATTAAACCAATTGAACACATATACTAGACACTGTCAGGCCTAGAGGCCTAAGGGCTACCCGAGTCTTTCCTTACCTGTCGCAGGTCTTCAGCTGGCCAAACAGGATAAACATATGAGAGAAGAGACTTTCCAGAGTCGAACAAGGGTTAGGCTTTATTCAGGGTCTTGGTTACATGTGCAGGGTGAATTCTTCCTTAGGAGAGAGGAATCCTCTTCCCAAGCACAGAAGGGGCTGTGAAAGACGCAAGTCCCGAATCCTAGATTCAGAAGGAGAGAAAGAGTGAGTAGCTTCCCACACCCATGGGAAAAGGGCAGGGATGGGGAATCAATTGCCAGTAATAAAGCCAGGGGTAAGGCAGGCTCTGGCTAAGCTCTTCCAGTCATTAGGAGTCAGAATGAACTGACCACTGAGAGTCTCAAGCATGGCTATAACAAAGGGTGAATTGGGGCCGTGCTTGGTACAAGCCTCTTTGAGAGTTGCTACTCTCTTCCACTCTATGGGTATGTGGCTCCTCCGAACCCCACCGGGGACACTGGGGTCCACTATTTCTACCACAGGGAATGTCCCTACGTCTTCTCCATTCTCTATGGCCTTTCATATTCTCTTTTCCAAACTGGACTGTGGCCCTGGACTGTCTGACCAATGGATCGTGCTATAAGGAGGCACAGAGGGAAGACACGGTATATGCTCTCCTGCATTGCCTTTCCCATCTGTTAGATGGAGCTCTGAACCTATTTTTTCTCTACACTCCTTAACTTTCTGCTCACCAGGGTTCTCCCCTCCCCTCTCTCCACTTCCACTCTCATTCCAATGCCGCCCTGGTCTCTCCGGGCCTTCCAACAGGCTTTTAATCACACCAAATATCAGGAAATCTAAATCCTCCAGCTCCCTGGGGCATTGTTGTTCATAAGAGGTCATTTGTTCTCCGACCGCTCCCCATCTTTCTCTTGATATTCCGGTGTGCTCGAGCCAGGGAGAGACCTTCCAAATCCTTTTACAAAATTCCCAGAGGTCGTTTAACTCTATAGTGACCCCCGCCTCCCTGCATTCCCTGTAAAGTATATTAGCCCAGACCTCCTGTTCCTTTGGCTTTATTACTGGCAATTGATTCCCCATCCCTGCCCTTTTCCCATGGGTGTGGGAAGCTACTCACTCTTTCTCTCCTTCCGAATCTAGGATTCGGGACTCGCATCTTTCACAGCCCCTTCTGGGTGTCCCAACCACCCAGGATATCTGTGCTTGTCCCTGTTTGGATGTGCCAACTGTCAGGCCTAGAGGCCTAAGGGCTACCCGAGTCTTTCCTTACCTATCACAGGTCTTCAGCTGGCCAAACAGGATAAACGTATGAGAGAAGAGACTTTCCAGAGTCGAACAAGGGTTAGGCTTTATTCAGGGTCTTGGTTACATGTGCAGGGTGAATTCTTCCTCAGGAGAGAGGAATCCTCTTCCCAAGGAGGCAAAGATCTTACAGTAAGAGACTGGAAATGGGAGTGAGAGAGGGGAGAGGGGAGAGGGAAGAGGGGCCTTCTGTCCTCTAAGGGCCCCTCAGCGCTAAGAGCGCCTTCAGGCTTTCCTGACCCTACTTAAGCTCTCCTGCCACATAGTTTGCACGTGAATACCGTGCCTGTTAGACAACAATAGGTGTACTCAGACCATGGATTAATCTCGAGGGGATGATCTCCCCAGCAAGTTTCCCACGGGGAAGAGGCGGAAATGCATGAGATAGCCCGGGTCTCACACCTCAATTCCCAGCTGTTCCCTGGGGGGCCTCATGAGAAGTCTAAGGTTTAGAAGTCCTCACCTTTACCTGCCCGAGACTGTCCACATGGAACTGAGCTTACACCCCCAACAAGACACCTCTATGGTAAGCTCTTGAGTTCAAGAGGCTACCAGGTTGTCTCAGGAAAGATAAACTAGTCCAGGAGGTCAAAACTCCCATGCTGATCAGAAGTGGATCCAGCCTATGAGAAACTCCTCATCTTCCAGCCTGGATAAATTCGGGAGACCTAGTTTGAAGAGAAAAAAAAACATAGCCCTTGAACTGGTGGAGCTTACAGCCTAGAAAGGGAATATGAGATAAACATAAATACAATTTAACAAGATTTTCATATTTCTCCATCGGTGGGACAGAAGTCTTGAACTCAACTGGATTTCTGGGATTTGTGGTTTTAGAGAGGCAGTATTCTCTTCCTGTTCTAAGAGAGAATGAGGAATCATCACGAGTGGGGGCTAGGGAGATGAGTAGAATTTGGTCATGCCAAAACTTTTGAATAAAATTTAGATGATGAAGCAAAATTTTAAAATAAAGCAGTAGCAACGTGAGGATGATGAAGCTATGTTGCAGGTATCTTATCCTGTGAATTCAGGCACTAGGGACTAAAAGTGGTAGTATGGTTTCATCAGTCAAGTAAATGCTTTATGGAAACCAACCAAAGGCTACCAGTTGTGACTGTCCTTTCAAAAACAGAGAAGGTGCAAAAAGATTTTAACTCTCTCCCAATCTTTGCTACCAGTGCCTGCTTGCTGGTGACCTGCACAGCCCCCTCACTCAAAACAAAGTCAAGTGCTAGTCATGTCATTATTTCTCTGACGGCATGGTCTTCTTCGCAACGAAGGACAAACACATAGCTTTAACGCAGGTGCCTCTATATCATGTATCTCACCGTTTTAAAAAGTTGTTTCTATCTCCTGATTTTCTTTCATACAAAAATGTCTTGGATCAATCATAACTGGTTTGTGATGCATATTTATATGGTAATTCAGTGCCCAGGATGGCAAAATGGAGAACCTCGGTGAATAACTGAATCTGATTTCTATTGGTGAGTATATTGAATTTAATCAAGTAAGAGATTGAAATATCTGTCTAAAATATTTGGGTTTTCCCCTAACTGGGTCATTCTAGACCTGAATATGTGAGATGAACTTACGGTAATTATGTTTTATTAATAACTTTTTATAAATTTCCCTAAAAGCAGAACTAAAATCGGTTTTTTTTTGTCTTAGGCAAGAACTGGAAGTTTTGTTATAACCAATCCAGGCCTCAGTATACATGGGCCCCACTGGGAAATTCTTGCTTCTAAAGAGGAAGGTCAGGAATGGCGGGTAAATCAAAGAAAGGTCATGAAGCAGGGCCTCCAAAGACAGAAACGGTGTTAAAGAATGAACACTCTGAATTAGGAGCTGATTGAAATTTCTACAGTGGGAGAGAGAAATTTGAGGGCTGTTTCATTTTCAATTTCTTTAAGGCAGCTAAGACCTTTGCCTCACAGTGACACTTGTTGGTTACAAAATATATATCACATAAATTCATTAAACAGTTAAAAAATAATACATGTGAAGTCTGATGGAGAAGGTCATTATCAGAGGGCAGTAAAAAGCAGAGGAAGACGTTGGCCCAAATGTTTATTTTTAAATTGATTGTTTAAGGCTCAAAACCATTTTCCCATAAAAACATTATAAAAGGTTGATTAGGTTCTGAGGCCAGTGTCTGCTTTGGGCAGTGACTGGGTGCTGACGTCATCTTTAAAGCCTGGGATGTTTACAAAATCAAAGCATAGTTAGAGTGGCAGCTGAAGGCAGTTGTGGCATTTCTTATAACTTAAACTGATAGTCACCAGATGATCCAGGTTAAAGTCATCCAAGTACAGGGCAGGCAGGTATAGTTAAAGGCAGGGCTTGGTCAGTTAAGAAATAAGTTCTGCACAAATAAGAATTCAAGTTAGGGCAGGATAAGCAGGAACTGAAGCTTGGCTATGAATGAGGCAGATGATAAATGTGGTGTGAGGAGAGCAGGGTGTATGCTTGGAGACTGGAGACTCCACCAGAAAATACCCAAGCCAAAATTCAGTGGGACACAATCCAGCACAGGTAAAGTAAACAGGTAAGACAGATGTCTAAAGATAGGAGTGAGGAGGCAGGAACCAAATGGAAGTTGGAACCAATATAAGAAGGGATTCCCAAACAAACAAGTTGAGTTGGTGAAGGTCTGCTGCCAGCTGTTGTCAACACCTCTGCCCCAGAGGGGTCAAGCTGTCTCAACTTTTTCAGGGATTTCCATGAATCAGAATTAATAATGTCCTCTACAGCACCAACTCTCAAAGTACAGCATACAAACTCCTGGGAGTCCCTGAGGTACTTTAATAGACTCTTTGGGGTCAAAACTAGTTTTATAATAATTGTAAGATATCATTTGCCTATTAAAATACTCCTTTCCAACTACTTATGCGTGTCAGGCTGGATTTCCTTCAAATAAAACAACACATCCCAAGAGATTAAATGCAGAAGCATATATAAGAATCCACTAAACCAGAAATTAAAGAAATTTTTAAACCTTGGATTTCACAATTCCCAGCAATGAGTCATAGATTCCTTCTAGTCACACCTTTAATCCAAACATAAATTGACAATCAGCCAATCATTGAACCAGTAAGCATTTATTAAACACCTATGATATACAAGGGGATACAAAGAAGTAGCTCTTGCCCTCAAGAGGCATATATTCTATCCAGAGAGACAAGATATGATCAGATTCAAAATATATACCAAGTAAACAAAGTGGAATACAAGGTAATTTCAGGAGTCTGGAAGCAATAGCAACCTGAGGGATTGGGAAATATCTAATGTAGGTGGTGGCTTTTGAGCTGAACTTTGAAGGAAGCTGTGGATTGTAAGAGGCATAGGGCATTCTGGGCCAAGGGACAGAACCAAGAAATGGAATGTCTTTTGTGAAATAGGCCAGTTTGGCTGGGCATCAAAAGCACAAAGGGAAGTAATTTGTAATAGTTTGAACAAATGGGCCAAATGGTAAAGGATTTTAAATACCAAACAAAGAAATTCGCATTTGATCCTAGATCTGAGCTTTTTTGCCTAGGGTCTGTAATCTTTTTAAATACATATTTTAACAATAATTTCAATGTAATTACCTTTGCACTCCCATTTGTTTCATTTTTGTATTTGAAAACATTATGCTGAGGGTGGGGTTGGGGGGGGCAGTCTAGAGGTTCTGGTCAGATGAACCAAAGGGATCCATGATACAGAAAAGGTTAAGAACCCCCGTAAAGGCAGGAGAGTGATATGGTCAGACCTATGCTTTAGTAACAAATATTTAGCATGTGTGTGGAGTATGGAATGGAAAGCAGAGAGACTGAAGGCAAAGACATCCGTTAGAAGGCTATACAGCAATTGTACAGTTGAGAAATTGGTAATATGTACTCTATTTGACAAACTCAGGGATGTTCGCTTTCATATCCCAGATAGTACCTCCAGGCCTATGCTGGAGAGTACTCAGAAAGGCTCTTGAGCTGATCGATAAATTTTCATTTTGATCATTTGCAACTTAGAAATCAGCAAATTGTACAGGTAAGGGTTTGACTTATTGTTTCTTTGATTGTCTACGGGGCTAGGGAACCTGAGGCCTCAAGGCCACATGTGACCCTCTAGGTCCTCAAGTACAGATCCAAACTTCACAGAACAAATCCTTTTTTTATGCGGGGATTTGTTCTGTCAAGTCTGGATTCTGTCAAAGGGCTGCATTTGAGGATCTAGAGGGCCACATATGGCCTTGAGGTTGACTCTAGACTTAAGAAAGTGATAAAGAATATGTTAATAATGCAGATTAAATTTAGAAGCATGTCCTGCCTTTTCAGATAACTGGTTTTTAAACATTTGCCCACATACCTCTGTATACCTCCTAGGCAGCATAGCTCCTTATCACTGAAATTTACTTTGGACGAAGTGGCCCTAAGAATAAGAGGTCAGGGGAAATAACTGTAATGGTCCTCAGCTATCCACCCTCAGCTACCTTCTGAAAGAAATTTATGGAAGAACTGCCGAAGGAAGGATCCGAATTGTGGTCAGAGAAGCACTGAGATAATTTATCAGAGGTTGTTGGGGTTGTTTTTTGTTTTTCAGTATGTTTTTTTCTTTGTGTTAAATTCACAAGACTAGAAGAAAACAGTGAATAAGTATATATGAAACAACTCTCTAGTTTCTCACCTGAGTGGCACAGGGAGATAGGGGTGCCAACCATTCCTCTGGGAAGAAAATGGGTGAGGCTGGGCTTTAGGGGGCCAATATTGTTCTTGTATTAACATTTCAGGGATGGAAGATGGAACAGAAGTGTGGAACCCATAGGGAAAGTTTCCCTTGAATATTGTCATCTAAGAGGAACAACTGAACTGAGGAGTGACTTGTTATAACACCATTTCTTCCAGAATATTTAGGGATACTAGAAAGAAGAAAGGGGTCTGAGGATATGTGGAAATGCATTCTTGGGAATGAGAGAACACAGTACAGAGAGAACACAGTACAGAGGGGACACACTAGGTAAATCAGTGAAGGTTGTGGGGAACAGATACAGGAGACGACAGTGGCTGAGGGCAAGAGGCGCAATCCTTGCGGTGTCCCAACACTTCTGCTTGTTCTGTATTGTGGTGTGTGGGGATGTTTAGGAGATTTGTTGGTCTGGACCCATGATTTGTACAGCTATAGGTCCCACACATAGAATTCAATAAAATTGGAGAAGTAAATAATTATGAGAGCTGTGTTTAAGTCTAACTTAGCTCTTCTTAACTTCTCATTTCCAATCCTTAAAGAAGGCCAGGACAATAAAGTTTATGGGGTAGTTTCACTGAAGAGAGGCAATGCTCAGCCCTGTGGTGCATACGCCCAAGAATGCATCACTTGCAAGGTCCTTGGGCAGATGTGATGTATTGTATTGGTCCAAGAAAGAGAAGCAACCCTTTGTTGTAAAGAGCTGGTCTCATATCAAGAAGACCAGGGTTCAGTCTGCCCCTGCCACCTGTGATATGTGAGCCTCTTGACGTTGTGAGCTCTGCTAAGTCTTAACTACTCAGTGCCCTCTGGACAACTCTCTAAAACCATAAATTGTAGAGAAGGTGCTAATTAGTACTGCTAGAGAAAGTTCATCAAAATCTTCCAGCATTGATGGAAAGAGAGGAAGGAAGTAGGAGGAGGGAGAAAGACACAGAGAGAATTAATGCAAACGTAAAGGAGGGTGTTTGTGGACAGGATGTTTGGAGTCAGGAAGACCCGAGTTCAAATTCTGCCTCTAACACTTACTAGCTGTATGATTCTGAGCAGTTCACTTACCCCACAAATGCCCCCCCATCCTTTAGGACGTAGCTACTAAGTTCATCAACTTCAGGTAGAGGGAGTTCTTGTTCTAGGAGTTCCCTAGACATATAAAACTATAGATCCTTATAGGATCATAGAATTAGGAAGGAACTCAGAGGTCATCTACTCCAACCTCTTCATTTTTTTTGGAGGGCAAGGCAATTGGAGTTAAGTGACTTGCTCAAAGTTACACAGTTAGTATGTGTCAAGTTTCTGAGGCTGTATTTGAACTCAGGTCCTCCTGACTCTAGAGCCAGTGCTCTATTCACTGGGCCACCTAGCTGCCTCCACCTTCATTTTACCTATGAGGAAATTGAGTCTCAGGGAAATTAAGTGATTTACCCAAGGTCGTACAACTAGTAAATGGAAGAGATGAGCTATGAATTCAGGTTCTCTGATTCCGATATTGAACCACATATAGGGCATAATTCCCCACCAAAATCTGCCTCATATAAAATCTGTTTGGTCTTTAACCAACATTATTTTCCAGTGCATAGTCATATCTACATATTCATTTTTTTTTGGACCTGTGATTCCATTCAGTGAGGAAACTCTTTATCAATGCAAATCTACAATTTATAGTCTCAAGAGAATTGACTGACAAGATTAAGTGGTTAAGTGACTTACCTATGGTCACGCAACAAGCATGTGTCTTGACTTGAACCCAGGGCTTCCTGACTCTAAGGCCAACTCTCTATCTACTATGCTACACTGTCACTACATAAATGGAATGTGTGTATGTATATGTCTATGTGTGTATACATGCAGGCGTACATATTTAAGAAATCTCACTTTAGGGATACAGTGTATCCAACGGGATATAGCTTACCCTTGGACAACAAAGGTTACAAGAATCAGAGATAACTGACATTCAAAACCTTTTAGGATATTTAATTTCATTTTTCTTTCCACATCCCTAATCCCAACATTTGGGTTAATTTAATAACAACACAGAAAAAATATCACTAATTTCAGATTAATCTATATTAGTCAATTAGTAATCTGTATTAAGTTGGTGAAAAATCCAAATTATATTTTAAAAATTCAAAGAAATGTGGTTCTAATGCTTCCAAGAATATTAACTACTAGCAAAATGTAGCCAAGGAAAAAACCTTAAGGCCCTGAGACTCAATTATTAGCACCTGAGTAGTTTACGTGCAAATTAGTACTGCTGACATACATGGGAAAAATTTATTCTCTTGAGTAACTTAAATACTCATCTTGAAACCCTTGACAAAAGAGATGTTGGCATTTTGACTTTGTATCTCCAGTTTCTAGCACATAATAGGAACTTCATAAATTTCTAATTGAATTGAAGTAGATCTTAGCATTCTAGATCCTAGGAGAATAAATTTAAAACTCAAAAGGACCTCAAAGGTGAACTAGTCTTGTCTCCCTTCCCACCCCACACGTCCCATTTTGCAGTTGAGTAACTGAGTGACTTGCCTAAAATCAAACAAGGGGAATATCAGGAATGAATTTATTTGATAACTCATTCTCTACTTTTCTTTTTTGAACAAGTAGAAAAAGGGTGAACTTCTGCACAGTCCTGGTAGAAGCAATGGGAATTCTACACTAAGTAGATTTTTAATTACGAATAACTCATTTTAATTTATTTCTCCCAGCAATTAAAGCCCATGAAGGTTAAGGGGCAAGGAGAGACAAGGGATATTAAGAGCTTACAAACTAAATAATCAGCCTTTTCATCAACGAAAATTGACTGTAATGAGGTCATGAGGCCCATTAAATTGCAAAGGCAAATAGACCAAAAGTGTACGTTTTTTAAGTGAAAAAGGTCTTATTTTAAAAAATTTAAAATTTTTATCTTATTGTTATTCTTATTTAAGGTAAGTCACTCGACCCTTACTCTTGCCAGTCAGTTCTCTTGAGACTACAAATTGTAGATCTGCATTAAGAGTTTCCTCACTAAATGGAATCATAAGTCCAATAAAAATTCTGTTATTTCAGAAAGAAAACATTTCTGAACACTGATCACGGAATTACCAAACTTCAAATATCCACATTTATTTAAGTAAAAAATGTACATTCTAAACTTAGTATCTAGCAATATAAACATTCCATAACAAACGAAATGAAATGTGTTCGCACATAAAAGTCTAACTTTAAAAAAATAAACTTGCTGCTTATTTAATCTCTGATCTTTTTCTTGTGTATATTGTTCTTGTTTTATTGCTATAATTATTGTCATTATTTATAGTCGTGATTAGTGTACAAATATTCTGATTCTGCTGTCTAAATTCCCTACCATTTCATAGAAATCTTATTTTTGTATTCTTTGTAGTAGTCCTGACTTATGGTATGATATTGATAAACCACAATTTGTGAAGCTATTCCCAGTCACTGGACATTCTTTCTAGTTTTTTTGGTGGGAAGGGGAACTGGATAATGGGGAGAGAGTCCTTAGGACAGATTGTGCATGCTCAAAGGACTGAGTCTCTTTTGGTCAGTGGTCTATCAAAATGGTATAAAGCTATAAGTGTGTGTGTGTGTGTGTGTGTGTGTGTGTGTGTGTGTGTGTGTGTGTGTGTGTGTGTGTGTGTGTGTACAGATTTTTCTTTCAGAGGTCTCTTTAGAGAGACTTCAGACATAGTAGTAGGATCACGGGGTCAAAGGATGTGACCAATTTAAAACTGTTGTGTCTTCTATATGAACAAAAACAAGGTGTTGGCTAGAAATTGACTTTGATACTTTGGACCTATGGTTGCTCCCTCTGCCAAGAAGGATTGCAGTGTCATGGCCATGTCATAATAAGAGATATCTATATATCTTTTTGCCACTTTACAGCTGGCAAAATGCTTTATATCTATCATCTAATTTGGGTACTGCCCTATGCACTAGATATAAAGGGTATTATTATACCATTTTAAAGATGAGGAAACTGAGGTTCAGAGAGATAAAGTGAGAACTGTGACCACACAGCAAGGAAGTGTGAGAAGCCAAAGCTGAACCCCAGTTTTTCTGACTGAGTCAAGCATGCCCTCTATCCACTTTTTATTTCTATCTCTTTATAAATCCTCCCCCTGAGTATTCAGCCAAATTCTACAGTGCTTCCTCTGGTTCTGTTATCATCTTAAGGATACCAGTGTGGAAAATGGAGCAATACATGGATGGGCATACAAAATAAGAGTGGGGGAGAGGGTGAAGAGGGCTGTTGGCTGTTGGACTGTTCTCCAAATGGATATCATTTTTAGACAATGAAGTACACAGTTCATTAACTCTTGCGAGTAGCGATGAAAGGGTTTGAGGGAATGGAGGTGGAGAAAATGAGCATAATATTTAAAATCCTGGAAGGAAAAAAAAAGTTTGGAAAGTATAGTCTCCCTGTCCAGAAAGAAATAAAGAATTCTAATATGTGATTTCAACCTGAAAGATGTGTAAGTCTAATTTGCTACTACAATGGACCACTAGGAGGTGATAGCATTTTAAAAATGCACCAGTTCAGGAAGCCAGAAGCAAATGGTATTCAGGATTATTAGCCATTATTTCAGGGTCCTTCTTTACCTTTCCGTTTGGTTGAAGCACTTCTCCTGATGCCTTTTAACATTAACCATTCTTCCTTCAAGGAAAAACAAAAACAAAGGGTCTGCTCCTTGGGGGCAATTAGCTTTGGAGGATGTATTTCCCACAAAGGGGTCTAATAGCCACTGTCCCCATCCCCCAAAGCCATTCAAGGTCTTTGGTCACTGCTGCTTCTCACTGCGAGAGTGCCTTTGTTGTGAATAATACAAGGAAAATCTTCCTTTCCCCTGGGTGTAATCATTAACTAAATTATCAACTGCAGTCATTTTAAACTAGGACATTATTAACTCTTTCATTCTCAAATCACAGCAAGAGAAAGATTCTGAGATAATTTGGGGAGACTAAAAACAAATAAAAAACCTAAACCCATCATCAGCTGGGTTTGGGGCGGGGGGGACTCCAGTTTCCTTTTCCTTGTTTTTTTTTCCTTCCAAGAAATGACCAGAAGCACTCCAAAGCCAGTGAGGCACTGAATTGTTTCTGGACAATGAGAAATTCCCCTTGGCAGCAGAACAAAGATTCTACTTTATAGAAGTTTCACAGTTTCATAGATTTAAAGGAGGAGACCCCCCCCCCCTCCTCCCCAAGAAGTTATCCAGTGTGGGACAATAGAAAGTGCTTTCTAATTGGAGTGCTGAGCTTGGAGTACAAGCACAGAATTCTAAAATCAGCTCTGATACCAGCTGTGAGACTTTGGGCAAGTCACTTCATTTTTCTAGGGTTCAGTTTTTTTCATCTGTAAAAATAAGGGGCTGAGACAAGACCTCTGTTGTCCCTTCCCAATCTAAATCTATGATTCTGGTGATATTTTATTTTACAGGAATGGAACTGTATAGGAAACTGATACTAGAAAGAGTAAATGACTTGCCTAAAGTCACATGGTTAATGACAGCCCAAATTGGTTAAAGAAAGACAAAACTAAATGAATGAATGAATGAATGAACATGCCACCTGGTTGGTTTTGAGTGCCTATTGTGTATTTAGCTTCAGTACCAAGATACCAAGTTCACATGCTGTGGAAGGAACTCTGGATTTGAATAATAGCTATAGATTTAGAGCTAGAAAGCTTGTTAGTCTATCCCCTCCTTTTACAGATAAGGAAACTGAGGTGCAGGGAAGTTTTATAGTAGGAGTAGTAATGATAATAAAAAGAACACTTATATAGTGCTTTAAGGCTTACAAAGTGTTTTACAAATGATATTTCATTTGAGATAATAAATGACTAGCCCCACAGGTAAGGCAGTGATAGAGTTAAGATGTGAATCCAGGTTCTTTGACTGTAAATCCCATGTCCATGTTTCTCATTCATAGTCAGAGAATCATAGTTCTACCACCGACAACCTGTGTGGCTTTGGATAAGTCAATATAATTTCTATTGGTCTCATTTTCCTCATCTGTAATAAGAAGGGGTTAGATTAGATGATCTTTAAGGTTTATTCCAATTTTAAATGTATTCTCCTCTGGTGGAATATCCCAAGATCTGGATGATTTTTCTAGCTGGTTTTAGCATAAAGATGTACAATTTCAATGATGAGTTCAATATTTTCTGTTTTGAGGTTTGTCAATGGCTTGTCACTGTGCTGGAAATTCAAATTGCCCTGAAATCTATTCCTTTCATTATAGTCAGTGTATTGTAAAGAAAACTGACCTGGGTAGAGGGGCTCTGACCAGAGTTGTTAGTAGCTACTGTGCCTCTAACAAGCTGTGTGACCCAGAGCAGTGAATCACTTCCCCTCTCTGTCCCCTGGTTTCCTTCTCTGCAAAATGAGGATGTGAATCTCTAAGGTCCCTTCCAGCTCCAAGAGACTATGATCATTGTCTCTTTCCTTGTTCTGTTTATCTGCTCAGACTGTACACAGATGAAATTATTTGACTCCTGTCTCTCACTACCTGAATGCCTAAATGTGCCTAGGAAATTGTTCCAAGAGAATAACCTCCAGGTATCGGGTCAGACACCCACTTAATCATAACATCAGATCTAAAATATTCAGAGTTGCCAGGAAAACAACTGTGGGTGGCTGAAACACTAACTTTTCGAATTGTGAGTCATCCCCTACCTTGCTCTATCACCCCATCCCACTTAGAGAATGAAATATAATATTGGCCAAAATATAGGGACCCCAAAATTTCATTTATTTTAATATATTTGTGTATATATACATATATAATATTTTATGCTTGTATCAACCTATTAATCAATCAGTAAGTATTTATTAAGTACCTTCTATGTGTCAAGCACTGTGCTAGGAACTAAGAATATAGGTATTAAAAGAGTGAAGGGATTATAAATAAAAAGTATAAGTAAAGGAATTAAAAGAATCCCTACTAGTAATAAGTTTGTATTCTAATAGGTAAGAAAAGTATAAATAAAAAACTGTACATATTTTACTAGGGTAAAATAAAATATCCTAAAAGCAACAGTATTATAACGTGTACAGACATACCAAAACAAAGCTAAAAAAATAAACATATATACATACATATGCATGTGTGTGTGCGTGTATGTGTGCGCGTGTGTGTGTGTGTGCGTGTGTGTGTGTGTGCGTGTGTGTGTGTGCGTGCGTGTGTGTGTGCGTGTGTGTGTGTGTGCGTGTGTGTGTGTGGCACCTAGGGAAGTTAGATGGTGCAGTGGATAGAGTAATAGACCAGGAGTCAGGAAGACTCATCTTCCTGAGTTCAAATCATTCAGACACTTACTAGCTGTGTGACCCTGGGCAAGTCACTTAACCCTGTTTGCCTCACTTTCCTCATCAGTAAAATGAGCTAAAAAAGGAAATAGCAAACCACTCCAGTAACTCTACCAAGAAAACCCCAAAACGAGGTTGCAAAAAGGCAGACATGACTGAAATGAACAACAAAAAATATAATTAAATACAAAGTAGTGTGGGAGGAAGGGCATCATGAGTTGGGGGGGGGGGGGGGGGCGGGTAGCGGTGGAGTGTCATTACAAGGGCTTTATGCAGAAAATGTTGTTTGACCTGTATCTTAAAGAAAAGCAGAGCTAAGGAGAGATTATATTGCAGGCATGAGGGATAGCCAGGGCAAAGACTCAGAAAGGGGAAATGTCTTGAGTGAAGTGCAGAGAAAAGACTGATTTGACTAGATTTGCAGAATGCAGGAAGGAGAGTAATGTCCAACAAATCTGGGAAGGTGGCTAGGGCTGGGTTTTGTAGGGCTTTAAAAGCTCAATAGTGGAGCTTATATTTTATACAATGAATAGAGGACTGGGCCTTGGAGTCAGAAAGGTTTGAGTTAAAATCCAACCTTAGACACTTACTAGCTTTGTTACCCTGAACAAGCCACTTCACTTCTGTCTACCTCAGTTTCTTCAACTGTTAAATGGAGATAATAATAGCACCTATTATTGTAATAGGTTGTTGTAAGGATCAAATGAGATAATTGTAAACTACGGTGCCTAGTACACAACAGATGCTATATAAATGTAGTGGTGGTGGTGGTGGTAGTAGTGGTAGTAGTAGTGGTTGTAGTGGTGGTAATAGTAGTAGTAGTAGTATTAATGGCAGTAGTAGTAATGTTAAGACAATAGGAATCACTGGAGTTTGTTGAGTAGGAGAGTTACCCAGTAAGATCTGGGCTCAAGGAATATTACCCTGTCAGTAGAAAGCAGGGTTGACTGCAGTGCAGAGAGACTCATAAAATAAGAACAGTTTAGGAGGCTATTGCAATAATCTAGGCTAGAAGAGATAAACTGGGATTATTACTGTGACTATAGAGAAGAGCTCAGATGCAAGAGATGTTGTGAATGGAGAAACAGCCAGATCTAGCAACTGATTGGTGGGGGGAAAAAATCATAACAGACTGTACTTGGGTATTATATGGGTCAAATAAGGGATATTATATTTAGACTAACTTATAGGAAAAATATGATAGTGTACGATCAATTTACCTTAACTCTTACAAGTTACCTTGAATAAAATGTTCATTTGACTTCACTGTGGCTAGACTTCCCCTTGTCTTCCCAGAAATTCTCTATCTTTCTGAGGGATTCAGACTAATTTGCTGTGGACCTGGATGATTATTCAAAGAAAATCCTATGGTGATAAGTTTATTTTTGACCTTTAAAGTTAAGCAGACCCTCTGCTAAGAGTTCCAGGAAAACTGAAATAGCTGAGAGACAGAGAGCAATTTATGATCTGTTCAGAGTTGGAATGTGATCAGTTCACATTTGTAGTCAGCTCTGATTATCTGGGTGATAACCACTTGATAAATTATCTCTAACAAAATTTCTCCCAAGGTACTTTCTGTTTCTCACTTGGGATATGTGCTGATATAGTGGGGAAAGCATTTTCTCTGGAGTGAGTGGATATCAGCTTTAAATCCCACCTTTAATTTTCAGTACCTGTAACACTGAGGGAGTCACTGACTTTCCTGGGGTTTGTTTCCTCATCTATAAAATGAGGGGGTTGGACTGTATGGTTTTTGAGGTCTCTTCTAGATCTATGATAAAAATAAATTTTAATATTTAAGAGAGCTAAAGAAAATAATCGAAGAGAAAACCAGCAGGATCACAACATGTGCATGCAGATGGGCATAAGTACATATGTACAAACAGAAACGCATTCAGATCCCAGCTGGGACATTTTAGTGTTTCACCTTTCTGGGTTTCCATTTTTTCACAGCTCTAATGAAAGAATAATACACTCAATACTTTACACAACAGATTGTTCTAAGCAAAATGTCTTGAAACCTTAAAGCATATTATAAGGATTAATAATTATAATTAGGAATAGATGTTTCTTCATTTATATAATATAAATCAGTACATGATTTGCAACTTAATGTCTCAAAGAGTTGTCTGGGAAGTAGAAAGAAGTTGGGACTTGTCCAGGGTCACATAGCCAAGTGGTGTCAACCACAGGACTTGAAAACAGATCTCCCTAATTTTTCATTCATTATACCATAGATATTATACAGTAATACACATGTCTGCATTATGTATATATAAAGAGACTCTCTCTCTATATATATATATATGTATATATATATATCTACATCTATCAAGATATGCCTATATGTGTATATAGAGAGATTATATATCTCTGTATATATATATGTATGTATGTCTAGGTCTATAAAGATATATCTATATGTATGTAGAGAGACTACATACCTCTACATATGTGTGTGTCTATATGTCCATAGAGATACAGGTCAATATATAGATAGAGAGATTGTATGTGTATATGTGTATATGTGTATATATATATATATATATATGTGTGTATATATATGTATATATATATATATGAATGTCTATGTGCCTCTGTATAAATGTATAGAGAGAAACTATACATCTTTCTATATGTGTATCTGTATATATCAATATATGTATAGAGACAATCTCTCTATAGGCATGTATGTCTAGAGATATAGAGAGATTGTATATCTCTATATATAAATGCATAAGTTAATGTCTATAGAGATGTAAGTATAGAGAACAATATATAGTCTCTAGATATGTCTATAAAGACATACACATATATATATATCCATACATACACACTGAGAGACTGTCATGGTACAGTTGGATGGGAAACTGATCTCAGAATCAGCAAGGCCTAAGGCAAGTTATTTCACATCTCAACATGTTCCTGCTTCTCCAAAATCACAGAACTGGACTTGACAATTTTCAAGGATTTTTCTGGCTAAGGAAATAACCAATAACAATGATATATAAGAAATATTAAAGTAACTAAGAATGTTGGTCCATCTTGTAAATCTACTTACCTGGGAGACTGAGACTGGTGGATCTCAGGATCTCGGGAGTGCTGAGCTACAAGAGGTTAAGCCCATGGAGTGTCCACACTAAGTCTGGCACCAGTATGGTAACTCCTGGAATGGAAAGGTCTTTAGGCTACCTAGAGAGAGATGAACTGGCTGGCAGGTCAAGGTTGCCATACTTATCAGGAGTGACTGCTATGCTTCTAGTCTGGAACAGATGGGGAGACCCAGTCTTTTTTTAAAAAACATTTTTATTTAAAATTTTGAGTTCCCAATTCTATCCCTCCCAACCCTCCCTCTTCTCTAAGACAATAAGCAATCAAATTATAGGTTATACATAAACAATTATGTAAAACATTTTCACATTAGTCATTTTGAACAAGAAGACTCGAATAAAAAAATGAAAGAAAGTGAAAAATAGCACTCTTCAGTCTGTATTCAAATAATATCAGTTCTTTCTCTGGAAGCAGATAGTATGCCTCATCATTAGGCCTTTGGGATTGCTTTGGATCATTATATTGGTGAGAAGAGTTAAATTATTCACAATTCTTCATCAAACAACATTGCTGTTGCTGAGTACAGTGTTCTCCTGGTTCTGTTCACTTCACTATGCATCAGCAAGTGCAGGTTTTTCCAAAATTGTCCTGCTTGTCCTTTTTTTATCATACAATAATATTTCATTGCAATCATATACCACAGTTTGTTTAACCATTCCCCAATTGATGGGCATCCCTTCAATTTCCAATTCTTAGCCACCACAAAAAAAAGCAGTAAATATTTTTGTGTAAATAGGTCCTTTTCCCTTTTTTTGGATATCTTTGGGATATAGACTTTTGCTGGATCAAAGGGTATGCACAGTTTTATAGTCTTTTGGGTATAGTTCCAAATTGCTCTCCAGAATGGTTAAATCAGTTCACAACTCCACCATCAGTGCATTAATGTCCCAGTTTTCCCACATCCCCTCCAACATCCAACATTTTCCTTTTTTTTGTCATATTAGTCAATCTGATAGGTGTGAGATGGTACCTCAGAGTTGTTTTAATTTGTAATTTGTATTTCTCTAATCAATAGTGATTTAGAGCATTTTTTTCATATAACTATATATTGCTTTTATTTCTTTGTCTGGAAACTTTCATATCCTTTGACCATTTATCAGTTGGGAAATGACTTGTATTTTTATAAATTTGACTTGGTTCTCTACATAGTTGAGAAAAGATGCTTCTTCAAAGGAAAAAGAAATGCTAATATAGGTTCAACTCACTACAACTAAGTGGCAGAGAGGAAAAAACAAAATGACGAATGATTCCAATATTCGATTTTAGAATAGGTAATAAGATATGCATTTTCCTAGACCAGACCTGTGATTTTTTCAGAGGGCAAGGAGCTCTCTCTATGAGGGACTTCCTCTACTACTGCAGATTTGAACTCTCTGTCCCTGTCCTTGCCCCTGTACTTCTCTCTGTACCTGTGTCTTCTCCTATCTCTTTCTTCACCCCCAAGCACTTATTAAGTATATACTATGTGCCAGGCACTGTGCTAAGTGCTAAAAATACAAAAATAAAAATAGAACAGTCCCTGTTTCAAGGAGCTTACATTATATTATGGGAGACAATTATATATATATATATAAAAGTGTGTACAGGATAAATACCAAAATAAATATAAGGTAGTTTATGGAAGAGGTAGAATTTGAAGGTATTAGGAAAGGGTTCACATTGGAGGCAGTGCTTGAGATCAGTCTTGACCATAATAATAATTAGAGAAGCTACTATATACCTAGACTATAAATGTGAGTGTACTTACAAACTAGGTATAGATCATACATAGTTTCTATTTATGTACATACCTATGTGTGTATTTGTATGGACATACCATATGTATGTATATATGCACATATGTATGTGTATATATGCATACAATGTGTTTGCGTGTGTATATACACATAATGTTCTTGAGCAAGAGAAGTAACATGGTCAGACTCTACCACTGCAATCTTTCCTACAAGAGGTGTATAATCTTTCAGCCTAATCCAGGGCCAGTTTTCCTTTCCAGACCTCTAAATCTCCTTTGCCCTTGAACATAGCTGATGTACCCATTCCTCATTTATCAAGAAACTCCTGCATAAAAAAGAAGAGATTAATTTTATTACACATGGTTAAAATTATAGTTCACAGCTCACTTTCAATTTTACTTCTTACAAGCAATAAACATTAATTAAGTGCCTATTATATGCTAGGCACTATCCTAAGTCGAGCTAACACTGGTTATCAAAAGTTAAATGAAAAGAAACTGTTCCTTTCTAGGGTAGTTTGTTGCATTCCATTGCTTTGGTGTTTTTCTTATATCCCTATCTGCCATATATCTTTCATTTCACTGATTGGCTCAATTTAAATTTGCATAGATTTGCATTTTGCATCTATAACATGAAATTTATGGTTAGTATTTATTATTAATTTAAATATTTCCCTATGCCAATGAAATCACAATTTCAATATAAAAATTTTAATAGTATTATGCATTTTAACTCAGCTTGGATTCACAATTCACAGAATGCTTATAATCTAGGTTTTGATGAAGTTGGATGGACAGCCTGTAGAACTGATCCATTAGGACATATGTCTTAGACAGATGCTGCAAATGGACAGTGAGATGGGCCCAGAGTTGAAAAGGAAGAGGAGAGGGAGCTGAATTGCTTTTAGGAAAAATGTGCAATGCTGTCAATGATCCCAAGCTTCTCCCTAAAACAGCAGCAGCAGCAGCAGCAGCAATCATCTTTTTAACATCAGTGTTTGTTCTAGTGATGGAGCAACAACAAATGATGGAACATTGCAATCTCCCAAGAATCAAAAGTGCAGGTCACCCAAAGAGTGATGTAGAGATGAATTATAGGTATAAATAGGCTGTAGCATAATTACTAAGGAAAAAATACCTCTAAGAATCTGTGTAAAAGATTTTTATCATAGAGATGTATGACAAGAAAAAGAGGCAGGTCAGTCGAGTAGCAAAAACAAGGGTAACAGATGGATAGCCCAAATTCTCCATCATGGTAAGGTCAAAAGAGCTAGAGATGCATTATTATGTACTATTTTATGTGTGTATGTACATACACATATTGTATATACATATATATAAATAAATTGTACATAATAGAAATTCATAGTTTCATACAGTCTTCTTTTCCTATTCTTTTTTGTCTATGGAAATGTTCATGTTGTTGATGTTTGCCAAGTTCATAAAAAAAGAGAGAAAATTTGGGGTATGGGTGGGGCAAAGGGTTAGACAAAGAATTCTGAGATATTAGGTGATTCCTATTGGAGGACTGACAGCAGGACCTGGACAAACACTGCACAGATGAGAAGGTAAGTATGGATTGTAACCTACACCCACATCAATGAGAGCAAAGATCCATCAAAGTTTTGAAGCATCTTTGTGTAGCACAATTCACTATAATTCATTTTAACTGGTATGATACAAGTTCCTTTTGAATCCTATTCAATCCTGGAAGGAGCTAGAGACTCAGAAATTAATCTAGATAGAGACCTTAGATAGTATTCAATCCACCCCCTCATTTTATAGATGAGGAAACTGAGGCTCAGACTGGTTAAATGACTTAGACCTTGATACCCTCTGTTACTTATAATTTTCATTCCAAGGAATTATTTTAGTGAGCTCATTATTTAGAGTAACAGCAACCATGGTAAGATGAATTTAGGAGAACAAATAGAATTTTACACTAAACCTACTGGGTGTTTATTTTAACTTAATCAGGCCGTGATGGAGAAAGGGAAGCAGAAGTCTATACTACAAGTCTTTTCAAGGGAGGGTCCGTGCATTGCACTGCCCTGGAAGATTTGTTTACACATGCTTCATTTCTGCTGACCTTGCCTCCTCTCTAGAGACTTCCTCATTCTATAAAGTTCTCATTCTTCCTACCTAAGGCCTTGGGATCACAGTTGTTAAAACAGATCTTGTTAGTAACTAATTAAGGAACCCTCAGAGCACCTGTCAGAAGGAGAGATCAGCATTATCACTGGAATTTCTTTTGTAGGAGAAAACTCCAAAATCTCAGTTAAAAATTTGTGACTTCCTTCTCATTTCTGAAAGTTAGTGTCAAAGTCCTTACTTATAATAAGGCCCCTAGTGCAATACTAAATCATAGAAATACGACTTCCAAATGATTCTAGCACCTTTATTTATTTATCCAGTTAAATATTAGATCCAGCTGCTCGTTTGCATTTCCTTCTCTTGTTTGTACTTTATCTAAAAACAGAAGAATTGTGTACGTAGGTGAGTCAATCCCCAGTACTGACTGAGTAACTACTGGCTACAGAGGAGGCAAAATATGGAAATGAGAAGAAAAGGGATCTCTTTCACCCTCCAAGGGAGTTTGCAATTTAATAGAAGGGAAAGGCATAAACATATACGGCTATAGACAAAAATAGCCAATAACTGCAATCCTTAAAAATTACAGTGCTGCTGAGAATGGTACCAGGTGCAGTTAATCTAAGAAAGTTCTTGAAAGAGGGAGGTTTAAAAGGAAGGGAGGGACATGTTTTAGTGTAGGGGAAAGGGTGGGAGGAATGCCATGCGTTCTGGCTCAGAGGTGAGAGAGAGTGAGTCATGGAGAGGGCATGGCATTTTATAGTTTAATGAATTTGTGATCTCCTCAATGTGGAGTTATTCCTTCACCTTACAAACCATCCACACCTTTGATCCTGGGTAACTCTTGACCACTTCCTCCCATAAATACTCCCCCCAATATGAGAGATGCTTTTCCCTGTATCTCTTGACATTTCATGGATACCAGCAGAGCATACTGACTATCTCTACGTTATCCCTCAATCTCCAGACATGGCCAGCTCACCTTGTTGTCTAATTGTCACTACTGTGTGAGAGAGAGAGAGAGACAGAGACAGAGAGAGAGGAAGGAGGAGGAGGAGGATTATGATTCAAGTCCTTCCATTGCCACTTACTCCATCTGTGACCTTGTGCCATTTATTTAACCTCTCAGGCTTCAGTTTTCTCATCCGTAAAATGAGGTTGGACTAGTTTGTCTGTAAGGACCCTTCTAGCTACAGTGCTATGATCCAGATGCTCTGTGTCCTTTATAGCAATTCTCTTGCTCAGTTATACATTATCAATGAGTCATCATCCACCATGTACCTTTCCATTGCCCTCTGGATGACCCAAAGTTTTAAGTCTTTGGAGCCTAGGGTGTTCACTGAAGAATATTGACATTACAACGATAGACTTTGGTTTCAGGAGGAATCTTGGGATCATTATTACTGTAATTTCCCAAAGGAAATCCAGCCTCCTCCTACTTAATTCTGGACCCAGTTCTTTGCCCATCTTTGATGTCTGTCCATGGTGTACATAGTGTGGGACCAGCTTTATTGTTGTTCATCTAATTGCATATATAGACTAATTTGGAAAATGGGCATTTTTCATCCACTTCATTTTTCCTGTATAGACAAACCAAAATTTTTTGAGTGACTAGGTCTCATTTTAGTTCTATAATGTTCTGAAGTTTGAGGAAAATAGCATGATTTTGTCCACAAACAGGAGCATCTAGGATGAAACAACCACTAATACCTTGCTTGCTGTAAGACTAAGGCATATTTCTTTTATTGATACATCTGACCATATTGGACAGACTCAGTTCAGAAGGTTCTTGACATCAAGAATCTCTCAGAATGGTTGAGTAAAGCAAAATTTTATTTTTAATCTTGGGGAAATAAAATAATAGAAGGAATAGATTCAAATGGCAGGTGGAGTGGATAAAGAGGAGCTTTGATGAAAAAATCTATCGAAATATTCATTTAATCAATGAACATATTCAAAGCCAAACTTCTAATGCCTTCTATGAGAGCTTTCAGAAAAAAGTATAATATGAACAGATGAGGGAATATCAAAAGTTACACAAATGAATAGCACAAGACTAGAGATAGGGACTTTCTTAGAGACCCTCAGGATTTAAAGGTCTAACCTACCCAGAGCCCTTTGCACCAATGCTAAATTTCTAGGAGTACAACAACAAAATAAGAAATTGTGGTAGGGGCAATATCTGCTGGGATGTTGGCCATGCATGCCAAGCTCATTTTCCCTTGAAAGACAGGGAAGCTGTCCCTAAGACTTGACTGGTCTATGATACTAAGACTCAAGCCATTGGCATGACTTCCTCGTCATCTATGGAATAAAAAGGTCATTGACCCTCAGACTTGACTACTCGAGGAGTCACTGTGCCCTTCTGACCAGACCTATTTTTATGTGGAGACAAGATCCAGCTGTTCTCTACTGAAACTAGAGCCTCCTGAATATCCTTTCCATGCTATTCTTAAGTAAACTTCCTTTTTGCAAAAAGTTTTATGGTCAACAAATATTGAATTTCTTTCCAGTCCTGAGTCTGAATCACCAGAGCAGCCTGAGTCAGGCCTAGTCCAGGACATAGACCTACAATCTAAGGAGCCTATGCTCTTTATCCCACAGTATCCCTCATTCATCTGTGGTGGACTATCTACATTACAGTGACAAATGCTTGTGGCAAGAATATGTCTCCCTATCTTGCACCTTTCTTGATACTAATATTCAGAGAGTCCTTAAAATTATCTCTTGTTATATCTTTCGAGGAATATCATATGGTTTTGATGTAAGGATATGAGGCTTGAAGTGACCCATTTTCATATGAACAAGTCAGGAAAGATACCAGGATTGGCAGAGACAATTGATTTGCCCCCAGACATAGACAGTCTGTGAAATTTTAAAATTCTGCAGGGGTCAGAAGACATAAAGGTATACTTAGAGCAAAAATGCTGCTAAGACTTCAAAACTTGTGGGGGGGGGGGGGGAGCATGGTTTATGGCGGTCCTAGGCTAAGGATTCTGATTGTCCCTGAAAGAACCTATCTTGGGACCTTAGCCAAGTCAGAAGCTGAAGCTTCTAAAGACTGTTAGCCAAGCAGCAGAGACCCCTGCTCAGCTCAGGAGTGCCACATCCAGAGAGGAGTAGACAAGAACATCAGCCCCAGGGGTATAAGTTGTCTCTCAGCATTTAGTCACCATTGAAGGGTCTTCATTCATGAGTTATACTTGTTCATTATTGCCACTGATGGTGATTATATTTATAGGAAAGTGTACCTTAAGTTTGAGCAGCAAAGCTCATCAATACAATACCAGTCCTTTTACTATGGTGCTCCAGTAAAATTTGTTCTAAGCTAATTAAGTCCTCGGCCCAGGTATCCTACTACACTCTGGAAGAATATTACCACTGACTCCTGGTCACTCTCCTTCCCACACAAGTACTGAAAGTTTTCTTTTACCATTGTGGCCAATGGGAATGCTTCGGCAGGGTGCACCAGATACCTGGCTGATCCATGGTTCTTGAAAGGTAAATATAGAGTACCTTGAACCAGAAGTAGTCACCTTCCAGGAAACCCACCCTGAAAATATGAATGGAAAGCAAGGGCAGCATAAATGACACTGAGCTACATTTGGGTAGCAAGGGTAGTTTTTCTCATCTGCATTAAATGCTTTTTTATTGTTACTAAGTAATCGTTATGATGGGATCTCACATTTTCTGCAAGTTTCAATTCATTCCATAACTGTAAAGATGTAGTTGTCTACTGTAGAAAATACAAGCTCTTTCACTTGATATTTAAAGCCTTTCACATCTTGCTCCAGACCACCCTTCAAGGAGTATTTCACATTGTACTCCTTCATGAATCTATATTCCAGTCTAACTGACCTATTTGCATTCATGGAACTCAGAATTCCATCTCCATCCTTATTTTCTTCATGGATTGTTCCCCATGTCTAGGGTGTCTTCCCTTCTCCCCCTTCCCTCTTAGAATCTCTAACTTTCTTGAAGATCCAGATCACATCACCTCCTATGAGTTTTCTTGATCCCAGTTAATATTCTCTACTACTTCAAATTATTATTTAACTAACCTATTTCCATGTTGTATCTCCCCAGTAGATAAACCCTATCAAATAAACTCCTTAAGGACCGAGGAACTGTTGGGGTTTTTTTTAATCACCTACTATAGTATTCTGAACACAGTTGGCACTTAATAAATATTTATTGGATTGGTTTGAAGAATATCATTTATAGAAGCCTGGTTGCTCTCTTCTTTTACCAGCCAGGGACATCCTTGATGAAAATTATTCTACATCTTTAATGTGGATTGTTCTCATAAAGATTTTACAAAGAAAGTAAAATATGAGAATGAATTGGTAATTATTATTTGTTCTTAACTTGTCTTTTTAAAAAATAAATAACAATAAAATTTGGTATCTTCCTCTTCTTTCAGGTACCTTGAGAAATTGTCCATCAGTATCTTCAGAACTATGTCTCTGTACAGGCTTCCTCTGTGTAACTGGTCTAGTTCAGTTTTTTTTTTCCTTCTATCTTTGTTTTCTTTAGTCCCACCTCCATGTTGTACCCCAGGGGCTATGATCTTAGAGTCCAGATGTGGACAGATCCACTGTCACTTGCAGATAAAGAAATTTGTTTAAAAAATATTTATAGATCTCTCCTATTTTTATCTGTTCATTGTCTTTTTTACAGTCTCCTTCTTAATTTCCCCTAGGATGACCTAGCTAAGCTGTTGTTGAGTTTGGGGTTTTTTTTTAACCAAACTTTCTGTGAACTCATTCTCCATCTATTTCTCATTTTTATGGGGAGATACTACTTACCATATTCTACCCTCCTCTTCCATAAGATTTTGCAAAGAAGTTTATTTCTTAAGCCAATATTATTCTTGGCTTCCATTTCTCTTGGCTCAACACAGAGATTAAGTACTTGTTGGAGATAGTTTCTGGGAATGGTTAGGAATCAAGTTAGTATAATTTTAAAATCAATGGTCCCTCAGTAGAGTTCATAGTATCATAGATTCGGAGCTCAAAGGGGGACTTAGAATCCATAGAGTGCAATGCACTTGTTTTATAGGTAAGGAAACGGAAGCATAGAAAGGTTATACAGGGGTGATATAGCCAGCAATTCTCTGAGGTGGAATTTTGACCCATCTTCCTGATTTCAAGTCCCAGGTTCTACCCACCACGTTATGTCCTTAATTTTTTTCTCTCTCAAGCATTTCCATTATCTGCCCTCTAAAATGCGAAAGCCATTCATATACATAATGGGCAGCTAGATGACTCAGTAGATAGAGCACTGGGCTTGAAATCAGGAAGACTCTGACCTCAGACACTTACTAGCTGTGTCATCTTGGACAAATCACTAAATCCTGTTTGCCTCTACTTCCTCATCTGTAAAATGAGCTGGAGAAGGAAATGGAGAACCCATTTCAGTATCTTTGCCAAGAAAACACTAAATGGGGGTCACAAAAATTCATACATGACTGAAATGATTGAACAACAACACACATAATACTCTAATAAGAAAATTGTCTTCCAGCTACAAACATACCTAAGGATGCCATGGTATTTATAAGGGATTATGGAATATTGTTCATGGTACCTATGATGGTGGAGTATGGAATCTTTCTGAATATATCAGATTATAAAACAGACACTACTTTCATAGTTCTTTGTTTTGCAGGGAAGTTCTCCAGCAGAACCTCAGGTATTTGAAGGTTAGGGAAACTAATTTGAGGATATGGGGGACTAAGTTGTAAGCAAAAACTAACTCTACCATCTCTGCTGTCTCCCTAACACCTCTGAGATTGTAACTTCTACTTAGTCAGAGGAATTGAGGGAAAGAAGTAGGAGAGGAATTTTAAGAAATCTCACAATCTCCCATTCCCATCATATGAATTCTATGACCTAATGAGACCTCACTAGTGAGTTTGGGACTTAATACTGTAGCAAAGGATGAGGCACTATGGAAAATCTGGAGCCCAAGTCATTCAGACTTTCCCATATTTTGCACCCACTCACAGGAGCTTCTTGGCAATCAGTAGATTAGAGCTCATCAAATTCAGGTCTGAACTAATGTGGCACATAGTTGAGGAGTATAAACACATGCTTGGAAAGTTATAGCAATACCTATCTAGAATATGGGATAAAACATTGGAGTGAGAAATTATCTACCTTATTTCCTCCATACATTCTGGCTTATAATTAGATATATTTTCAGGAAAATAGTTAAAAGGTATAACAGGTATAACAGGTATGTTAATTATAACAGTGTTCTATTCTGTCAAATGAGAAAGAAAAGCTTTATTTCAATGTGGCTTAGGAGGGAACTACATAAATAAAAAAGGTTTTAACTCATAAAATAATAGAAATTTTAGATCTGGAAAGAATCTCAGATATCTGGTCCAACTTGTTCATTTTACTAATTAGCACACACCAAAGTCCAGAAAAGATAAAACCAAGGTTGTGCAGATTAAGTAGCAGATAGAAGATTTTGATCAGGAGTTCTTAAATTGGGATCCACAGACCTTCAAAGCATCCATGGATAGATTTCAAGGAGTCTGTGAACATAAAAAAGAAAAAAAATACATTTTTGTTTTCTAAGAGAAAAATTGACTTTTCCTTCAATTATTTATAAACATTCTTCTGAGAAGGGGTCTGTAGGCTTGACCAGACTGCCAAAAGGACCCCAAAATGCCATCCACAAGATTAAGAACTCCTGAAATAGTAGTCTTCTAACTCTTAATTCATTGTTCTTTCGGCTACACCATATTGCCTCCCCTTCTGTGCGTTGACCTAACAGGAAAAGCAAATTATTAAGCTGAAGTACTATCCAGGTAATTTCTCAGTGGGTAGGGGTGGAACAGGAAAGAGGCCTTCTCCCAGGAGTGTACTGGAACTAAATCTAACTGACTGGCCAATTGTTTCATTTTTCAGTGTCAACAACATTTACACCTCGGAAACGAGCAGTCCTTATAAATCAGGGCTTGATTTACTGTTTTGTTGATTGTCTAGTTTTAAGACAGTTACAAGAAAATGTTAATACTGCAGTTTACACTTTAAAATGTATTGCACACATTGATTTTTCTGGAGAGCCCCATTGTCAAACATTTACCAGCATACCCCCCTATTGCTCTATACACATTGTTTGAGCTCAGCAGGAGTGAGGTGGAAGTCTTAGGGAATGAAGTCATCACCATATGGAAGCCTGGTAAATGTAGGTTAATAATAATGTAACAGTGATTATCCAGCTTCTCTGTTCCCCTACCCCTTCACCAAGGTTAGGTCTGTATATCTCACTCCCTCCCCTAGGGTTCTCTGGTACCCTGAAAGGAGATTGGTGATATCTAGTCTGTTTTTTGGCTCAAGTCCCTCCATTTTAGGAGTCCTCTGTACCTAAGTTCCATTTTACCACTTAGCAGTCAGATTAGTTTTCACCAAGGACTATTTATTTCAAAGGTACAAAAAGAACAAATCTATATACATTCCCCACCCCATCACTTGGGACAGGTATGAACACCTGCTATGCCTCCTTAATCTGTGGAGAGGGGAGGGGCATCACATACATATATTAAGCAAGACCCTATTTAGATACCAAGTCTAAGTCCCTCTAGCCTCAAGTCCCAGCAGTCTAGCTTCTCAGGACTTCTCTGAAGGGCTGGTTACACTGTCCAGACTGGATTTCAATCTCCAAGGTCATCATGGCTGGATTGTGGGTCCAGGGACTCTACTGTTTGTATCTAGGACTGAAGAGGGCAAATGAAATAAACCCCAAACCCATCCCTGATTCTCAGAGTCACAGGGACTAAAGCAGGTGAGTCTTCCCCCTTCACCAAATCTGTGCAATGGATGAACAGGATCTTCACCACCCTGGACACTGCTGAAAAAGAGAGAGTGTCTCGTAGTTTGGTAGTTTTAAAGACATAGACTGTGTCTACCATGCAACCAGTGAAAAAGATTGCTTCCTGTCAGAACACAGTGGAATGGAACGCAGAATGTTTTCTCCCAAGAACAGATCTCTCTATGTAGATGATCTGAGCTTTCCCAAAACCCAGTTACAATAATAATTGGAATTTACATGGTGCTTTAAGGTTTGCAAAGTTCTTTACATCCATTATTTTATTTGAGCCTCACAATATCCCTGCCTCCACTTTCATCCCCCTCTCTTCCCTTCTTAATTTGTTATTGTTCAGTCATTTTTTGCCCCATTTGGGGTGTTCTTGGGAAAGACACTGGAGTGGTTTGTCATTTCCTTTTCCAGCTCATTTTACAGATGAGGAATTGAGGCAAATAGGGTTAGGGGACTTGCCCAGGGTCATACAGCTAGTAAAGGTCTGAGGCTACATTTGAACTTAGGAAGAAGTCTTCCTGACTTCAAGGCCAGAACTTTATCCACTTCCCCACCTATCTGCCCTATCCTGATTTAAAACTGCAGGAATATTGCCTCACTCCCATTCCTAGAAGATGTAATGGATGGACACTAGGCTAGTGCCCCAGTAACTCCATGTTCCTTCCCTGACACCACAGGTGCTCAAAATCACAAATCTGAAATTTAAAAGGAAATCTTTCAATTACTTGTACATCATCTCCCTCTTATACTCTGATCCACATAAAGGCCCCTTGTCTCACTTAAAGGAGTTTCCATTTTAAAATGGCCTTAAGACTTATGATGAAAAATGCTATCCATCTCCAGAGAAAGAACTGATGGCGTCTAAATACAGATCAAAACATATTTTTTATTTTCTTCATTTTTCTTGTATTTTTTATTTTGATCTATATTTCCTTTTACAACATGATTCATATCGAAATATGTTTTGCATGACCACACATGTATAACCTATATCAAATTGCTTGCATTCTCAATGACAGGGGTGGGGAGGGAGAGAGAGATTTTGGAATTCAATTTTTAAAATGAATGTTGAAAATTGTTTTTACATGTAATTGGGAAAAATAAAATACTAAATTAAAAAATAAAATGTTCTTGAATGTATTAGATGTTTAATGAACAGTGCCTCCTCCAGAACTTAGCACAATGTCTGACACATGTTAAATGCTTACTAAATGCTCAATTGATTGGTGAGTATTTCATGAATTGAAGTGACTCAAAAGACAAGAAATAGTGGGAAACCTGTGATTCAACTTATTTTGACACCACTTGCTGTATAATTCTGAATGAGTGGGACATTGTTTTTTAGAAAATGGTGAAACTGGCCAAGAAAATTGTTAAAAATGATGGCAGACTAGTCCCATCCTACAACCACTCTCCCTGCTCCCATGACTCTCCCACAAGTCTACCTCTGTTTTAGAATGATAATACTAAAGGGGTAAAAAAAGGGGAGAAGGCAAATGAAAATGCAATACATTAAGTGTTATTTAGTTTTAGTAAGACTTCCTGTTTCTCTATTTTTAGAGTAAAAAATGTTAAAGTTTTTTAAAGGTCAAAAAAGGAACTATGATATCCGAAGTACAATGCCTTGCCCAATGTGTCTGTGACCTCTGGTTAAAGTTGCCAGATTTGCTGATAGTTTGTTAAATCAGTTGGTTGTGGGGTTTTTTTTATTTCTAAGACTTCCCAGTTGCATTTTGCAAAATGGGATTTTCATTTATCTATCCCCTCCATCATTATAAGGAACAAATGAATGAAATAGTATTTATTCAATACTTGCTATGCACACACATATTACTGATGGGGTTTCCCCAATTTCAGGGGTCCCTTGTTCCCCATTTCCATTTAATGACAACAATCAGATTAGCTTTTAAAAAGGAATATTTGTCCTTTCACCCCCCGGAGCCAACATGGGTCACGTTGGCACCAAGACTGGGAAGAAGGCAGCGCGAGTCATCATCGAAAAGTACTACACGCGCCTGGCCAATGACTTCCACAGCAACAAGCGCGTGTGTGAGGAGATCGCCATCATCCCCAGCAAGAAGCTCCGCAGCAAGATATGTTACTCATCTGATGAAGCGGATCCACAGAGGTCCTGTGAGAGGTATCTCCATCAAACTGCAGGAAGAAGAAAGAGAAAGGAGGGATAATCATGTCCCTGAGGTCTCTGCTTTGGATCAGGAAATCATTGAAGTGGATCCTGATAACCAAGGAAATGTTGAAACTCCTGGACTTTGGCAGTTTGTCCAACCTGCAAGTTACCCAGCCCACAGTTGGGATGAACTTGAAAACACCAAGAGGAGCTGTTTCCTTTTTCCTTCTTTCCAATAAATGTGGGAATGACCCCCCCCCAATAAATAAATAATAAAAAGGAATTTTTATTTCAAAGTCATAATAAGAACAAATGCTAAGTACTAGAGATGCATAAAAAAAAGTAAGAATTACAAGATAAAGTCACACTTAGAAAGCATTGCCATCAGTACGTGAACTAAGGCCTATTACCTACAAATGAGATACATTTGTCTAGCTCCCCAGAAAATCATCTCATTTTTAATAAATATTGTTTCAATAAGTGCTCTTTTATTTAACTCTAATTTATTTATATAGTTTTAGTTTTCAACATTCATTTCCACAAGATTTTGAGCTCCAAATTTTCTCCCCATCTCTCCCCTCCTCACACTCCAAGACAGCCTGCATTCTGATTACCCCTTCCCTCAATCTGCCCTCCCTTCTATCACACCCCTCCCTTCTTTTATCTCCATCCCCTCTATTTTCTTGGAGGACAAGATTTATTTCTATACCCCATTGCCAGTATATCTTATTTCCCAGTTGCATGTAAAAACAACTTTTAACATTAATTTTTAAAACTTTGAGTTTCAACTTCTCTCCCTTCCTCCCTCCCCACTGAGAAGACAAGCAATTCAATATATGTTATACATGTGTAGTTATGCAAGACTTCCATAAAAGTCACGTTGTGAAAGACTAACTATATTTCCTTCCATCCTATCCTGCCCCCCATTTCTATGCTCTCTTTTGACCCTAGCCCTCCTCAAAAGTATTTACTTCTATTTATGCCCTCCTCCCATTTGCCCTCCCTTCTGTCATCCTCCCACCCACCCCATCCCCCATTTATCCCCTTCTCCCCTATTTTCCTGTAGTGTAAGACAGATTTTCATACCAAATTGAGTGAACATGTTATTCCCTCCTTAAGCCAAATGTGATGAGAGTAAGGTTCACTTTTTCCCTCTCACCTCCCCTCCCTTCCATTGAAAAAGCTTTTTCTTGCCTCTTTTATGAGAGAGATAATTTGCCCTATTCTATTTTTCCCTTTCTCCTCCCAATATATTCCTTTCTCACCCCTTAATTTTATTTTTTTAGGCATCATCCCTTCCTACTCAACTCACCCTGGGCCCTCTGTCTATATGTATATAATCCTTTCAATTCCCCTAGTACTGAGAAAAGTCTCAAGAGTTATAAATATTATCTTTCCATGTAAGAATGTAAACAGTTCAACTTTAGTAAGTCCCTTATGATTTCTCTTTCGTGTTTACCTTTTCATGCTTTTCTTAATTCTTGTGTTTGAAAATCAAATTTTCTATTCAACTCTGGATTTTTCATCAAGAATGCTTGAAAGTCCTCTATTTCATTATATGACCATTTTTTCCCCTGAAGTATTATACTCAGTTTTGCTGGGTAGGTGATTCTTAGTTTTAATCCTAGTTCCTTTGACTTTTGAAATATCATACTCCAAGCCCTCCAATTCCTTAATATAGAAGCTCCTAGATCTTGTGTTATCCTGATTGAATTTCCACAATACTCAAATTGTTTCTTTCTGGCTGCTTGCAATATTTTCTCCTTGACCTGGAAGCTCTGGAATTTGGCTATAATATTCCTAGGAATTTTCCTTTTGGGATCTCTTTCAGGTGGTGATCAGTGGATTCTTTCAATATTTATTTTGCCTTCTGATTCTAGAATATCATGGCAGTTTTCCTTGATAATTTCTTGAAAGATAATATCTAAGCTCTTTTTTTTTTCTGGGTAGTCCCATAATTTTTAGATTGTCTCTCCTGAATCATATAGTCTATTTTTTACAGTGTGATTTTCTTCAGCATTTTTTTGGGTCTCCTTTAGCAAGCTTCTTCATATCCTTTGACCATTTTTATCAATTGGAGAATTGCTTTTATTCTTATAAAGTTGAATCAGCTCCCTATAAAAAGTAAGCAGTTAACTTGTTTTTTCATAATTTTCTTGCTTCACTCTCATTTCTCTTCCCAATTTTTGCTCCACTTCTCTTACTTGAACTCTCCAGGCAAGGACTTCTGAGAAATCCTGATAGACCAGAACTGTGTAAAAACTTTGAAGTTGAAACACATGAGTTAGTAAAATGTAAAAAGGTGAACAAGAATGAACAATGATAGAAATTTAAGCAAGGATAAAACTGCTTACATTCTAATATGGCAAAATAATACATGTTCCCTCTGAAATCTATCATCATCAGGGGTCAGAAAGGGAGTCAAATTAGAGAGAGCCTGGGAGTGGTTATATCTTGATGATCTTATAAGAATAATGGAAAGAGAAGGGAAGAGAAAAGTACAGGGAAGGAAAGGGAGAGGAAGATTAGGAAAAATTATCTCAGATAGCACAAATAGAAGTCTAGAAAAACAAAGAGGAGGGGTTGGGAGGGAATGACTGACCCTTGAACTTCACTCTCATTCTAACTGGTCAAAAGAGGAAAGAATACACATAAATTACAGATTTGGATAAAGTAATTCATTTCACTCCACTTGAAAATAAGAGAGAAAGGGAAGAAAGAGAAATTAGAGAATGGGTTGGTTAAGGTAGCCTGCCATCCTGGAGAGTGAAGTCAAACAGAACTGGGAAAGCATTGCTAACCATAAGGATAGTGTTGTTATTTAAAATCCTAAAAGATGAAGCTGATAAAGTGTTGCACTCAATTTACCAGCAAATGTAGAAAACTCAACAACAACCACTGGATTAGAAAAGATCAGTTTACGTCCCATCCCTAAAGAAGGACTTTTCAAATTCCCAAACGATTTCCTCATTTCACATATCAGCGAGGTTATGCTTAAGATTCAACAAACTAGTCTTCAGGAATATGTGAATCAAGAATTACCAAAAAAGCAGGCCAATTTTTGAAGAGACAGAGGAACTAGAGACCCAATTGCCAATGTTCACTGGATTATGGAGAAAGCAAGGAAATTCCAGAAAAACATCTACTTTTGCTTCACTGACTACACTGAAGTCTAAGACTGTGTGGATCATAACAAAATGTGGCAAGTCCTCAAACAGATGGGAGTACCAGATCATCATATGTCTCCTGAGGAGACTGTATTCAGGCCAGGAAGCAATAGTTAGAATCAAACATGGAACAACTGATTGGTTTAAGATTGGAAAAGGAGTACAAGGCTGTAGATTGTCCCTTATATGCAAAGTATATTATGCAAAATACAAGACTAGATGAATCAAAAGCCAGAATTAAGGTGGGGGAAGAAATATCAACAGTCTCAGAGAGCTTTCTGATGGTAGAAAGTGAAGAGGAATTAAGATGCAGCTTGAGGAATGTAAAAGAGAAGAGTGTCAAAACTGGCTTGAAGCTTAACAGCAAAAGAATTAAGACCTTGGCAACTGGTCCCATTGCTTACTGGCAGATAGAGAGAGAAGAAATGGAAGTCATATCAGATTTTATATCCTTGGGCTCAAAGAACACAACAGACAGAGACCGTAGCCATGAAATTAAAACACTCTTCCTCCTTGGAAGTAAAGCAATGATCAATCTGGACAGCATACTAAAAAACAGAAACATCACCTTGGTAACAAATGTCTGCATAGTCAAAATTATAGTTTTTCTGTAGCAATATATAGCTTTGAGATTTGGACTATAAGGAAAGCTGAGAGCTGCAGAATCGACACTTTCAAATTATATTGCTAGAGAAGGCAGTTGAGAGGCCATTGGGCAGCAAGGAGATCAAATCAGTCAATACTTAAAAGAAATTAATTCAGGCTATTCACTGGGAGATCAAATACTGAGGCTGAAGCTTAGCTACTTTGGCCACATGATGAGAAGACAGGACTCATTGGAAAAGCCCCGGATGTTCGGAAAAATTAAAGGCAAAAGAAAAAAGAGATAATATCATGGAAGCAATGAATATGAATTTGGATCAGCTTTGGGAGATGGAAGGTAATAGAAGGACATGTGTGCTATAGTCCATGGGGTCACAGAGTCAGATACAACTGAAATGACTCAACAACAACAACAAAAAAAACCCAATATTTTAAAGACACACCTTTGAAAGGCTTAGAAATTCTGATCAATGCAATGATCAACTGAGATTTCAGAGGACTTATGATGAAACATACTACCCCTCTCCTGAAAGAGGAGGTAATGGGCTCAGAGTACAGATTGGAATATACTTTAGGGAGATATAGCCAAGTTGGAAATTTGCTTTGCTTGACTATTTTTTGTAATGGGAGTTTTGTTTGATGGAAGGGAAATTACTCAATAAAAATAAAGTCTCAAAAAGAAATGGCATACAGCTCTCACATAAGAAATGTCTGTTCAGTGAATGAATGGGATTTCATCATGTTACCCTGAGCTCTTTACAAAGACAAGGGGTGAAAAGATCATTAGATCTAGGTTTGAATCTAGGCTCTGCAATGTATGAATAAGGCAAATCATTTAACCTCTCTGGACATCAGTTGCTTCATCTGTAAAATTAAGGAGTTGTAAGACAGGTGTTTTTACTGGTTAATTAATCATTAACAAGCTGATTAATTAAAAGATTGCTAATCACAGTCTCAGTCTGCAGAGAGCTGAGGCCAAGCTTTTCTGAATTACAAAAAAATATTTACAACCACAAAAGAAGGAAGTACGATGCTCAAGGGTAGGAAGAATACAGTAGAAGGGTCCACAAGCTCTTTAGTCCTGAAGCCTACTAGCAGAGGGTTAATGCCTGGGCATACTGCTAACAACCCAAAAAAATGTAGGAGAGAGGAGAAAAGGAATTGTCTGGGCAAGTAGCATGAGAGAAGAGAGAGAAAGAAGATAAAACACTTGGAATACTTAGATGGAATGGTAAAGTGACACCAACAATTGCTTAGGATCTACCTTAAATTGTCTGTCCTAGAAAGAAAAGAAAGACATATCACAGGCTTCTCTTCATGTCCATTCTCCCCTCACCCCATCCAAGATCCTGAATCTTTTTGAAAGGTCTATTTTCATTTTTAGATTTTGGTACCATTTTCAGCTGTTTGAGATTCCAGAGGCTAGGATAGTAGAAGACTTTGCTTCTTTCACATGTAAATTGAGAAGCTCCAAGTCCTCTGATTTCTATATTATAATATTATCTTATACTAGATAGTACAAAGCCTATCAAAGTCATGTGACTATCATGGTGAATAATTTCTTAAATTGGTCTATTCCCTATAGAAACTTATAGTAACCAGAACAACAAAACATTCCAGTGGGCCATCTGCCAGTAACACAGAAATTGCTTGGTTATATATACACAGAATGCTTAAACGTAAAAAGAAGGGAGAGGAATAAGTATTAAATACTTAATATGTGGCAGGCACTGTGCTAAGTGTTTTTTTATAATTATTATCTCATTTGGTCCTCATAGCAACTTTGGAAGATAGATACTATTATCATCCACATTTTATAGTTGAGGAAACTGAAGTCCAGACATGTTAAGAGATATACCAGAGTCACAAAACTGGTAAGTACCTGAGTCCTGATTTGAACTCAGGTCTTCTTGACTCCAAAGGCATCTATCTAGGTGGCACAATGGATAGAGTGCTGGGTCTGGAGTCAGTAGAACCTGAGCTCAAATTTGGCCTTAGATACTTAGTAGCTGTGTGAACCTGGGTAAGCCACTTAATCCTGTTTGCCTCAGTTTTGACATCTATAAAATGGGCTGGAGAAAGAAATGGCAAAACGTTCCCTTATCTTCCAAGAAAACCCCTAATGGGATCACGAAGAGTCGAATACAACTGGAAGGACTCAACAACAAAACTTCGTGACTCCAGGCTCAGTGTTCTGTCCACTGAACCACCTGTTGTCTGTTAGGTTTATCTATCTACTTGTACTGTGATATTGTTGGGGTTTTTTGTAGGTGTAGGGGTAGGGAGAAGAGGGCAAGATGTATGAGGAACTCCCAATATAGAAATTCTCCCCACTAGCATAGATTTATCCATCTATAACTTAGAGTTTTAGATGGCTGCTGAGGTCCCTGGGAAGTTAAATGAATTGTCCATGATCTCGCCTCTAGTATGTGTCAAAAAAAGGATCTGAAGTTAGGTCTTTCTGACTCTAAGTCTGACCTTTCATCCATCATGTCAATAATGTATAAAAATACTATATACTATGCCATAATGTAATAGTGTGTAACAGTCTTTAAAAATAATTTATTTTAAAATTCAGATTCTTCTTGTTTTGTCCGTATAGTTCCTAGAAACTTAGACCATCAAAGTCTGTTTATAAAAGATGACCATTTCTAACTTCCTTGAGATTAAGAAGTTCATAGAATCAGCATTAGAAGAAACCTTAATGGGAGGAAGAAGTCCCATTTTAAAGTTGAGGAAACTGAGGTAAAGAAATGCTAGATGGCTTGCCCCAGAGTTATACAACTAGTAAACATCTGAAGCCAGATTGGAACTCAGGTATTTCTGAATCCAGGCTTGACATTATATCTGCTCTACCATCAGAGCTACCTCTTAAAGAAGCTTGCAGAGGGGGGAGACCCTGTGGCCCTCTAGGTCCTCAAGTATGACTCTTTGACTGAATACAAATTTTACAGAACAAATCCTTGGTAGAGGTCATCTGGTTCAACTTTACATTTCATGGAAACTACATATGCATATATGTGTGTATGTGTACACACATATGCATGCATGAACAATACATATACAACATACATGCATACGTGTGTGTGTTTGTGTATAAACATCCCTAACAAATCAGTTCCTATTTGAGCATTTCCAGTGACTGGGAAATCCCGACACTATGAAGTAATTGTTGGACAACTTCAGATTTGTTTCTTTCTTTCTTTCTTACAGTTTCAGTTCTTACAAAGTACAGTCATATTGGTCTGAATCTGCCTCTCTATAACTTTTTACCCATTTATCCTAGTTCCCCCCTCCAATAAAACACAGAATGAGTGTATGATCTCTTCTACTTCAGTCAACATTTATTAAAGGCTACTTGTGTGCCATGTGTTTTATACGACAGCCTTTCAAGTATTTGAAGACAGCCTTCACATTCCACACCCCCTCACTCCCCTACCCCATAAAGTTGTTCTTCTCCAACCTATCTTCAGTTCTTTCTGTCATTCCCCATAAAATATTATTTACATACACCTCATCCTCTCATCACTCTCTGTTCGGACTACAGACATGCTATGTCACTCTCTAAAATGTGACATCTTGGTTTGAATACACTACAGTAGATTTGATCTGACCAAGATCATGAGGACTATTATGTTTCATTATCTAAGCATTGTTCTTCTAATAAAATTGCCTAAGATTGACTTATTGTTGTTATCAGCTATATCACATTATTAGCTCTCATTAAATATATGGTTAACTAAAATCGTCAGACTTTTTCATATTGTCGTTGTTGAGTCATTTTTCAGTCATGTCTAACTTTTCATGACTCCATTTGGGGTTTTCTTGACAAAGATATTGGAGGGGTTTGCCATTTCCTTCACCACCTCATTTTACAGAGGAAACTGAGATAAACAGGGTTAAGTGACTTTTCCAATGTCATCCAGTTAGTAGCGTCTGAGGCCAGATTTAAACTCAAGTCTTCCTGACTCTAGCCCCAGAACTTTATCCAGTAGACTTGAAACTACTAAACTACTCACGTAAACTACTCCTAAACTATGTTCCTCATTTGTTTTATTACAATTGATTTTTAATCTAAACACAGAAGTTTCTGTTACTTCTATTTTATTTGTCTTTTTGGTTTCAATATATCATTTTAGAAGACTAGCATGTTGGAGTGAGTCAAGATTAGCCTGAGTCTGGAAAACCTGGTTTTAAATCTTCCCTCTGATACATATTAGCTATGGTGTTCAGGAAGGTGTGAGGGTTTACTGAACCCTTTTCAGGGCTTGCTCATCCATCCCTTTGCTGTTCACCTGATTTGCCCAAATTTCACTGATGACTCCAAGAAGCTGTAGCATAGACAGCAGCCACACCCCAGCAAACTGTCTTGGCAGACAGGCAAAATCAGGTTGAGGGTAACTGACTTACCTCAAACCTGTCAGTGACTTAGTGGGATGTCTACCCCAAGCATGTGAAGACTTTCCCTATTGAATGAGCAGATGAGAACAATTTATTCCACCAGTCATGAAGGTGGCCAAAGCAGGTGCTGCGGAGCTCTTAAAACTTGGTCAGACATCAAAGATGCCAAGGTGGTCCACTGCATCCCGGGCCATCTTGTGGTCATCTTGACTTGTCTTACCACTGGACTTTGGTGACTCAGGAAGAGAGAATGAGTCTGATAATTTTGCTCAACTCTACCTCTTTTAAATCCAATTCATCAGCAAGTTAGGACATCATCCTTGAGGTCATTGGTCTGCTTCAAAAATGAAGGACAAACAGCAGCTTGACTACGGGCAAGTCACTTAATCTCTCAATGCCCCAGGCAACTTCCCAGACTCTAAATTACAGACAAGTTGCCAGTCTGCATTGGTGGAGGGTTTCCTCGTGTTGAAGAAATCATAAGTCTAGAAACAAAAAAAGATTCAGACAAAAGCCACACCAATTTAACTTGCAGAGGATTATCTAGCAACTTGATTTTGTCATTTCTCGAAATTTTGATAATCCTGCCTTCTAAATCACTATCCAAATCAATGACTAAAAATGTTGAGGAGGAGCTCTGTGTTTTCTCACTGAGGGCCTCTCCAGGCTGCCATGGAACTGTTCATCAAGGCCTCTTAAAAGGGTTGTTCAACCAGTTGTGGGTTTGCCTAACATCTGGCCCCCATTTCAATATTTATTCACAAGGCTATCTGAGAAACTTTGTCAAGTGCTTTGCTGACATTAAGATATCCTTTGTCAACAATATTTGAGCAGCTATGTGTCCCAATAGATAAAGTACTGGGCCTGGAGTCAGGAAGATTCCTCTTCCTGAGTTCAAATCTAGCCTTGGACACTTACTAGCTATGTGACTCAGGCAAGTCACTTAACCTTGCTTGCCTCACTTTCTTCATCTTTAAAATGAGCTAGAGAAAGAAATGGCAAACCACTGCTGTATCTTTGCTAAGAAAACCTCAAATGGGGTCATGAAGAATTGGATGCCACTGAAATAACATAACAACAACATTTCCCTCATGTAACATTGTGCTGATTGCTCTAGGCCCTGAAACATTTCAGAACCTCCTAAATGAGATCCATGGTGACTCAAAGGAGTTTGGTCTAACAGCTTAATAATCTTATCAGAAAAGAAATCAGGTTAGTTTGGCATGACTTATTTTTAGTAGAGCTTGCTGGCTCCTCATAATCACCACATTCTTTTGTAAATGATTTCAAACCCTCTACTTATTAACCCAGTCTAGAATTTTCCTAGAGATGGACATTGCTTTTTGCTTTGGGATTTAGGGGATAAGAGACAGTATGGTGGAGCAGAGAGAATGTCATTGAGGCAACTGGTGGTGAAGTAGATAAGAGTTCTAGGCAGACCTGAGTTCCTATCTGGCCTCAAACACTTACAAGTTACATGACCCTACTCAAGTCATTTAATCTCTGTTTGCCCATGTATGGCCTCAAACATTTACTGCTTGTGTGACCCTGAGCAAGTCACTTAACCTCTAATTACCCTAGCTTCCTCAACTATAAAATGAAAATAATAGTAATAATAGAACCCACCTTGCAGGGTTGTTGTAAGGATCAAATGAGTCAATAAAAACACTGAACACAGTGCCTGGCATTTAATAGGCTCTAAATACATGCTTATTTCTTTCCCCCAGAGAAAAGCTGACCTTGGAATCAGGAAGAGGAGCAATCTAATCCTGCCTCTGACCTCTATTAGCTATGTGTGACCTTAGGCAAGTCACTAAACTTCCCCATATCCTGACACCTCTCCAAACTTGTAAATTAACTATGAGTTGTCTATGTATAAGTCATTTACCCTTTCAGTGCCCTGCCCCCTAACAACTCTGAAGCACTGTAAATTACAGATGAACTGCCTATCCGTATCAGTGGAGCATATTTCAGGAGCTCTCTGAATATTTTGATGAAATCCAAGGTCCAGACCAAAAAAATTTTTTTTAATTTAACTTTTTCTCGCTTTTGAAAATTAAACCTGCTTTAACTCATCCATCAGCAGCTTTCCTCTACCATGATTTTATGAAGATTCCTGGCATCACTAAATCATACATTATAAAGCTGAAAAGGATGTATCCAACCTCCTCTTTTTATGGACATGGAAACTGAGGCCTGGAGAGGTTACATAACTTATTGAAGTCACAGATAAGTAACAGCAAGGATTTGGACCCAGGTCCTCTGACTCCAAATATGACTTGATTTCCCGGGCAGGGGGATATCTGAAAACAGTGGCTAGTTTGATAGTTTGGATGTATCAGCTTTTATTAATTTAGAAGCAATTGATATATATATGTTCATGGGATCTTCCTCCCTTTCTAATTGCAGAGTTTAGGATACAGGGGATTAGGGTAGTATTTAGTCCTGTGAAGAAAGAAAAGGAAGACTTTTGCACTTTCCCTGTGCTGATCAGAGGGAAGTGAATAATTAATTCTTATATTGTGGAACTGAGTAACTGGGGTATCTCTTTGAGAATCATGTGTTTTGTAAGGGGAAATGGAGAAAAGGACTTTCTCCAGCTTCCTTGAACAGAAATTTTGCTCTGCTCTAATTAAATGTTCCACCCCCACTCACTCCTCCCTAAAAAAGAAAACAAGTGTAAATCTTGACTTGCAATCTTCAGCCCTACTTGACTGCAATCATTTAAATTCCCCAGTTTCTGAAAACCTGAATTTTTTTTTTTCTACTTTGGAAGCAAACTCAGCAAAATGCCACCCACCCGCACTCTCACGAGCCCCTTTCCTTAGGACCGAGGCAGACGCAAAGGCAGCATATGGTGTAAATAGTCTTATTATGTAATTTACAGGAAATGCTTTTGGCCACCTTCCCATTTTCTCATTGTTACTGTAAATTGTATATGTGGAAAATGTAGCTTGGGGTGGTGCAGGTGGAGAAAGGAAACACACAAAAGAGAATTTTTTTTTGACAGAGCAGCTTTATCACATGCCAACAATTCAAATAAATGGGTAGACTTTTCTTGAAAATAGTCTTCCTCATTAGCCATGTTTTTCTGGGAAGGAGAGCAAGGTCAAAGGCTGAGCTGACTGGAATTATTAGAGACTTGAAACTTGGTATATTATTTAACCCTGGGCAAGTCATTTAATTCTATTTGCCTCAGTTTCCTCATCTGTTAAATGAGCTGGAGAAGGAAATGGCAAACCATTCCAGTATCTTTGCCAAGAGAACCCTAAATGGGATCACAAAAAATTGGACACAAATGAAACAACTGAACAACAACAAATATTACTTCCAAATAAAATCTGAGAAATATACCCAACCTTTGGCAAAGGGGATTTAAGACTATTTTCAATATTAGATCCCTATTTGGCCCATTTAATATAGATCTCAAAATATTTTTTTAAAAAATATTCCAAACCTATGATTTCATCAATCACTTTCATCAATCAATAAGCAACTGTTACGTGCCAAGGCCAAGCAAAGACAAATGAGGTCCCTCCCTTGAGGAGCTTACAGTTTAATTGGGGAGACAACATGCAAGTAAATATATACTAACCAAGCTATATTCAGGATAAATAAGAGGTAATTAACAGAGGGAAGGCACTAGAATTAAGAGGGATTGGAGAAGACTTCCTGTAAAAGGAGAGATTTTAGTTGGTACTTAAAGGAAACCATGGAGGTCAGGTATGACAGTGGAAGAGAGAGAGCATTCCAGACATGGGGACAGCCAGCCAGAGAAAATGCCTAGAATTGAGAGATAAAGTGTTTTGTATGTGGAGCAGCCAGGAGGCCAGTGTTACTGGATAGAAGAGTATGTAGTAGGAAGTAATGTATAAGAAGACTGGCAAGGTGAGAGGAGACTAGGTTATGAAGGGATTTGAAGGGTCAAACAGAGAATTTTATATTTGATACTGGAAACAATAGGGAGCCACTGTAGTTTATTGAGTAAGGAGGTGAATGAGAAGTTCCTGGTACAGAAATTCTTCAGTCTTCTCTTCATCTTATGATCTTAAAGAATTGTCTGGAGCACTGAGAGATTATGTGACTTGCCCAGAGTCACAAAGCCAGTCAGCATGTGTCAGAGATGGACTTGATCCCAGGTCTTCCTGACCCTGAGGCCATGTGTCTATCTACTACTTCATACTGTCACACAAACAATATTTTGTATAGCTAGAAAAATCATAATGAAATTTACATAGAGAAACAAAAAATTGAGAATTTCTAGGGTAATAATGTAAAAAGGGAAAGGAAAGGAGCTTATCACTATGAGATTTCAAATTGTACCATAAAGCAATAGTCATTAAAAATAACTTGGTCCTAAGTTTGAGAGAGAGAGAGAGAGAGAGAGAGAGAGAGAGAGTAGCCAACAGGGGAACAGATTAGGTATAAAACCTAAAGAAACCAACACAATGGCATATTATTTCATAAATTCAAAGTCCCTACAAGTGGAGAAGAGATTCACTACTTGACAAATATTGCTGGAAAAAAACTGTACAGCTATCTGCCACAAACTAGACTTAGATCAATACCTTGTACCACATACCAAAATAAACTCCAAATGGGCATATAACCTAGGACAAATGGTCATATTCTAAACAAATTAAAGGAGAAAGGAGATTTATGGATAAATGTTAGTCAATCAGTTTTACTTTTATTAAATGTCTGCTGTGTGCTAGGCACTGTACTAAATGCTGGGGATACAAAAGGAGGCAAAAGACATTCCTTGAGTTCAAAGAGCTCATAATCTAATGGAAGAGACAACAAGGAAATAAATATATACAAACATGCTATATACAGGTGTATCAGCAAGGATCCCAGTATACACAGGAGGGTCTGCTGTACAGGTTCTACATCTGCTTTTCTGAAAGGAAAGGCAACTTTTGAGGGGTCAACAATCTACTTGAATCAAGCACATAGATCATTTACTTAGTTCAGGGGAAAAGTCAGCACCCTGAACCTCAGAGAAAATACAAACAAAAAGACCAACAGAGAGGAAAGCACCAGCATCTGGGTTTTCAACGACTACCCAGAATATCATCTGGTACATGAACCTTCTTCCAAAAAATAGGCCCCAAAGCAAAACCTCACCTCAGAGTAAACGTACTCTATTCAGGGCTGTAGGGCATGACTCTGGTGACCCTCTGCCTCATCAGAAATGAACAAAAGGTGCTGAAGCCTGTTAATGGGGAAGATCTTTAACTCTTCCCCCACCCACCATTAATCTTACAACAGGATAAATAGGAAATAATTAACAGAGTGAAAGCACTAAATTCAAGAAATGTTGATAAATGCTTCCTATACAAAAGATGGAATTTTAGTCAAGACTTAAAAGAAGGCAGGGAAGGCTGTAGATGGATATAAGGAGGAAAAGTACTCCAGGCATAGGGAACAGTCAGAGGAAATGCTCACAGCAGAGAGAAAAAGTGTCTTGCTTATGGAAAAATAAGATCAGTGTTAATGGAGCAAATAATATACGGTGGAGAGTAAGGTGTAAGAAGACTAGAAAGTTTGGGGGGTAGAGTAATAGGTTATGAGGGCATTGAACTCCAGAGGATTTTGTATTCCATCCTGGAGGTGATATGGATTCACAAGTTTATTGAATTGAGTCGCAGTGGTGGAGGTAACATAGTCAGATCTGTACTTTAGGAAACTCACTTTGGTGGCTAAATGGAGGATAGATTGTAATGAGGAGAGACTTAAAGCAGGCAGATCCACCAGCACGCTATTGCAATAAATTAAGCATAAAGTGATGAGGGCCTGCACCAGAATGAAGGGGGAGTAAATAAGAGATGCTGTAAAAGAAAATCCATAGGCCTTGCCCAAAATTGGATGGGGAGGGAGCAGCAGTGAGGGGTTGAAGATGATCCCTATGTTGCAAGCCAGAGGGACTGTTGGCTTCAAGAGTAATAGGCATGTTAGGAGGGTAGGAAAGATGAGCTCAGTTTTTGACATGTTGAGTTTAAATTGCTTACTGGACTTCCAGTTTGAGATGCCTGAAAGGCATCTGGAGACACAAGATTGGAAGTCAACAGAGAGGGTAAGATAAGTAGATATAAGAATCATATATATGGTTATTAAAATATTACTGTTTATTGACGACAAGTTTCGACCAATGGAACCCTCCCAAAGGACAAAGAAGTTTAATTAAGCAAAACAAAAGAAAAATTGGTTTCTGATAGCACTTGCTCCATTTCATGCTTGTGATAGAGAGAGAGAGGAAGTAAATATATTTCATCAGTTCTTTGGAATCAACAGGTTATTTCATTGATATAAGCTTTGATTTCTTTTAATATTGTTTTCCTTTATATAATTATAGTCATATATTGTTCTTTTTTCTGCTTATTTGCTGTCAGTATCACAAGTCTTTCTAAATTTCTTTGAATTTCAAATCTATGTCACTTATTATAGCATAATAATATTTTTTCTTTAAATTTTTTTATTTAAATTTTTCATTTTTTAACACAGTTTATAATAGATAAAACAATTCAAACTTTTGGTCAGGTGACACTTCTTTTCAAAGCATTTACAATATGGACCACAAAAGAATTTTTTTTTTTAAACATTAACCAACTGAGACACAAATAATATTTATGTTACTAACTTCACAAGCTCTTGACCTAATTGTCTCCACAGTACTGCTAAGAATTAAAGGACCCTAACTTATTGTTGCTGGTCTAAAGTCCTATGCCTAATAGCTTAATTTTAGACTTAACCTCCGATGTTCCCCTACCAATAATCTATAATTGAATAGATCTGGTATTAAAATTGTAAACCTTTTGACTATAGGAAATTGCCACCAAGAGTAGGGACATTGCAGGGACAATATCTCCCCAACTTCACGTCAGTTCCAGGCAGGATTAGATTATCCACTTGCATTCAGTCAGTCTTAAGGTCTGCCAGGTGTCAGTGGGGAGAGTCAGGAGAATCCTACCTCAGCCCAGACTGAACAGCCACTCTCCCACCCTTCCCATGAGATCACCTTTTGCAGTTCATACCCGCATCTCACCAGCTTACTGACATCATGGGTTGGAGGCTCAGATCGCCTTTCTTGCTACCCATACCTGGAGTTAGACTCAGAAGAACAGCCACTTAATAGTCCCATAGCATCTAAAAAATGGCAAGTTCCAATAACCAGGTTTCAAATATGGTTATAATTTCACTTTGGCTAAGGGACATCTTTTGAGGCAAGTCTTAAATGGCTTACATGCCTTTCTACACATGTTCTAGTTCCTGATTAAATAAATAATAATCAATTATATTCACATAACACATTTTTAGCCATTCCTCAATTTATGGGTACCCATTTTGTTTCCATATTTTTACTATCACAAAAATTGTCATTATAAATATTTTTGTATAAGTGCGACTTTCCTTCTATTTATGACCTTCTTGAGGTATATATTCATAATATATCATAGGTAGCTAGGTAGCACATTGGATAGAGTGATAGACCTGAAGTTAGAAAGACTAGTTCAAATCCAACCTCAGACATTAGCTAAGTTACCCTGAGAAAGCCTTTTATAAACTATTTGCCTCAGTTTCCTTATCGGTGAAGTAAGGATAATAACAGCACCTACCTCTTAGAGTTGTTGTGAAGATAAAATGAAATAATATTTATAAAGCATTTTCCAAATTTTAATGTGCTACATAAATGCTAACTATTTGTATTAGTGATATAACTGGCTTAAAGGGTATGACCAATTTAGCCATTATTGCAACATAGTTTCAGATTCTTTTTTGTGACCAATTCACAACTGTACTACAGTACATTAATGCTCCTGTCTTCCTATACTCCTTCATCATTGACGTTTTTCACCTCTTATCATCTTTGCTACTTCTTTTGTTTTAAAAAAAAATACTATTTGTTATAGGACATGGTTCTCTGGGAGGGGAAGGGATACTAGAGATAACTGTGATGATAAAAAAAAGACCAACAAAAACTCATTAAAAAAAAGAAAAAAGGAAAATGAGATGTCATGATCACATTATGAGAGAAAAGAGTAATGGATGGACAGGTTGAATGTTTCACTGGCATCCACATTACAATACGCAGAAGAAGACCTTCAAATCATTGGATATATCTTCTTCGGGTGATTAATGGCAGAACAAGAACAAAAATCACCAAGGATGAATTAGCACAGCTAGATTTAATCTTCATCAATGATGAAAGTACCCACACCCATGAATTAACAGATATACCAAGATTTCAAAGTATATTTTAATGTAGAGTTATACATGATCTAAATCCTATTGATTTTGCATTTTACAGTAATTTCTGACCTTTTTATCATTATTTATTTTTTTTAATTTGGGCTATTTTATTTAAGATTTCTTTATTGACTTTACTATAGGATAAATTTCATTTTTTCAATGTCAAACCTTCTTTGTTTATAGTCAGAGCCCACAGAGCAAGAAATATCTATTTATTCATAGAAATCTTTCTTACTTTTCTAATGCTTTTTTGGGTGTGCTCTTGTGATAGGGGCAATATACTAATAATTAGGATTAAATCCTTGTCTCCATTCAAAACTATGCTAGTTTTTCTTTAAAAAGTATTGAGACCATCCTTGAGAGTGCTAGTTCATGCTGTTGACAAAACATCCTGATCTCCTGAGAACAAAACAGACCCAAAGAGCTCCAAGTCCTGTCTCTGATGCCTGGTTGGTCAAAAACTGTGGGTAACTGAGACAAAGAACCCGCCCAACTAGAAGTGTCCTCAGTACCTTTCCTGTTACATATCCTCCACAATGGCTTAATAAATCTCTTTTTACTAACTATTGATTGAATGAGTGTGTCATTTTGTTCCAATATCAAACATAAACTATTGGGAGACTGGCCTGAATCAGACCCAACACAGAAAAGTCCTACAAATTGAAATTCAGGATTCCTAGACCTTTATAGAAAAACCTAGCATCTGTCAAAGAAAGAGTAACCTCAAAACAAATGAAACTGAATGCTGTGAAATTATATTGGCCAAGTTTGGCTCCAAAGAAGGGATAAGTGAATGTACCTCTCTTCTTTGCAAGGAGGGAGGGGAAAAGAAGGGGATATTGGTTGGAACATTGTGCATAATATCAGATTTGTTTTATATATTTGTTAGATCTACAAAACACTTTTTTCATTCTTAGTAATAAAGGAGGAAGAAACAGGAAGATATGTTGGGAAATATGTTGTTGTTTGTTATTGTCTAGTTGTGTCCAACTCTCCAGGACCCCATTTTGAGGTTTTCTTAGCAAAAAAACCACTGGAGTAGCTTTCCATGTCCTTCTCCAGTTCATTTTATTGATGAGGAACTGAGGCAAAAAGGGGTAAATGACTTTCCCAGGGTCACACATCTTATAAGGTCAGATTTGAACTCATGAAGATGACTCTCTCTAATTCCAAGCCCAGTGGTCTATCCACCATGCCACCTCACTACCCTGTTGGGAAATATAGGTGACATAAAAACAAATGATATGAGTAAAAGTTTTTTATTTAATAAAGAAAGAAAAAAATATTGAAAACAATACCTTATTCAAGCGTCAGATTTGAACAAAACTTTGAGTAATAATCACTGCAAAAGAGATTGTTATTATAAGTTAATTATGCCTCTGCAAAACAAAAATGCAAGCAAGGACCCAAAACAGGTTCATTGATTAACGGTCTTAAAAGAGAATAAAAACAGATATCTAGATTTCAGGATAATGTCACATTGCATCCTGTTCACTTCTCCACCCTGCCTTTTTAGCCCTTACCTCCACATCACCCTTTGTTGTTTTTTCACAAAGCTTTGACAGCAGCAATGATTGAAAAGAATGCGTCCTGTTCTTGAAGTGAAGCCAGTGAGGATCAGTAAGTGTGCCACTTAGCAGACAGCCCTACTTTATATTTTCTAACTCTGGTATAATACAATACCAAGATGAATTTAATAGCATAGCAATTGCTTTCCTAACAACAACACAAAAACCAGTCTCAGTTTGGATTTCTGCTACCCAGAGTGATTTAGTTATTAGTTGTCTACTCAACGAGTAACTTCTATGCTAAGTGACATACAAAGCACCACACCTCTCAGTTCTATGCATTCCAAGAAACTGGCACAAATTTAATGAATGGAAATTCATTCCCCCCATAGTATTGTTGGGAAGACGACTTTTTCTCTCAGCCACCACTGTGAATTCTAACAACTGAATCCCAAGAACCAAATTAAAAGTAGTTCAGGGCCAATGACTTCATGGCCAGTGGAAGTTACTGAAATAGTTTGTAAAACTTCTTAGGGCTGAAAAGAAATAATACTTTTAATGTTATTTCTTACCAGTAAATCTCTTCTCTGATATCATTACCAGATGTAGGCTTACAGATATCAATGATAGATAAGAAGCTAAAGAAGAGATTTTTAACCAAGAGTCCCTGAACTTGTGTGTGTGTGTGTGTGCGTGTGTGTGTGTGTGTGTGTATAAAATTTCCTTTGCTGGTAAATTTTATTTTATGCATTTAAAATATTCTCAGAAGGAGTCCACTGGCTTAATCAGATGCCTAAACTAATCCTTGAAACATAAAAGCTAATAATTCCTTTGAGATGGAGCCTGCCAGTTTTCCTAGTCACGTGATACGATGTTTATGATAGAAGTTTGGACAGGTAGGTATAAACCTAACCAGTTCCAGTAGCTTTTTTCCAAGACTTCAAATTCACACACACCAGTTGGAAAGTAATGCTGCTTACATTTTTGCTGCAATTACTTGTAGATGGGAGATAGATTTGAAAAGTAGAAGAGCATCAGTTTCAAGTTAAATCAATTTGATGGCAGAATTTCCCTGGATTCACACTGTATTCTTGGAAATAAATCCAGATGATTCTTCCCTTAAAGTTCAAATAACATGACTGGTACTCTGGTTTTCAAGAAGCATCAGTATTGAAATTGTGAAGCAGGCAAAAGTTCATTTTAGGTACCCTTTCCTATTTGCTTTCCTTTTCTCAAATTCTCCTTTTAATAGCCTACACCAGGCAACTCCTGGGAAGTATCCCTTTTTAGAACCCAGCTACATTATTACATTCTCCAAGGTTCCCAATCAGATGATGCATATTCCAGGACCTGCTGTCCTTCACCCAACAACTTCTTACTTTCTTCCCCTAGTCCTGGTTGCCTAAGCCTCAGAAATAACACTGGGATACTTTGCCTTGAGTTACCCTCCTTGGATGATATCCTATGCCTCTTCAATTCCACTTAGAGGTTGTTGTTGCTATGATCCCTAACATCTTGTCCCTCACATCCCCATTCAAGCTTCTTTACTTTTATCCCTTCCTCCGTAGGGTCACACTTTCCCTGTTGTCCAAGGTGATGATTAGATAATTTGGTAAACAAATCACAGGTAAATAAAAGGATGGGGAAGAACACCATAGACCAAGGTGTTGATCTACAATCTATCTATGACTTAATAAATCCTAGGGAATTTTCTGAGAAACACAAAGGTTAAGTGACTTACCTATATTGCAGTTAATAAGCATCAGAGATAGGCTTTGGATTTGAGTCTTCCCAACTAAAAGACCAAAACTCTACCCACTACAACAGACTATATCCACACATTAGTCCATGTTGAAAGCTTAATGGAAGAAGTCATCCAGGAACTTGCCTCTCATGTCAAGTAAAAAATGTACATTTAAATACTAATCTTCCAGAGATGCTGTTTCCACCTTTGATAATGAATCCAAAGTTCTGATTCTGATGGTGGGGATTTCAGACCAGGTTGGAAAAGAGAGTGGAGCTAAAGCAGCAATAGCAAATCAGTGGTATGGGAGAGAATTTATGGGAAACTGGATACTTTCAGTATTTTTCAAATCATATTGGATAAATTATCATATGATTATTTCTGTCTGCAAATACTGCTCTGCCTCATGACCAAAATTCACATTACCCATGACCCCAATTCCCTTCTTCCCTCTTCCTAACCTTGAAGATACCTGTAAACCAGAACTTGGAGGAAGGTCCTCTATCTAAAGTTACTGATATCTTACTATAGAAATTCCTTGGAAACTAACCAGTAATACTAGTGTTTCATTGACAGAATAATAATTCTGTTTAATCTATCTGCTTGGAGAAGCAACTAGTTTTTACTTACCACACAAAGACATTCAACTCAAGATATTCTAACCTTAAATGCTGAAGTCAGAATAGTCCTTTTTGTTCAGTTTTTGGAACTCTGAGAGAGAATAAGGAGAATGAGAAGAAAAGGAAAAGGTTGCAGTTGTTCCATGGCAAAATGTGACCATGACAACAGACAGAAGCTGCTCGTTCTGCACTTCCCTTCTTTAAGCCTCTTGGAGATGACTTCTAAATGGACGAATGGGAAGGCATGTAAATGTGTGTGTTCATCAGTGCTCTGATCTTTGCTTGCTCCAGTAGGGAGGCCAAAAGAAATAGGCCAGTGGCGTCCTTACCCTACCCCTAACTTACTTCCATTTATCTATGTTGTTAAAAAATTTCTATTAAAGAATATGTTCACCATATTTAATATTATTTTTCATAAACACCTGTGGTTGACCCTTTTCTTATGTTATCTGATGTCCCTTTGTTTGTGGAATGAGTACACAATGGAAACCATACAGGAGAAGAACTTTTCATAGCTCAGAGCTGGGAGTTCAACCCCAAACACATTGTTAGAGTGTTGTGTTCTGTGTCTGGGGCATAAGCCCCAGTCATTTCATAATTATCCTTCTAAGAACAGAATTGCTATGAATGTGCCATATTCTACAAATCTGCCTAATTATCATAAGCCAATGTTACATAAGCATAATGCAAAGTAATTTGAGGGAGGAATAAGCGCTAACAACTGTAGGGATGAAGGAAGACTTTAAAAAGGGGATGGAATTCACCCTAGGATTTCAATGAAAATAAGAATTCAGAAAAGCAGAGATGAGGAGGGAATCCATTCCTGGCCCTGGGTATGGAAGATTAAAATGTATAAAAACATAAATAGAGTGTCCAACAAGGACAACTGCTAGTAGTCCAAGATGGTTAAAATGTAGAGTTCCTGAAGGAGAGAAATATAAAAGAAAGCAAGGATTGAAGGGCTTTCTTTTCTAGGTGTTGCTAACTCTGGTACAGAAAAAGTATGGATTAGTGGGAGGGGGAGAGGTATTCTGTTATCTAAAGTGGATTTGATCCTGAAGCTACAACTACAGTAAATTTACTACAGTAAATTAATTTCTTGGTAGCCATCATGGTGGGTGGTGTGTGTATGTGTGTGTGTGTGTGTGTGTGTGTGTGTGTGTGTGTATTATATATATATATATATATATATATAAAATGTATGTAATATATGTATATATTTACATGTATGTGTATATTATATTACACATATATTTATGTGTGTATATCACATTATATATGTACATATATATATATTTACATGTGTGTGTGTGTATTTGAAGAAAGGGTCAGAATTGGAAGTGAACAAGAATTTAAAAGGAAGAAAAAATGTCAGGGCTAGAAGATACCTCAGATATTTAATCTAACTCTTCTCCCTCATTTTACTGGTGAGAAAACTGAAGCCAGGAGTGGCAAACGATTTATCTTAGCACACATAATAACTGCACAAAGTCCAAGTCGTTTCAGATAGAACCTGAAAAATCACATTTTCATAGAGGTTGACTTGGATTTTTGTTACATTAGCCAAGATAGGATAGACACCTGTCGATAAGGATGTTCAAATTGTTGTAAAACTAATACCTGCTTAAGAAATACTTGGATTTTAGAAAAGAAATGTTACATGTTCCCAGCATCTTCACAGTCGTTCCTGTTACTCTCTAAAGCTATGGTACATGTGATAATTCACCCATTCTGCATCTAATGATAGTAGAGGAAGAATAAAGTAGATGAGGACAGGTTTGGACATAAAGAAAAATAAGGCATCTTTTGCTTCTTAGCCATAATATGATTTTTCTCAGATGTGCCACACTTGCTCGTTATCTGCTGTGTTAATTTCTCCAGATGCTGGGAAGATAGAAAGTATTCCAATACTTGAAACCCTTCAAAGAAGTCTTTGAGCATGTGGAATTACAAATTTGAATTCTTGGCTTCCCTAACTGCTGCTTTCAGTTACTTTGAAAAACTAGCATATCCCTAAGAATTGAAGCTTTATTCCCAAGGATAACATTGCTGTTTCAAGCATGGTGTTTTGTATTGAACTGTGCCAAACCTGAAGTCACTGCCTAAACATGAATGTTATCAGTCACTTCTCTTTTCTGATATAGGAGTGATACTTTCAGAGAAAGCATGGCAACACCTCAAGAAAAAAGAAGTCAGAGGAAAGTAAATTTATTTTAAAAAGTTACTGTTTTCCAATATCTTCAATGATCTTCCCCATATTTTCTAGGGCAATAGGAAATCAACACATATAAAAGTCAATTCTCTGGTTCTAATTAGTCTTTCTTTTTTACTCTTGTTTTTTAGGGTTTGGTTTGTTTGTTCATTTGTTTGTTTGAGGGGTGGTTTGGTCAGGACTTCAAGGATATAGGAAATTCTTGGTGTGAAAACTGTCTTTATCCACGAAGATCAACAATTTTCCTATAACACACAGCCTTATGGAGCTTCCTGGGTCACTCAGAGGTGGTGATTTGCCCTTGGTCAGAGTTGGTATAAATAAGGAGCAGAAATTGAAGCGAGGTCTTTCTGGCTTCTGTCCTTTATTGACTATGCTATACTGCCTTATTTTTTTCATGGACGTAGCTGTCAGTAGGGTTGAACCTCAACAAAAGAAGGAAAAGTTTGCATCAGTGACCACCTGTATTAGAGATTATTGTCTAAACGTACACAGTAACAGTAATATTGTACAACGATCAAATATGAATGATTCAGCTCTTCTCAGCAATATAATGATCTAAGGTAATTCTGAAGAACTTATGAAAAATGCTATCCATCTGCCGAATAAAACTGGTGAAGTCTGAATGCAGATTGAAGCATACTTTGTTCCCCCTTTATTTTTCTTGGGGTTTTTTTTTTTGGTCTGTATTTTTTTCACAACATGGCTAATACTGAAATATATTTTACATGACTGCATGTGTATAGTTCACATCAAATTGTTTTGCCTTTGGGAGGATCTGGAACTCAAAATTTTAAAAAGAATGTTAAATTTGTTTTATATATAAATGAAAAAAATGAAATATAATCTTTTTAAAAAGAGAGAGAATTCTCTAACAAGAGATCTATAACATCATTGTTTTTTGTCCCTCCTGGCAAGGAGGAAAACCATTCTATATAATCATTCTCACCATGGGTGATACTGTCTTCACGTATTATCTTATCCCATGAGCATATGCATCACAAACAAAGTCCACAAGAAGGTTTCAGAAGGATTAACCAAGAATGAATGATAATATTGGGAGCATCAGAGGAGAAGATAATTGAGGGAAGATCAGAGATCATCTTATCAATTAGGCAACCATGTGGGTCTAACTGTTGCTTCTGTAATAATTTTTCTGTAGAAACCCAAGGGTCCAGAAAATTTCTACAGAGGGAGATATAAATGGAATGGAATTGATGACACATCACTAGAAGAAAGATGGCCACAATCCTCTTTAGGACAAAGAGAAGATGGAGGAAATTATATTTTTCCAAGTATAGCCAGCGGCAGAAAGCTGGGTGGTAGAATAGAAAGGGACACAGACAACAAACTGTGGTGTCAATGGTTGGTTTCTTCACTTGTCCATCGACTTTGAATGGAACTTTCAAGCCGTAATGAGGATGAGGGGAGGGGAAATAGCCAGTAGCCAGCATCACATGGAGATAAAACAATGATCAGCTGCCCCAAAGCTATACAGGCCAGAGAACAGAATAACTATATGCCAACTCTAAGGGTAGAGATTCTGATCCTGGAGCAGAGAGGGGGAAAGGAATGAAAAAGGAAGAGGCATTCAAGTTATTATTTAGTTAATGAGCTAGAGGGGGATACTGAGTACCCTCACCACTTCCCCTAATTATAATCCATGATCCTGAGATGAAACTCCTTTCCCTTTTTTTTTCCCACAAACTTAGTGTGAGTATAGTTCAGTATTCTCTCCAACCATACTCAAAGATACTGCAGGACAAGGGACAGGGTGTTTAGCAGGTGGTTGGAGATGGGTGTAGCACTTGTTCTTTCAGTTTATGTCATGTATAATAAGCAATTAGAGAAGGAAATGGCAAACCACTCCAGTATCTTTGCCAATAAAATCCCAAATGGGGTCACAACGGACATAACTAATTGACTAAACAATAACCATTAGAAGCAATGTAATCACAATATGCTGAATCTTTGAATTTAAGGGGGGCAGGTATTGTGAACTGAGAAAAAAGTATCTCCCCAATGGGGTGGAGGCTGTCAGTTCTGACATCAGCATTCTCTTACTTAGTTTGGGTCGAAGGTTGGAACAAAATGAGGCACTCACATTTGTAATTAAGTAGTTTACAAAAGGACATTTATTTTGCCCTAACACAGCAGGGATAAGCACAAAAGATGCAGTAGTATTTAGCTTCTGTGGAAAGGTCCCCCTGCATTTTCAAACAGAAATGCATCAAGTCATAACAAGATGTTTTGTGATGACTCACATGATCTTCAGAAATCCACTAAGTTTGAGGGGCCTTAACTGCTGGGACTTTTTAATGGCTTTTAATACTTTTAGATGACCAGGAAATTTCACTGGGGAAGCCAGGACCAATCAGGTCCTAGGGACAACTTTGATTTGTTTTTAAGGAAAGCTAATCCCTACAAGATAGAGTCTGAGAATAGGAGGTGGTATCTGAGCTGTGTTGTCTAGGAACTGCTCTGATCCTGAAGGGAATATATGTTACTATATAGTTAATAATCTCTTCTTATAGTCACAACTAATCTGATTATGTTCTTTCCCCTTTCCTCATCACCTGACATTTATATAAATATCTTTCTTCATTGGCATTTATTTACACACAGCCACAGTGTTTCTTATTACACAAAAATGCAAATGAAATTCAAGAGAGGGACTATCTACGTAGTTATGGCTGGGCAAGTGAGTTTTAGAGTAAGCACCAGTTTTATTTGATTTTGTTGTGTGCCTATCTCTGTATTTATAAATCATCTTATATATCCATGGTTATTTGGTTCTAGCTGAAAGATAGAGACAGAGTCTGAGCAAAAGAGAAAGAAGCAAGACAGAGAAAAAAACAGGGGGACAGACACAGACAGAGAGATAGAAAGAGAGAGACAGAGACAGAGAGTCATAGACAGAGACAGAGAGTATCCAGTTACTGTAGCTGCTAACATAATTGCACCATGCCCATACGTAGTACTTTATTTTTTCAAATAATGTCCTGTCCCATACATTAGGTCCTTTGTTCTAGACCATTATTATCTGGTATCCATTTGCAATTCCCACACTGGAGGAGGAAGGTACTCTAAATGGTAGCTGGAATTTTTAGCCTATCAGCTGACTAGGATTACAGATGCTTTGGAAGATGAATGTGACTGTATACAAAACAGTAACACTCTAAACATGATTGATCCATCTGCTTGGGAGCTACAGGATGTCCAAGTTACATTTTAGTACCTTTGGAACCAAGCCATTTATTGAGATAAAAACAGAGGTCATACTTTTCTCTTTAATAGATTTGTTTTATGACCACCAAGCTATTGAATACTCTGTGAACCAGGGCTGGCCCTAAGTAAAACTGTCAAGTGAATGAAAATTGCTGACAGTACTGCCCAGCTGATATTTTTCTTGTTTCCTTCCTCATCTTTTGGAACCATCTCTCATGTGCCCAAGGCTCTCACATCATTTTTACACTATTCTTTATCAAAAGACCTCAGCAAATGATTTAATAAGCTCATTTATATTGAGATGTAAGCAACTGAAAAGACTTAAAATATGACACTTGAAGTGACTAGGTGGTGTAGTAGAGAGAGTACTGGATCTGAAATTAGGAAAACCTGAGTTAGAATCCAGCATCAGACACTAACTGGGCAAGTCATTTAACTGCTGTCTGCCTCAGTTTTCTCATCTGCCCTTCCTGACTTAGGTATCAGCAAAATATTTGTGTCATAAAAGGAATTTGGTAGGACTATGTCAATTTTCCCAAATAGTTTATGTAGTATTGGAATTAATTAGTCTTTAAATGTTTGGTAGAATTTATTTGTGACTTTCTGAACCAGAAAACTTTTTCTTAGGGAGCTCATTGAAGGCTTGTTCAATTTCTTTTTCTCTCCTTTTACCTGAGTAAGATAAAACTTTCCTGCTAACATACTAAGTTGTCTTGGGCTAGAAAATTGTTTCACTCTGTTCTTTTGCTGGTTCTGCCACTCCAAAATTCATTTTGAGGTGTTACAAATGTTTGGAGATGAATTTGGGAGAGTTCAGGCAAGTTCCTGCTGTACTCTGCCATCTTGGCTCCACCCCTATTCAGTTTCCTCATCTGTAAAACAGAGATAAAAATAAACCTACTTCCCAAGGTTGTTGTGAGGATCAAATGAGGAAACATTTGTAAAGTGCTTGTACAGTACTTGGCACATAGTAGTCATGATATAAATGCTAGTCATTAATATCCTCATTATTACTCCCAGATCTGAGTGGTTTTTTTATTTTTATAATTATTTTTAGTTTTCAGCATTCACTTCCATAAGATTTTGAGTTTTAATTTTCTCTCCCTCCTTCCTTCCCAAGATGGCATGCAATCTGATACAGGCTCTACTTGTGCATTCATATTAAACATATTTTCACATTAGTCATGATGTAAGGAAGAATTAGAACTAATGGGAGGAACCGTGAGAAAGAAGAAACAAAACAAAGCAACAAAAGAAAAGGAGAGCAAATAGTTTGCTTCTGTCTGCATCCAGACTCCTAAGTTCTTTCTTTGGATGTGGATAGCATTTTCCATTGTGAGTCTTTTGGAGTTGTCTTAGATCTTTGCATTGCTGAGAAGAGTTAAGTCTATCAAAGTCAGTCACTGCACAATGGGACTGTTGCTATGTACAATGTTCTCCTAGTTTTGCTCAGTGCACTCAGCATCAGTTCATGTAAGTCTTTACAGGTTTTCTGAAGTCTGGCTGCTTATCATTTCTTATGGCACCATAGTATTCTACTACATTTATATACCACAGCTTGTTCAGTCATTCCCCAGTTGATGGACATTCCCTCAACTTCCAGTTCTTGGCCACCACAAAAGGAGATACTATGAATATTTTTGTACATGTGGGTCCTTTTCCTATTTTTATGATCTCTTTGGGATACAGCCCTAGAAGTGGTATTGCTGGGCCAAAGGGTTTGCACAGTTTTGGATATAGTTGTGACTTGCTCTCCAGAATGATTGGATCAGTTCACAACTCTAATTGTTATGAAGTATTGTTCCACTTTTCCCACATCTTCTCCAACATTTATCATTTTTCTTTTTTGTCATGTTAACCAATCTGATAGATGTGATATGGTACCTCAGAGCTGTTTTGATTTGCATTTCTCTAATCAATAGTAATTTAGAGCATTTTTTTATATGACTATAGATAGCTTTAATTTTTTCCTCTGAAAACTGCCTGTTCATATCCTTCGACCATTTATCAACTGGGGAATGACTTGTATTATGATGAATTTGACTCCGTTCTTTATGTATTTTAGAAATGAGGATTTTCTTCTAGGGATGTATCCCAAAGAGATCACAAAAATGGGAAAAGGACGCACATGTACAAAAATATTTATACTAGCTCTTTTTGTGGTGGCCAAGAACTGAAGATCAAGGGGATGCCCATCAATTGGGGAATGGCTGAACAAATTGTGGTATATGAATGTAATGGAATACTATTGTGCTATAAGAAATGATGAAGAGGTGGACTTCAGAAAAACCTGGAAGGACTTGTATGAACTGTTGCTGAGTGAAGTGAGGAGAACCAGGAGAACATTATAAACAGTAACAGCCACAGTGTGGGAGGACTGTTGCTGATAGACTTGACCCTTCACAGCAATGCAAGGATCTAAAACATTTCCAAAGGACTCTTGAGGCAAAATGCCATCCACATTCAGAGAAACAACTATGAAGTCAGAAAGCAGAATCAAGCAGACTATTTTCTATTTTGCTATGTTTTGTTTTGGTTCTTCTCATGATTTCTACCATTCATTTTAATTTTTCTATGCACCATGATTAATGTAAAAATATGTTTAATAAGAATGTGTGTGTAGAATCCATATAAGATTGCATGCCATTGTGGGGAGGGAGAGGAGAGGGAAGAAGAAGAAAAATCCTAAATTTATGGAAGTGATTGTTGAAAACTGAAAGCAAATAAATTAATTATAAAAATAAAAAAAGGATCTTATAAAATTCCCTACTATTTTTCATCACATATCTGAGTGAGTGAACATGATCACTTTATTCTGGTTTAAAATCAAAATACAGAAATACACTTAATGTAGAACCAAATTTGAAGCTGTATTTGTCTATAATTGAGCCAAATACTGCAAACCTTTGTCCAAATTTTAAAAGTCCAACATTGAAAAAAATTATACACATAATTGTTATCTTATGTTAAATATCTCCCAAGTGGTAACTTGTTTCATTAAGGTATTATTTATACTCAAAAAATGTGGGAAAAAAATGTGGAAAAAAAAAAGAAATGAGACCTTTACCAGAGATAAAAAAATTTTCCCAGCTTTCAGCTTCCTTTCTAATCTTGGTTACATTGTCTTTGTTTGTGCAAAAACCTTTCAATTAAATGTAATCAAATCCATTTTGCATTTCATAATGCTGTCTATCTCTTATTTGATCATAAAGTCTTCCCTTCTCCATAGATCTGACAGATAAACTATTTCTTGCTCTCCTATTTTGCTTGTATTATCAGCCTTTGTATCTAAATCTTGTACCCATTTTGACTTTATCTTGGTACAGAGTATAAGATGTTGATCTATGCTTAGTTTTCTGCCATACTATTTTCCAGTATTCCCAGAAGTTTTTGTTAAATAGTGAGTTCTTATCCCAGAAGCTAGAGTTTTTGGATTTGTCAATTACTGTAATCATTGGCTATTATGTCTTGCATACCTAACCTACTCCACTGATCCACCACTCTATTTCAGTAGTTTTGATGGTTGCTGCTTTGCAATACAATTTAAAATCTGGAAGAGCTGGCCCTTGCATTTCTTTTCATTAACACCCTTGATATTCTGGACCTTTTTTTCTTCCAGATGAATTTTCTTATTGTTTTTTCTAGTTCTATAAAATATTTTTTTGGTAGTTTGATTGGTATAGCATTGAATAAGTAAATTAATTTAGGTAGGATTGTCATTTTTATTACATTAGCTTGGCCTGCCCATGAGCAATTGATATTTTTCCTGTTATTTAGATCTGACTTTATTTGAAGTGTTTTGTAATTGTGTTCATATAGTTCCTGGGTTTGTTTTGGCAGGTAGACTCTCAAATATTTTATAATGTCTACAATAACTTTACATGGAATTTCTCTTTCTATCTCTTGCTGTTGAACTTTGTTAGAATATATAGAAATGCTGATGATTTACATGGATTTACTTTATATCCTGCAACTTTGCTAAATTTTTTATTATTTCAAGTAATTTTTTACTTGATTTTCTAAGATTCTCTAAGTATACCATCAAATCATCTGCAAAGAGTGATAGTTTTGTTTCTTCTTTACCTATTCTAATTCTTTCAATTTCTTTTTCTTCTCTTATTGCTAAAGCTAAAATTTCTAGTACAATATTGAATGATGTTGTGATAATGGGCATCCTTGTTTCACACCTCCCCCCCATCATCATTATTCTTCCCAGCTGCAGGTGCTTTTAAACAAGGGACACAATCTGAAGGCAAAGGAATGAGTCTCTAAGTGATGATTTTTCAGATATCAACAAGTCTGTATGGGGAAATTAACTTTTGGGATAGGAAAATTTTTATGTCACTGTAGTAGAAAAACTACTAAGTGTGTTGTCAAAGGGTCTCAGTTGAAATCTTGACCCTGTTTCTTGTTTTCTGAGTGGCCTTGAAAACATCATTTTATATCTCAGAACTCCATTAACTTACCTGTAAAAAGAAGAGGCTGGAGTAAATGATCCCCAAGATTATTTCATTCTCTTAATCTTAGGATCCTCTACTCAAAATCATAGTGCCTACATCACCTATAAGAACAGCCCTTGTAAGTGAATGCCTCTATATAAGTGAAAATGTCTCTATCCAAAAAAGCTGAAAAATGCACAGTTGTTCTCCTTATATTTCTTTTCCAGCTTCATCGTATCTAGGAATTCTATTGGGATAGCAGATTAAGGTCCCAAAAGTCACTGCTAGATGGGCCCTGAGTCATGGAAAGTTTGAACAATTCACTTGTAACCTTTAAATATTGGATTAAAATGATCTATTACTGTTTCTAGATTTTCCTCAAACCTAGCTATATTATTTCTCCAGTTAAGAGAGATCAGAGGGAGAGAAAGGTTTGTATCATCTAATAGAAATCATTAGAAGGTTTTAGATGATCTAATTGTCTTTCTTTTCAATATGTCTCTAACTCATTTAAAACAATCCATTGATCAATCTCTTCCCTTCATATTGTTTCCCATCATAAGCCTTGATGGAGCATTTGTCATATCAGTTAGTGATTCATTGAGGATGCTGTCTCTCAAAAAAAAATCAAAGAGGGGAATGAGAGAAATTATTATTTTGCTACTATATTAATTGACAATTACTAAATTAGGGTTCAGGCTTTTCTCCTTTTATTTTCTCACACTTTTCATTTATTCAAGAATCACCCTTTAGGGATTCCTACCCTGCAACTTAATAGAGCTTTGCTGTGCTTGATGCAAAAGGAAAAACAAATATACAAATAAACAAACATAATTTGTAATCTCCCACCACTACCCTCAGGAAAGCAAATATATCTATATATATTTTTTAAAACCATGCCTGTGATTTCACTAGTACATGAAGCTCCTGGAAAGATGAAAGACTTCTCCTAGCAATTTGGATCCCCTGCTCTGAAATGTAAAGCCTTAGAACAGAGGTTCTTAACCTGAGGGGGTCTAAGAACTTGGATGAGGGAAATTTTAAATCTTTATTTCAATATAATTGGTTTCCTTTGTTAATGTATTGTATTTTATGTATTTAGAGATGTTACTCTGAGGAGTACATAAGTTTCAACAGCCTACCAAAGGGTATCCATGACCCACAAAGTTTAAGAACCAAGACCTTATATTGTTGCTTGCAGCAGAGATGTCAAACGTATGGCCTATTGGCCACAACAATCCCTAGTGCATTCCAAACCAGATTAAAATGTAATTAGGAAATATTTAACTAAATAAATAAAAATATGATAAGACATTTTAAAACTAAGTCAATATATGATTCTAAGAGATCTTTATGTACAAATTAGTAGCTCCATTCTATTTGAATTTGACACCACTGGCCTGGGGGTACTTAGTGTATACCATTATAAGTGTGAAAATTTCATTCAGTGAAAACATTCATCTGTAAAGCTTTTGCTTAGTTGGCAAAATTTTTAAAATGTTTCTGAAAGATCCTACTCTTGAAGTTTTAGTAGTAATTTACTATGCTATTTTATTTTTATGATTAAAATTTTATTTTTTAATTGACAAATATATTTTCTCTTCCTCTCACTCCTATTCTATTGAAAAAAGAGAGAAATAAATTCCCAGCAACAACCAATCAATTGACCTTTATTATGCCAAACACTATGCTTAGCCCTTGGGATACCAAAAGAGAAAAGTTTATAATCTAATAGGGGAGAGAATATGCGAACAAATATACATAGTCAAATAAAAGAAATTCCTTCATGCTTTCAAAATGTCTCATTCTACACTCTGAATCCATCACATCTAATGATTTCTAGACTGTACCATCTCCATAAATTTTTGTTTTGTTTTTTACTTTGACTACAAAGACTCAGGAGATATTGTTTGTGCCTGTCCCTATGTTTATAAATCATATTATATATCCATGTTTATTCAGTTCTGGCTGACTGAAATGAAAGATAGAGAATCAGAGCAAAGGATAGAGAGCAAGAGAGGAAAAACAAAGAAAGACAGGGAAAGAGAGACAGAAAGACAGTCAGTTATGGACAGACAGACAAACTATACTGTTCCTTTGGCTACTAACATAATTGCACCATACACATATATAACTCTTTATTTTTTTGAACAATCTCCTATCACATACATTAGGTCCTTTATTCTAGACCATTATTATCCAACATCCACTTGGCATTCCCACACTGGAGGAGGGAGGTACTCTAAATGATAGCTGGGATTTTTAGCCCATCAGCTCAATAAGCATGGGAAAAGGGGAGAAGGGCAAAGATTCACTTGTCATCCTCACCAGGGTGAGTTAATTGTGGACAATGTACTGGAGCAGTTATTTCAGAATAAAGTGAAACCAATGGCACATGAATATGCAATGTAGGTTATTTCTGTGATAAGGAGGGTACAGTTTCTTCCTCTGGAAAAGATTTCAAAGGTGAGAAGGATTGATCCCTCCAGTCTTCCTGACTGAGTTGAATAGACATAGTACTGGTTCATTGCTCAGATCCTATGAACATGTTTACTCTGAGAAACAGATGGATAAAAGAAATAGGGTAAAAAGTTGTGATGCATGTATTTGCTGAAACCAAGGATCCTTTCCACAAAAATTTTCCAAACCTTCATCATCATCATGGCATGGGAGTGACCTTGGGTTCTTAAAGGATAAGCTGAGCAGGTACTTGTCTGGGTGATATCCTGGTCATAACCACTCCCTTCCTGCCCTGCAACACACACACGTATGCATGCATGCACACATGCAGCCCTATTCTCATAGCTCTTGTCATCTACTACTCTTATATTGTTAGTATTGTGGTACAGTGAAAAGAGCAAAACTGATGGAGTGAGAGCACCTGGCTACATATCCTGACTCTGACCCTCACTGCCTTGGTGATGTGGGGTTAGTCACTTAAGCCCCTGACTTGAGTCCCCTCATCTATAAAATGAGATGAGAGTCGATGGTCACTTTTAGATCTATCATCCTATAGTATGAAAATGAGATCATGGATGCATAGAAGTATCTCCAGCATTTCATTTATAGAGCTTCTCTGTTAATTACTCACTATTATTTGCAACTCTGAAACAAATTTTGCAACATTGTCTCCATAAGAAATAAACACAGATTCTTCAATCTGCAAGCACAGAGATAATCATAGTAGTAAACTATTTAGACTTGAAAAAGACACTGTAGTTTTTCAGAGGCAACAATTGTTTTTAAAGGGTTCTTCTGAAACATAATTACTGTATGTAGATAGGCAGAGTAATGTAACTGGAAGAGCACCGGATTTCGAGACGAGACTAGGACTGTGGGGCTTTCTAACTGTGTTAAGAGCAAGTCACACTCTTCCTCAGTTTCTGCATACTTCATCGTGTTGTTCTGAGGAAAGTTCTTTGTAAATACTAAAACATATATAAATGAGAGCTATTATCAAAATATGGAGTCTTCATTTCTAGTTAGTGTTTCTGGAGAAATTTGGGATTTGGTTGCTTTGATCTGGGCAGATTCTTTTTTTTTTTCTTTTAAACACACTCTCTGTGTCTTTCTCTCTGTCCTTATCTCTGTCTCTCTGTCTGTCTCTCTTCCCCCTCTCCTTTCCTGTCCTCCTATTCCTCCTCCTCCTACTTCTCCTCCTCCTCCTTCCAACCCTCTCCTCCTCTTCCATGTTCACTGAAGTCTCAAAAGTGATCAGTGTTATAAACAATACAGGAACAATAATTGACATTTGTAAGATACATTGGAAACTCCTTTCTTGGTCTAGTCAGTTATTAACTCTTTAAGCCAGGCTGTCAAGAGACTGGGATGCTTCAGAGGGATAAAGGGACTGAAATTCACAGTGTAATGGAAAAAAATCCTTCCTCTGCTCTTGTCACAGAAGCAAGGGGAAAATGAATGTCTGAATATTTGTAAGTTGGCCTTCCCTCACAACCCTTAGCCCTTCCCAATCTCCTGACATAAGCTCTTTCACCATAGTTGTTATTCCTTTACTAAACTATATTCTATTTCTATACCAAAACATGAGGATATCTTATCTAATTATAACCTAATCAACTAGACCATACTCATAAAGTAGATCAGTGATATCAAACTGAAATTGAAAAGGGAGGGGGCACTAAATCATAAACATTCCTGCAGCTGCATATTAACTTAGAAAACTATATATTAACATTATCTATGTTCTTGTGTATTTTATTCATTTTGTTAAATATTTCCCAATTACATTTTAATTTGGTTCAGACAGAGTGTTGTGGGCTGTGTGTTTGATGTTTCTGGAGTAGAGCAGTAGGTTCTATGCATTTCCCCATGGAGAACTACAACCTTCTGCAACTGACAAAAGAAGCCACTAGTCACAACAGCATTTCCATAAAGGTGCCAGAAAATAGGATAGCTGCATTAGTAAAGTATTAGAAGCTGCAGCTGACTTATTTGCAGAAGTTACAATTGTTTGGTGCAATTGCCAGTGATGCCTGACTCCTGGGATATGAGTTGAAAACCCTGCTTAACTGATATTGATGGGGTTCTTGGGTGCCGGTGCTTAGAGCCCAAGCATCCCATCAGTATGATTCATCTAGGCCAGGGCTTCTTAAAGTTTTCCACTTATGACTCCTTCAGCACTTCTTAAAGGGGGTCAAGGGATCTGATCTGACAACATCAATATGTGCTCCCCACAGTGGTACACACTGAGAGTATGGATCAATCGCAGTATCAGCAGCAGCAGCAACACTAGCATTTATGTGGTGCTTTAAGGTTGTGTAAAGCACAACAAATATTATTCTCTTTCCTCCTCAAATAACCTTTGGAGATGGGTGCTATCATAATCCTCATTTTACAGATGAGGAAATTACGGTAGATAGAAGCAAAGTGACTTGCCCAGGTATATTAGCAAGCACCCTAGCACACCCAGGGTGGCCTGCTGGCACAGGTTCTTTGATCTGCTTTTATACAGGAAAAACAACTTCAAAGAGGTTAAAAACAATTCAACAATGCAATTCTATCTAACCTTCTCACAAGGGGCTGAGCATTCCCTAATCATCCTTCTCTCAAGGGCTGGGGGAAAAGAGAGGGGGCAACTCCCCCTATGTCTTGATGGGGCCAATCAAGACAGGCACAACTTGTGCATATTTCCCTAAATCCCCTCAAATCTCAATGGGGGCCAGTTGAGGCAAACACAGATTCCTCTCAAGCCTTGATGGGGATCAATCAAGGCACACAGAGCATCCTAACTTCTGCATTTCAACCCTAAAGGCTCCCCATTCACTGACCAGTGTTCACCTGTTTTATACTTATACCCCTCCAGAGTGCTGACCTTTACAATCTAAACAGGCTACATCTAGCCCTTTCAATCTACACGTATACTGGTGGAGATGTTTTGAACCAGAACTAACACCTGGGAGCAAGAGATTGTTATGACCATAGATCCTGGAAAACCAAACTCCAAAAAATACTAACAAAAATCCACTTAGCTTGTGTTTACACCAGGGTCACACAGCTAGCAGGGATCTGAGGTTGAACTTGAACTCTGGTCTTCTTGAATCTAGGTCCATTCACTGAGCTACTTCACTATTTCATGAGGTAAGCCTAGTCTAACACAGATATACATGTCAGAACTTCCTCATACCTAACCCCTCATTCACCTATGACCAAAATGGTAACACTGAAATCTGGTACATCCATATGTTGCAGTTTTTTCTACACCATTCATTTCTCCTCAAACTCTGGCCAAATGACCTCTGTGCTCCAAGTTAAAGACTCTCTGATCTTTTTTTCTACACTCCTGACAACAAAAGATGATTGCATCTACTACCATGAATACCAGTAACCTTCCTAAACACTAGAATAATGCTGCAGAAATGTCTGATACCATTAATTGCTAGTGTGGTGGTAAGACCTTTGGAGGGGAATTTTCCACTCATGTAGGCACCTCTACATTTCCATTCCCATTGTGCCAATCTTCTGACACAAACTCAGTATCATTTTTATTTCTACAGGAAGCTGCAGGAGCAAGCAATTGCCCTACCTAGTTATAACTTAGTTGGTCAGACTACATCTACAGAGAAGAGGGTTTTGTTCCATGTGTCTCTTCACAGAGAAATATATCACTCTCATGATCATGTCTGTGATCCTGAGTGAAAGGAAAATCATTATCATTGATTGTCTTTAAGCATGACGAATTCACATACCAGCCTGCAAGGTTTCTACGACCACAGGGAGCCATAACATGCCTTAGAAAATAGGGACTGTTTTATTTATTTATTATTTAGAAATGTCTTCAAGGATATAGCTGTTACTGACCTTGTGACACAGATTTGTCCCTGACAAACTTTTCTCTTTTCCACGTGCTGCTAAACCTCAAGCAGCTCACAGCACAGGCTTGTACACAAGCCTTTCTCAGGAACACACATATGACAGAGAATAATATGAAAAAGCACAGGAAAAGTTTGTTATCCAGAAATAACAGACTATTGAAGTCAAACAGCTTCAATATCTTGTTCATTAATTCTCACTTCTTCCAAAATAATCAGTTCTTTATTAGCACTAGACTTTCAGCTTTATTGGTACCAGACAAGAGGCTTGTACCTCTCTGCTTTTACCTTTTACTTGCATGTAGCTCTATAACTGAAGAGAAGCTGGTGCTCTCAGGGTTACCCCTGCAATTCAATTATCTTGATTTCCTTACTAGTCCTGATGACCATCCAGGATTCAAAAATCTCTTCTCCCCAAGAACTATCCCTGAGTTATACAGTGACTATGTAAATAGCTTTGAAATTTATTCTGGTATGAAGTATTGGAAAATCTTGGTGTGGATCTAGTTTTAATTGACTGAGTCTTAGGAGATAATGGCTGAGGTCAGTACTTTGACTATTTAAAGTGCAGGTAAGGTGTGGCTCTGTCCTAAAGGCAAATCAGTATAGTAAGGGCAGTCCAGAAGCTATTTTAAATCAGTGGCATGTGCCCAAAGGGGCTATCAATCCCATTCTAGTTGGAACCACATTCCAAGCACATTCCTAAGGATTCATTTCCTCAGGGCTACAATCCTTTTTCCTACAGAGTGGGGTTGCCCCATGGTTTAGTGAGACCCTCACTATATATCAATTAGATGCACTTATTGTCTTAAAGGAGTTAATACCAACTGCCCATAAACTTTTACCCACAGGGCAGGCAAGCCAGCCTAGTTGAAGTAGCAGTGAGGAGTCAGCACATATTCAGCAAATCAAACCACCACCACCACCACCTTGACCACTGTCTTTCCTAAAACCCTTATGTAGACAACTAAGTTGCACAAGAGTCTTGGGAATAGAAATGCTTCTAGCTCAGAACTGAGAGCCATCATCCTAGGAAACAACCCATTGGCATTGTGGAGATGCCATGTAACACCTGCTTTTGCAGATGCTACAACCACAGAAGACCCAGAAATATAAAGTTTTTGCCACCGAAGTATCTAACACTGTCAAATGGCTCTGATTTTATCAATGGGAATGACAAAGAAGAGGTATTACCATCTCTTTTATCATTGTCCCCTAAGGACCATGGGACCTTTCCAACTACCTTGCAACCGCAACTTTCCATTTTTGTTGTTTTCTTCATAGAAAAATGAACTCCTTGAGTGCAGGGACCATCTTCCTTTTTCTATAATGTCCCAGAGGTTGACACTTTGCTTTTTGCACATGGTAAGTGCTTAATAAATCCCTTTTTCATTTATTCACTTACTAAGGTGGGGTATTTTATAACATGAGATGGCCTCCAAATCTGCATTTCTGTCACCAATTTCCCTCAAGCTCCTATTTTTCTAGAACTTTCCTTTGTCTCTATCCCCCAATGACCTTTTCTCTACTGAAGAACATATAATTGGAGCAGCTAGGTGGTGCAACAGATAGAATGCCAAGCTTGAAGTCAGGAAGACTCATCTTCCTGAGTTCAAATCTGGCCTTAGACACTTATTAGCTACATGAGCCTGAATAAGTCATTTAAGTCCATTTACCTCAGTTTCCTTATCTGTAAAATGGGATGGAAAAGAAAATTGCAAACTACTACAGTACCTTTGCTGCAAAAACCCCAACTGAAGTCACAAAGAGTTGGACATGATTGAACAATAAATAAGTACTTTATAATATCTTTTTTCCTTTCCTTTTTTTTATACTACCCTCTTTCAATCCCTTCTGTTATCTTCTGACATCTAGGCCACTCTCCCAAATTTCTCAGTGTCTGGTGCTTTCCTCATAGTTTTCTTTTTTTACCCTATCCTTGTCTATCATCTTCAAAGATTATGTTAATATTAACATTTGACTTCCTCAACTCTATTGACTTCCTTCTTTTTCCCAGTTCAAGTCAATGATAAAGATGAAGCTGGTATAAAAGAAAGAGATCTATATTTGGAATCAGAGAATCTGAGTTCGAATCCAGATTCTACTATTTATTATCTTTCTGACCTTGGACAAATAAATTCACCTTTCTGACTCCTGAATGGTTTCCTTCTCTATAAAAGTAGATCTAGACATAGATTGTTTCCATCTCCTTCTACCTCTAAATCTACATTTCTGTGATTTCAACACCTTTTAAAATTGCATGCCCTCCTAGATCCTGAACATTTTGTGCTCTCTCTTACTATCACACAAAGTGTATTCTTTGTTTTGTCTATATACACTTTCTCCCTAGGTGATCTCATCAGGTTCCTTGTAGTTAATTGTTATTTCTGTGCAAATGACTCATGAATCTCCATATCCTGGTCACAAATCTCTTCTCTACAATAGCAATGCATTACTAACTGCTGCTAGACATCTCCACCTTTATATGTCATAGGTATCTCAAACTCATCAAACTCAAAGTTGTCATCAAACTCAAGATGTTCAAAATGGAACTCATTCTACTTCCCTCCCCAACCTCCTCAGACCATCCTTCCTTCAAATGTCATAATTTCTCCTGAAGGCACTAGCATCCTACCAGGCATCCAGACTTACTGCCTTGGAGTCATCCTGGAATCCTCATTCACTCACACTCCGCTATATGTAATCTGTTGTCTAGTTTTATTGATTATATATGCACAAAATCTCTCATATACATCCCTTGTTCTCTAATCACACAGCTTCTACCTACATCACATTTCATTTGGACTATTCCTCCTGCAGAAAGAGGAATTTGAACTGAGTCTTTAAGGATGCTGGGGATTCTAAGAGGTAGATGGGGAGAGCATTATAAGCATGGAAGATAGCCAGTGAAATAGCATGGAGATGAGATGGAATACGGTAGTTGAAAAAAAAGCAAGAAGACAACCATAAACTACTTAACTCATTTTTAGGAGTTTTTTTTTTTTTTTTTTTGGTAGGCAGAAAGTCTCATAGGACAGAGTTGATTGGAAGGCCACAGGAGCCCATTCTTTTTATTGATTAGTATGTGTTCTCAGGGGATTGCTCTATCTCCCTTTAGTTTAGCACACAGATTTACCCATATGGGAGTAAAGGTGTTGAATCTAAGGTCTATGGCACCTGAGCTACAGATATAGCTGAGTAACATTTGGGATTCCAAAGTTAAGACCACAAAATCCAAGAATTTAATGAAATTCAGACAGTTAGAGTCTTCGAGTGCAGGAACCAGCTAAGTACATGCAGGAACCAGCTAAGTGCATGCAGGAAGTGCTTAGGGTGTCTCTTCTGGGTTGGGCTGACTCAGGCCAGTTCCCTGGTAGTCTAAGTTTGATATTGGAATGAAATGAGACACTTACAGGTCATTTAACAGTTAACAAAAAGATATTTACATAGCTACATCAAGGGAAGCATATTAAACACAGATGTTCACTGAGAACACTGTGAATTGATTCAGATGAGAGAAGTTCTCCAGCCTCCAACTTAACAATTGTGGTCTATGAGCCAACCATCAGAGCACTCCCAGTTCTCCATGGAACTCTGTTTCGTATTCAGGAGAATAAGAAATGATATCAATAATTTGAGCCTGTAGTACCATGTGCCATTTTAGTCTCAGGGAGAGTTTTAATACCTTTTAAGGAAAAGCTTACACAGGGATGGGAAGTTAGGATGCTACTCTCATCATGACTTCCATTTTGGCCACCATCATTTTCCTTTAAAAAGAAGTTAGAGGACATGCCAACTAAAAAGCAAGATTTGTAGAAGGCCTAAGTTGGGAACCTTTGCACAATGATTATGATTGTGTCACAGACCTCAAATCCAGAATCTCTACTCCCATATAGGTAAATACATGTGCTAAAGTAAAGGGAAATACAGTAATCTTCTGAGAAAACATGCTTATGAATGTAAAGAATGGGCTCATCTGACCTTTCCAGTCAACGAGAAATCTCTTTCTCGGTCTCTCTCTCTCTCTCTGTCTCTCTGTCTCTCTGTCTCTCTCACTCTCTCTCCTTTCTATATAAGGCAGACAAATTGCACTCCTTCAATGATTACCAAGGTCTAAATGAAATGACTATTCACAAACAAATACTCACTCCTATTAATTTTAAATGGGTTGGCTAGAGTTCAAGGAAAATACCACTACATACCTAAATTGATAATTAATTTATGAAATTGTGAAATGGGGGCAGACATGTAGAGTTTTTTGGGTACTCAGTGGGAAAGACCATGATTGACAGTGGGAAACAGAGCAGCAATCACACTTTAATAACCATAATGGGTACAGAGGCAAGCATTGAAAGGCATATAGAAGCAGATGTTGGGACAGGGGAACGGGATGGTAAAGGAAGACAGCATGGAAAAGAGGATGGGGAGGGAGAGAGGCAGAAAGTATCATGCATATAACCATGGATTAGAGTTAGGAATACTAGGCAGTATGGACCCAATGGAGACTAAGGGCTGGGGTGGGATGAAGAGTTTGAGGTCTCCTTTTTATAGGGTTTTGGGAGGAACAGACTAAGTCTCATCTATGCCACCTTGGGTTAATTCACTAACCTCTCAAAATTACGGATAAAATTTTAATGTCATCATCTCAACATTGTCAACACTTTTTTTTTTAATGTTTTATTGGTCTGGAACTGTAGGGCATCTGGAATTTGTTTGGAATTTATATATTATAGGACCAGAATCCTGACAGCAGTGCCTAGATGGCTTCTACTAATTCAGCATATATTACCAGGATAGACATTTGGGTTAATATATGAAATAATTTATAAATCATGCTCTTTTGATCTTTGAGACGGTTCATACTCAGTTCCCATCTGCAGTCTTGGCTTCTTATAAACTTGATCACTATACTGACTAGAAGAGAGGTGGAGGTTGTCAGAAAGACCAGAACAAGAGACAATTTTAATAGTTGTATTTGCAAGAAGCATACAACTTTCTTAGAATCAGGACTGGGGATAATTAGATAACAGACTTGAAGGTACAGTCTGGACATTAAGAATATCTAGTTATACTCTTTGGATGAGTTAATGCACTAGTTAGTGACTTTTCATCATCTGATTCTGATTCTGATGGACTTCTTCAATAAATATTATATAGATTTTTTCTCCTTAAGAATAGAGGGCTATTAATACAGGTTCAAGTTTAGTAATATAACTATCCTGTTGCTTCATCATAACTTATATTTTAAGTCCAAGAATTAAGTCTCCCCAGAAACATTACCTTCTGGTTTGTACTCCATCTAGAAGAGCCAGTAAGGGACCCAATATATGTATAGTCCATATGCATTAGACTCCTTCAGCAGAAGCTAAGATTCTGGAGTGTCTTCTAGGGACAGAGACTAGTTAGTTCATTTCAGATTAAGTAAATTTAAAATGCATATAAAGTGTTACTTTGCATTAATTTTTTTTATATTTTAAAATTTAACTATAAAAATTTAAGATATAAATGTACTATTAGTCCCCAAAAGAATGCAAGCTGCTTGAAAACATGGATTATTTACTGGGGGGGGGGTTTCCTCTGTAGCTAGTAGCACTTTGCCTGGTATATAAAAGGTGTTTAATAAATACATATTAAATTAAACTGAATTCCCAGATATCAAAATGAACAGAACTCTTAACATGATTGTAAAGGAAAAATCTTGTAGACATTCACTATCATCAGTTGGGAATAGTGTGGGAGAATGTTTTTCTAGTCCCTAAGAGGGCCTTCTAGTGAATCCTTGCTGTGACATCAAAACCTTAGTTTTCTGAAAAAGAGAGGGAGAGAAAGAGAGAGACAGAGAGAGAGAGGAAGAGAGAGAGACAGACAGAGACAGAGAGAGAGAGGGAGAGGGAGAGAGAGAGACAGACAGAGACAGAGAGGGAGAGGAAGAGAGAGAGAGAGAGAGAGAGAGAGAGAGAGAGAGAGAGAGAGAGAGAGAGAGAGAGAAACTCTTAGGCCAGCACTATTAGTGAAATATTATCAGAAAACGAAGCGTCAGAGCACAAAGATGACTAGATTCCAGTAACCCATTATTCCCATTAGGTGACTTTAGTAGAGAGAACCTATACTAGAGTAAATCAGGTACTGCTTCCTAGCTACCAAGGATTGTCAGGGAGAATCACTTAGAACAGATAGGTAAAACATTTAGCCACAGGCCACAGACCACGTGCCTCGTATGTAGCAGCTGAACAAGATTAAAATGCAGTTGCTATTTGAGTTTAGTGTGTTTATGCATCAATTAAAAAAAGAAATATATAAATGTGTGATATTCTAAGTCAGTATGTAGAGTGGTCCCAGTTCCTATCTGAGCTTGGCATTACTTACTCAGAGCTTTACGCCACCTGGATATGGAAAATAGCAGGCTCCTTCTAACAAGGGTTCTTACCTTTTTTGTGTCATGCACCCTTTTGGCAGTCTAGCAAAGCCTAGGGCAGTTTGGTGAGTGCTTCTCAGAAGAATGGTTTTAAATAATTAAAGGAAATGTTAAATTTCATTTAGAGGTTAATGAAAATAAAGATGTAATTTTTTCCCATCCAAGTAAATAGAGCCCCTGAAATTTATCTTTAAGGGTCTTTGGACCCCAGTTAAGGATCATTGACTTAGAGGGATCTAAGCACCCAGTTAAAGTTTTATTTAGCCACAAAGACTCATTTTATTTTAAAGAGAACTAGCTGTTCCCTGTATGTCATACTCAGTGGGCATTATTTTTCATGTGATTTTTTTCCCCCCATGCCATGCCTATTTTGGAATTTGGAACCTGAGCAAGAGGAGTTCCAGAAAGAACTATAATTTGCCCCTGGGGTAAGCACAAGAATAATAAAATTAAAGGGAACAGTCCTGGAACTGGGTTTTCTATGACAGGATCATAGTTACAGTATTAAGGAGAGGTCCTGTGAGTTCACCATAATACTTTGGAAGAGGTGAGAATCAAGACTTCAATCTGCCAGTATTATTATTGGTGTTCTATCTGAGGTCTTGACGAGGCCCAGAGCAAAGGAGGGGGGATTGGCAGTGAGGTGTTAAAGTCACTAATGATACATCCACAGCTATGGTATCAAGGGGGTGTGTGTGTGTGTGTTGATTTTTATAACTGATTTGTTTCATTTTCAAGAGAACATTACGGCCCTCAGAGAGTGGATCTTTTCTTGGGAACAGGTCATTGGAATAAAATAACTGGAAATAATCTTACCTACAGATCATGTAGTATTTTATAAAAGAAATTGTTTGTGTCAGGTCCCCACATAGATATAGAGATACAGTTTCCAGCCAAATTTTGGAAACAACTTCAAAAAATATTAGTTTAGCTATAGTTTACCAGGGACTACCACTTACATGCCAAGAGATACATAAAGCATTTAAATTAAATTATCAAATAGTCACTTAAGCTATTAATACACACATACGCACAGTAGGACAGGGCCTTGATCTTTCTAGTAGCAAAGTTTGCCAAGTGACACTATGTACTATGCCCTTGGAAGCTCATCCTTTCAGGTAGCTCATAGATTCTCTGCATGTATATAATGTCTTAGAAGCTATATTAGAGATTTAGCAAATGCTAGTTTTGATGAATTGTGAAAAAAATCTGCAGATAGGAATCTGGGCCGTTTAGCATGCATGCATTAAGATAGATACTAAAGGAACAGGGAAGGCAACTGAGGGACAGACAAAAAACAAAAGATTCATTATTGGAACCTGGAAACCAGGTTTAGCTGGTTCATATTATTTTGCTGTATAGAGGTTGTTCTAAGCTTCAGATGATGGACATTTAGAATCATTTACTACTTCTTAGCAAATGAAACCTGAGACTTAGAAGATAGGATGACCACAAGCCTGGATGAGTCATAGTTTCTTCCAACAGGCATATTCCACTGCATTTCCATAGAGGCCAGGGGAATGAACCACTCCTGTGTGAGCTGGATCTAGGGAGGAGTAGGAGATTTAGGAGATTTTGGACGCCCAATAGAAGTAGAGGTAGTGATATTATCTAATTAAGTGGAAGGGACATGGCCCTGAGGGCCAAACATGAGAAATGTGTTAGTTTTTTTTTCTAAAAGGTCTGTCCCTCCTTCTTAAGACATTTCACCAGAGATATAAAAGGAGCTGTAACCATATTCCCTGGGGAAAAGTCATAGGAAGGGCACACTCTTAGCTAGTAATTAGACTGCCTCAGCTGGTATGTGAAGAAAACATTTAGCTGGATATTTAAGGAAAAGAAAGGGCAGTTTCTAGTGGAATGACTTTAATTTTCTCCCCATTTTTTTTGTGTGTGTGTGTACAGAGGGTGTGAATTATTAAACTGACTCTAATCCTTTTTTCATTGGGCAGGTTTGACTTTGTCCAGAATGAGGGTAAGACCCAACTAAGCATGTAGGCTTCCAAAGGATATGGCTGTATTGTTTGGGTATCCTGGAGAGTTTCCCTTCTTTGGGTCTTATTCATGTGTGATCATGAAAGCACTCCCACCCCTCACCACTCAAAAAACTCCAGTGGCTTCCTTTTGCCTCCAGGAGGAAGTACAAAATGCTTTGTTTGCCATTCAGAGCCCTTTATTCTTAGCCACCCCCTACCTTGCCAGTCCTCTTATATCTTACTCCCCCACATGTACTCTTTGGTCCAGTGACACTAACCTCCTGGTAGTTCAGCAACCAAGAACTCCATCTGCTCCCCATGTCTGGAATGCTCTCTCTCTTCCATTCTGACTAACAACCTCCCTGACTTCCTTTAAGTCCCAAATAAAAATCTACCTTCTATAGGAAGCCTTCTCCAACTCCTATTAATTCCAGCACCTTCCCTTTGCTAATTATTTTCTATTTTTCCCATATATAGCTTGCCTTGCTTTGCATATAATTGTTTGCATGTTTTCTCCCTTATTAGATTGTTAGTTTCTTGAGAGCAGGGACTATCTTTTCCCTCTTTCTGTATTCCCAGCACAAAGCCTGGCATATAGTAGAAATCTGATAAACAGTCACTGATTCATTAAATTAACCTGCAGGAAGGTAGCCAGGGTATGAAGTTGCTCACATTTTTATTTTCCTCTATTAGTTACTTACCTTGTATGTTATCATTCATTATACTTTATACCTTCTCTGGTGGTGTCTAGGGGGAGAAGGGGTCAATTTCCTGAAAAAAATTTTTTCATTTATTTCACTTCAATTAATTTTTTAAGTTAATGGCAAAGGAGTCTATTATGACAAAATTATTCAAATACAGTCAGGGTATGACATATACAAGCCATGATACATTCCTCATCCCATGAATGTTCATCATTGTGAAGATGTACTTGAAGGTTCAGGAAGTAACATCAATCACTATTTAACTTATCCAAGATTTATGTTAGCAGAATCCACTAGAAAATATCTTTTATCCATCCTGACTCTTCTTTGCATCAGAAGTTTTCTAGGTTACATTTGTTTTGATTGTGATTTAGGCTTTGGGACTTCAGAGCAGTGTTGTGGCTATGTGAAAACATGCTACTTCTGACTAGTGCCCTTGTTGGAGTCATTAAAAGCCTTTAATTAGCAGCTTACCTTAATTATTATGTCTAGAACTTTATCTTCCCTTGTATCCTGCCACTCCCAGGGATCCAAAGACCCTACCAGAAGAATCTTCTATTCAAGTTTATGAGAAGACAAGCACATTCTTACACTTTGGATGGAGCTGGGAATTGGTTCAACTATTTGGCAATTTGGAATTATATAAGAAAAAATAAATTGTTCATGCCTTTTTACCCAGAAATGCCCCTACTGGACCCCAATGCCAAGGATCAAAAGGCAAGATCAAAATATTTATGGCAGTACGTTTTGCAGTAGTAACAACTAGAACAATAATGGGTACTCCTTTTGGGGAATGGGTGAAGAGAATGGTATATGAATGTTAAGGAATATTATTGCACTATGAAAATGACAAATATGAGAAGACTTGTGTAGCACCCTTTTATGGACTCATTCCCACAACCTGTGCTCACATTGGCAGGCTGGGGCCCCAGAGAGTGGCTACTCTGAGATCTCTAGGGTTAACTTTAAATATCATTGGAATTCCTAGTATTATTACTCATGAAACCCTAGTTTCAAGTGTGTTCACCAATTATCAGCCAGGCTTAATTAGCTTTTTAGAAAAAGTATTTAGAAATATTTACTGAGAAAGAGTATATCAAGAACAATTGGTACAAAACATCTCTCCAAAAGTCTGAGGCACACTCTTCCTCATTTATAGACAGGCCTAAGGGAAGAGGTGGTTATATTTCTTTATTTATATCTGTGCTTGCTCTGATTGTTCTCTCTCTGCTCCCAGAGAGATGCATTGTCACTCACTGTTTCAGTCTCCCAGATAACACAGTCAATGAAGGGGGGGCAGTGTGACACTCTCTTTCTCCCCAGAAGATTTGCTTTCAGGACACTGGCTCCAACTCTAGAGATGAAAACCTCAGTTTCTAAACTTAAGTTCACTACTAAGCTGATTCTGACATCAGCTGAAATTCCTTCAGCTCTTTAAAGCCCCCTCTTGGGACTTTTGGTCAGTCATTTCCTTTCTTGTTTCAATAAGAGGTTCACATCTTCTATAGAAATCACTTGGTGGGAATCATTGTGGTCCTCATTTAAATCTTCATCAGGAGCATCTAGGTGGCACAGTAAATAGAGCACCTGACCTGAAGTTAGGAGGACCTGAATTTAAATCCAACCTCATCCACTTATTAGCTGAATAACCCTGGGCAAATCACTTGACTCCAATTGCCTCAAAACAAACAAACGATCATTTAAAAAAATTTCATTTACTTTCACTTTTCAATATTCATTTTTATAAGATTTTGAGTTCCAAATTTCCCCCCTTCCCAACATGACATGCAATCCAATATAGGCTATACACGTACAATATTATTAAACATATTTCCACATTAGTCATGTTGTTAAAGAAGAATCAGAACAAAAGGGAAAAACCATGAGAGACAACAAAAACAAAAAAAAGAAAAAGAGAAAAATAGTGTGCTTCAATCTGCACTCAGATGCCATAGCTCTTTTTCTGGATGTGGATAGCATTTTCCATTGTGAGTCTTTTGGAATTGTCTTAGAACATTGTATTGCTGAGAAGAGCTAAGTCTATCAAAGCTGATCCTCACACAACGTCGCTGCTACTGTGTACAATGTTCTCCTGGTTCTGCTCACTTCACTCAGCATCAGTTCATGTAAGTTTTTCCAGGTGTTTCTAAAATCCCCCTGCTTATCATTTCTTTTAGAACAATAGTATTCCATTACATTCACATACTACAGCTTGTTCAGCCATTCCCCAATTAATAAGCATCCCCTCAGTTTCCAATTCTTTGCCACCACAAAAAAAGCTGCTATAAATATTTTTGTACATGTGAGTCCTTTCCACTTTTTATGATCTCTTTGGGATATAACCCAAACCATCACTATGGATTTCCCTCACTGAAGTGGGGGTGCGGAACACCCTCCCCTGCCCCTTAAACTGATATGGACTGACGCTATTTAAAGAAAGCTGAACCAAATGATTATAACAATAAAGAAAAGAACACATAAAGGACTAACACTGAGGTCAAATATAATTGGCAGTGTTAAAAAAAATAACCTTTCTTTGTATCTTCCTCTCTCTTTTTAAAGCCTTTGTGTCTCTTATCTTTTACATGGTTAATTTAAAAAAAAAAAAGAGCCACTTCTTCTCCACACCATCTCACCTCCATTTCCTATGCTCTATATGCTAAATTTCTCCACTAGCAGTTTTTTCTCTCATTAGAAAGGAGTTTACATTGGTCACTATGCTTACCTTTCACTAACTCTTCTTGCCCTCATTAACTGTGCTGCCTACTAAGTAGGAGTGATGGTTTTGGCTCAGGAAATTTCTCTTTTTACCACAGACTATTTCTTTCTCAAAAGAGACAAGTCTTTTTCGGAGCATTTAAAAAAAAAATGTCTGAATGTGACAGAAAAATTTTAAAATAATTATGGAATAGTTTCCTCTCTAATACATAGAATGTTGAAGGCCAAGAACGTGTCTCAATGTCAATATTAACTACTATGTCCATACTCCTCCTAGAGAAAATAATATACTATTAGAGTTAGATAAATTTCTGCATGGGTTTGCATTTTTTCACTGCATATTTGGATTAGTGGTTTAAACTGTCACAGTGAAGTACATATATATAACACACACACACACACACACATCTCCATTTTCATTTATCTGCTGGAGTTCATGGTTATCCATCAACTCCAATACTGATGCTTTCTTCAGCACCATATCATTACTGCTGGGTACTGTGGAAAAGTAAGAATATAATGTATTAAATAATGTCCTAATGGATGCTTTTAACTGCTTGAAATGATTAAGAAGTATGTAACTCTAAAACCATGGGAGTGCTTGGTTTTTTTCCAATGTGAATTTAAAAGAAGAGAACAGAGGTTGAACAGAGGATTGTCCTACAGTTTTATTGAATTCATCTGAATACTCTGAAGATGTAAACATTTCAGTTACAAAGAAAATAGGAATTATACCATTCATTATTCTTACTACTCTTTCTAACATTATCAATAAAACTATCGGCCAAGTTGCCAAATCCCGGGGTTTTTTCTCAGAGCCGGCATTAGCCACCTCTTTTGAGCATTAGCCTCTGAATACACTCAGTGGATCATTTTCTCCTCTCTGCGTTTCCTAACAGTTCTCCCTTGGTTTTCATCTGACCTTTCTTACTGCATTTTTTTTGACTCTACTTTCCTTCTAAACTTCTTTGCTTATCCATATCTTATTTGCTAACTATGGATGTACTGGAATTCTCTGTCCTGGACTATCTGACTTGGTGATCTCTTAACCTCTTGTTATCATTCTATTGTTTTCAGTCATATCTGATTCTCTGTGATGCTATTTGTAGTTTTCTTGGCAGACATGCTGGAGTGGTTTGCCATTTCCTTCTCCAGTTCATTTTATAGATGAGAAAACTGAGGCAAATAGGTTCAAGTGATTTGTCCAGGGTCACACAGTCAAAAAGTGTCTGAGGCCAGATTTGAACCCAGGAAGATGAGTTTTCCTGATTCCAGGACTGGTAACCTATCTACTGTGCCACCTACCTGTCCCTCATAAGCTCACATGACTTAATTATCACCAGATTCATAGATTGATAGTTATGTAAAGATGCCAGGATATTTTATTAATTTTTTGGAAATATTACAAAAGAAATGGCCTTTGGGGTATTTTGATGTTCATGCAAGCTCACAAATCACACTGTCATCAAAATAGAACTTTGAATAAGTTGAAGGCAAAAAGGAACTTCAGAAATGACTTTTTCAGAGATAGAAATTGAAAGCATATAGGGATAATACTGAGGAAAACCCCAAGATGTTATCAATCCTAGCAGCAGCAACAGCAGCAGCAGAGACTACTTCCAGAGCTCTGGGCCCACAGGGGACAGGGAGGCTGATACAAAGTCTGGGACAGTATACCCACCCCACCCCCCACTCCACTGGAAGCTGAGTTCAACTTTGACAAAGAGTTAGAAAGTCAAGTGTTTAGCTGGGAAGATGAGTAAACATTGTAAAAGAACTCAGACTATAGAATCTTACTTTGGTGACAAGGAAGATCAGAGCATATAACCAGAGGAGGACGGCAGAGTCAAAGCTCCTACCTCAAAAGCCTCCAAGAGGAATATGAATTGATCATAGGCCATGAAGGAGCTCAGAAAGGATTTTGAAAATCAAGCAAGAGAAATAGAGGGAAAATTAGGATGAAAAATGAGAGTTATGCAAGAAAGTAATGAAAAACAACAATAGCTTGCTAAAGGAGACCCCCAAAATACTGAAGAAAATAACACCTTAAAAATAGACTAAGCCAAAAGGCAAAAGTAGTCCAGAAAGCCAATGAGATGAAGAATGCTTTAAAAAGCAGAATTGGACAAATGGAAAAGTATGTTCAAAAAAGCTCACTGAAGAAAATAATTCCTTCAAAATTAGAATGGAGCAAATGAAAGCTAATGACTTTGTGAGAAATCGAGAAATTATAAAACAGAACCAAAAGAATGAAAAAATAGAAGACTGTGAAATATCTCGCTGGAAAAACTACTGACCTGGAAAATAGATCCAGAAGGGATAATTTAAAAATTATTGGACTACCTGAAAGCCAAGTTCAAAAAAAGAGCCTAGACATCATCTTTCAAGAAGTATCAAGGAAAACTGCCCTGAACCAGAAGGTAAAATAGAAATTGAAAGAATCCACAGATCACCTCTGGAAAGAGATATTAAATGGAAAACTCCTAGGAATATTGTAGCCAAATTCCAGAATTCCCAGGAGAAAATTTCAATTTCCCAGAATTTCAAGGAGAAAGTATTGCAAGCAGCTAGAAAGAAAAAAAAATCAAGTATTGTGGAAATACAATCAAGGTAACACAAGATCTAGCAGCTTCTACATTAAGGGATTGAAGGGCTTGAAATATGATATTCCGGTGGTCAGAGGAACTAGGATTAAAACTAAGAATCACCTACCCAGCAAAACTGAGTATATCCTTCAGGGGAAAAAATAGACATTCAATGGAATAGAGGACTCTCGAGTATTTCTTGATAAAAAACCCCAGAGCTGAATAGAAAATATTACTTTCAGATACAAGAATCAAGAGAAGCATCAAAAGGTAAACAGGAAAGAGAAATCATAAGAGACTTAATAAAGTTGAACTGTTTACATTCTTACATGGAAAGATATCTGTAGCTCATGAGACCTTTCTTAGTATTAGGGTAGTTGGAGGAAATAGATTGATAGATAAATAGATATGTGGATAGATAGAAAGAAAGATAGATGATAGATAAATAGATAGATGGATGGCACAGGGTGAATTGAACATGAAGGGATGATATTTTAAAATACAATTAAGGGGTGAGAGAAATATTTTGGGAGAAGGATAAAAGGAGAGATAGAATGGGGTAAGTTATCTCACATAAAAAAGGCAAGAAAAAGGTTTCACAAAGGAGGGGAAGAGGGGATAGGTGAGAAGGAATGAGTGCTTAATCTCATCAGATTTGGCTTAAGGAGGGAATAACATATACACTCAATTGGTATCTTACCCTACAGGAAAGTAGAGGGGAATGGAATGGGGGAATGATAGAAGAGAGGGCAGATTGAGGGAGGGGGTAGTTCAAATCAAACACTTTAGAAAAGGGACAGGGTCAAAGGAGAAAATAGAATAATTGGGGGGTAGGATAGGATGGAGGGAAATAAAGTTAGTCTTTCACATGACTATTATGGAGGTGTTTTGCATAACTCCACCTATATAACCTATACTGAATTGCTTGCCTTCTCAGTGGGGGTGGGTGGGGAGGGAAGAAGAGAGACAATTTGGAACTCAAAGTTTTATAAACAAATGTTAAAAAATTGTTTTTACATGCAATTGGGAAATAAGATATACAGGCAATGGAGTATAGAAATCTACCTTGCCCTTCAAGAAAGTAAAGGGGGATGATAAAAGGGAAGGTAGACTGGGAGAAAGAGTAATCAGAATGCATGCCATCTTGGGGGGGAGGGGAAAGATGGGGAGAAAATTTGGAACTCAAAATCTTGTGGAAACTAAAAATAAACGAATAAATTTAAATCTTAAAAAAAATCAATCCTTTGAATTTTCTAATTTAAATAGCTTTCTAACTTAGCTAGAATTAGTAATGATACTAGAGTCAAACAATAGAAATAAGCACATGCAATTCTTTTCTGGCAATGAATAGAACACAGGACCTGAAGTCAGGAGGACCTGAGTTCAAATGTGACCCCAGACACTTGTTGTTTTTGTTGTTATTGCTGTAACACTTACTAAATGTGTAACTCTAAACAAACTGCTTAACTTCAGTCTGTCTCAATTTCCTTAACTATAAAATGGGAGTGATAATAGCACCTACCTCTCTGAGCCATGAGGATCAAATAAAATATTTGTAAAGCACTATTGGTGCTTAATAAATGCTGATTTGTTTTTCCTCATTATATTTAATTCTATAGGAAGATTCTCAATATCTCTTTTGGTGTCTTATAATGAACTATTTTAGTCCAGTAGAGTACAAAATTAGTTGAATTCTCTTTGAAAGGAGTAATGAGCTTTTAATTTATTGTGTTAACAATGTTATCTTCTATGTTTGCCTTTCTTCAGAGGAACTCTATCTCTGACCAGACAAATTTCATTAACCTTCAGAGCATCCATTTAAGATCAGAAAACACATTCCTTTTTCATTTGCAAAAGGGAAAAATGGAGGTAAAAAGAGAATAAGTAGTTTATCCAAGATCATTTCAAAGTGATTTGACTTCAAAGTCAATTACTTCATTTCAGCAGCTTGTTCATTATACACCTCCTTTAAGCATTTATTAAGTGCCTTCTAAATTCCAGGCACTGGGATGGATGTTAAAGATGAAAAGATGAAAAATCCCATCCTCAGTGAGCTTACATTTTATTGCGGAGACAACAGGGACAGAATGAATATGTGTGTATGTGTATGTATATAAAATGTATATATACTTATATACATACATAAAGAGTATATAAGTATATGTGTACACATATGTATAATATACATACACACAAAATAGATATAAGGTAATGCGGGGAGGAGGAAAGGCCTCATGAAAGAGACACTTATTGATTCTTCCTCTATGATATCTCTCATATCTGCCTCCTCTCTACTCATAGGGGCACCATCCTATTTCAAGCCCTCACTAACCCTTACCTGTTTAGGAAGCAGAGGTGAGAAGAGAGTACATTGCAGGCAAGGGAAACAGCCTGTACCTTTGTAGAGATAAGATGTGGAATGTCATATATGAGGACTGACAAGAAAGTCAGTTTGGTTGACTATAGAGTTCACGAAGGGGAATAATGTATAATAAGCCTATAAAAATAGCCAGGTAATAAATAGCCTTAAATAATAGGGAACTTTGGTTTTGATCCTAAATTGTATAGGGAACTCTGAGAACTGACATGATCAGAACCGTGCTTTAGCAATATTACTTTGACAACTATGTGAAGGATGAATTGGAGTGGTGAGAGACTTGAGACAAGGAGATCAATTAAGAGGATATTGTGATAGTCAAGGACCTGAATTAGGGTGGTTTTCATGGGAGTGGAGAAAAGGATTCAGATGCAGGAAATATGGAGGAAGAATCAAGAAGTTGTAATGGTAATTTAAATAGCAAGATCTTTCCCCATCCATTAATAGGCCCATGTCACCTGCTTGAGTCACATGGAAGACTGAGTCCATAAGCCTGTGGTGAGAGGAGTTTGCTGAATAAGTAGAACAGCAGGAGGCAGAGCTGGTGCAGAGCTGAGAGGAAGTTAGTCAAAGACTAGTCAGATCTGGAAAAGGCAGCAACTAGTGTGAGTGCAAGAGCTTGTTTGTGATTTTGTTTAAGAGAGCCTGTTTATTATTTATTTAAGGGAGCTGGTTTGTGGGAAGCCTAACTGAGAGAAGGCTTATGGATGGTGTTGCCTTTTGCATTGTTAATGTGTATAGATTTCTTTGTTGCTGTGATGGATTTGGCTTTCTGGTGTCTGAATAAATGTTTTGGTTCTGTCTTCCATGTGGAGAGTCTGTTGTATTTCATGATTCGGAATTGCGCCAGGACATTCAAGACTGCCATAGGTTCTATGAATATCAAGTTGGTGGTACAAAAACTTTGACAGCTGAATGGATATGTGTGGAAAGGGAAAGGGAAGGGTTAAGAATGACTGCTAGGCAGAATCAGGAGAACATTGTATACAGTAACAGCAGCACTGTACAGTGACCAACTTTGATACACTAAACTTTTCTCAGCAATGTAATGATCTAAGACAATTCCAAAAGGCTCATGATGGAAGATACTATCCATATTCAGAGAAAGAACTATGGAGTCTGAATGCAGATTGAAGCATGCTATTTTTCCTTTTTTTTGTTATTTTTTTCTTTCTTGTGGTTTTTCCCTTTGGTTCTAATTCTTTTCCACAATATGACTTATGTGGAAATATATTTAATATGATTGTACATGTCTGGTCTGTATCAGATTGCGTGCTGTTTTGGGGAATGGGAGAAAATTTAAAAGTCAAAATGTTGTAAAGCTGAATGCTGAAAAGTAAAAATAAATAAATAGATAGATATTTTAAAAAGAATGACTGTTAGGTTACAAATGAGGTTTACTGAAAGTATTGTGGTAACCCTGACAGAAAAGGGAAAGTATAGAAGAAAGGCAGGCTTGATAGCAGTGATGATAAGTTCCACTTTAGAGATATTAAATTTGAGATGTCAATGGAACATGTACTTTGAAATGACTAAGTGACTGGTAATGTGGGACTAGAGCTCAGGAGAGAGACAAGGGTTAGCTAATGTAATCCTTGGAGGCAACTAGATGGCTCAGTGCTGGGCATGGAGTCAGGAAGATCTGAGTTCAAATCTGGCCTCAGACACTCACTAGTTGTGTGATGCTGGGAAAATCACTTAAACTCTGTTTGCCTTAATCTACTGCAGAAGGAAATGGCAAACCACTGCCGTATTTTTGCCAAGAAAACCCCATATGAGGTCATGTAAAGTTAGACACAACTAAACAAGTGAACAACAATACTGTGATTCTATGTAGAAAGTGCAATTTTCCAATGTTTACAAACATATTTCATTTTTTCAGTGCAAGAAAGGGTTTCTGAAGACCTTAGTACATCTCCCTAATGCTAATATCTTCTGATTTATCACAAGATTTTAGAATCTGCTACGCATTAGATGTGATGGTAAAAGCAGTGTTTCTAAACCAGTGCATTATGAATTTTTGGTATGTCACACTGGTAAAGATGGAAGGGTGCAGAAGAGAAGCCACATATCTCCATTTCCTGTCATTGATGTACATGCAGCACCCATTTCAAACTCATGTCATTGCTTTCTCTCATAAGTAATTATTCATACATTTGTCTCCCCCATTAGACTGTCAGCTCCTTGAGAGTGAGAACTCTCTTTTGCCTTTCTTTATATCCCTAGCACTTAGAAAAATGCACATAGCAGGCACTTAATTCATGCTCATTGATTGAGTGACTGATTAAACTGGTAATTTACACTTTGCTGTTGTTCAGTTATTTCTATCATGTCTGACACTTTGAGACCCCATTTGGGGTTTTCTTGGCAGAGATACTGGACTGGTTTGCCATTTCTTTCTCCAGCTCATTTTACAGATGAGGAACTGAGTCAAACGAGGGTTAAGTGACTTGCCCAGAGTTACGCAGCTATTAAGTATCTGAGGCCACAGTAGAACTCAGAAAGAGGAGTCTTCTTGACTCCAGACTGAGTGCTCTATCCATTGTACCACCTAGCTGCTCTTTACATTTCTTCAGCTCTCCTTAAATTCTAGGAGAAAATCCTACTTAAAATAGACACGTGTATTTTACATAATATTTATTTTTAAAGACAGTCTAGTTATACTGCTAAACATTAATAAATAATTATTTCTTAAAGTTAATAAAACTCTTTGAAATACTTAAATCTTTATTTAGTGTTGCTATTACAATGAGATGATCATACACTGTGTTTGATTCAATGCAAGATACTGCTTACATTCCAAATATATGAAGAACATTGAGTTAAGTGCTGAGAAAAAAAATTTAGATAAAATTTGTTATCTGTTCTTATTGAGCTTATTCTCTAAAACTCAGATATACAGATAACTAGCACAAAATACAATACCCATGAGGTAGAAGAGTTTCATGAAAAAGGTGCTTAAGTTGAGTCTTGAAAGAAGTAACTATAATGATAATTTAAATAGGAAGATCATTTCCATTCATTAATAGGCCCCTGTGACCTGCTTAAATTGCATGGAAGCCTAAGTCACATGTAGTGGGAGGAGTTTGCTGAATGAATGGAACAGGAAGGGTGGAGCAGAGCTGAGAGGAAGTTGGTCAGGCTAGTCAGAGCTTGGAAGGATACAGGCAAGCAGGTACAGCTAGGCTCCTGAGTGTCTGTTTGTGGGAAGGCCCCACCCTACAAGGAGGTGGGGGGGGGGGAGGGACAAGGCTTGGAAATGTCCCCAGCAGTGCTAATATGTATTGACTTCTTGATTACTATGATGGATTTGGATTTCTGGTGTCTGAATAAATGTTTTCCTTCTGTCTTCTACATGGAGAGTCTGTTAGAGATTCAGAATTACGCTGGCATATTCATAGTTGCCCTCAGTGCTGTGAATATTGCCTGGGCGAAACAGTAAGGTATTCAAAGAAGTGGAGGAGAGAGTACATTCCTAGAACGGAGGATGATCTAATGCAAAGGAAAGGAGTTGGAAGACTGAATGTTGTGAGAGAAATATTAAGAAGGGCAGGGTGGTTAGACAACAAGTGTGAAAAGAGAAGTAATGTATAATAATGCTGGCAAGATTGGCTATGGCCAGGTTGTCAAGTGCTTTGAAGGCTAAACAGAGGAGTTTAGACTTTATCCTTGAGACAGTTGACAGTCATTCGACTTTGTTTGTTTGAGTAAGACAATGACAAGGTAAGACTTTGGTGCTTTAAGATATTACTTTGGCAACTGTGTGAAGGATCAATAGGAGAGGGGAAGACTTAAAGTAGGGAGACCAATTAGAAAGGTTTTGCAATAGTTCAGGTAAGAGGCAATACAGCCCTGAAATGTGTGGTAGGAACGTGGGTAGAGGGAACAGAATTGATATAAGAGATGTTATAAAGGTAGAAATGGCAAGATTTGGCAATGGAATATAAAGTAAGAAAGAATAAACAGGTAAAAATGCTGCTGCTGAAAAATTTGAGAGCCTAGAAGTAAGTGGTATTGTGTGGGATGGCTCAGGTCCCTACATAAGTCAATTACTCAGAGGCCTCTCAAAGTGATGACAGAAAAGAGATTTATTCGATTCTCGAGAATCTGGACAATCCTACAGCAGTTCTCCTGGAGTAGGAAAGCCGAAGACAAAGAAAGGGCAGTGATTTATATAGACTCTAACGCAAGTCCCTCCCCCCCACTGACCATTATTCTCATTAGCTGAGAATATGATCTTACATTCTAGACACGAAATCTAGCCAATCCCTTTCGAAATGAAGACATTGAAGAATTAGGTAAACTTTATCCAATCATTGAGACCCTAATGTACTACATAGTTTTATATCCTTATATGGAATTATTCTGTTCTAAAAATATAGTAACCTTGAGCCTCTCAGTCTTACCTCACCCCTGGGAAAAGAATTACAATCTGAGAAGTCTTCACTAAACCTATCCCACTCAGTATCTTTAACAGAAATAGGGAAATTTGGAATAAAGATGGTTTGTGCTTGTGGTGGTAATGGTGAGATAAGGAGTTCTATTTTGGACAAGTTGAATTTTAAACATCTTTGGACCATCAGGTTTGAAACATGTAATATGTAGTTCGTGATTCATAACTGGAGACAGACTGAATTTGTATATATAGAAATATTAGTAATCTGTATAAGGATGACCATTAAACCTGTGGAAACTGATGAAGCCATCAAGTGAAAGAATGAAGGGAAAAGGGCCCAGGACAGTGCCTTAAGGCACACTCACAGTTCAGAGTCACAATAGGGATGATGACTAGTTAAATGAAATCCAGAAACAAATATAGTAGTGTTCAATAAATAAATAAAATCCATGGTGAAAGCATTCCTTAATGGAAAGGAACTGTTGAGGAAAATGGAAAGCAGTATGGGAAAAATTAATCTTAGACCAATATATTATACCAGATACCAAATAAACTACAAATGAATAAGACCTGATCATAGAATACTGTATCGTTAACAACTTAAGAACAACCCAAAAGCCCCCAAATGAAATATAAAAAAACAAAACCAGAAGGGAATAAAAGGAGGTTCTTTTCAGGGTTGAATTTCTGAGGGAAATTAGTAACCCATCAAGCGATGTAGAAGATCAGAAAGGACAAAAATAGATGTTTCCTATCATATAAAGTTTAAATGTTTTTGCAAGAATAGATTGAATAAGATAAAAAGAAAAGCTATTCCTTGGGGAAAAATTATTCACATTAAATATTTCTGATAAAGGGGCTTAATATCCAAGATATAGAGGGAATTGATATAATCCTACAAGGCAAAGAACCATTATTCAATAGCCAGTCAAAGGATATAAACAGTTTTCAAAAAATGAAAGGTAAATTATCAATAGTCACATAAAAATGCTCTTAAATGAAAATTAAAACAACTCTGAGGTTTTACCTCAACCCAACAAACTGGCAAAAGTGATAATAGATATAAGCATTTATTAAGCACTTACTAAGTGCCAGGTACTGTTCTAAGTCTTGGAGAAACAAAAATAAGAAAATAAAACAGTCTCTGCTCTCAAGGAACTTACATTCTAATAGGAAAGACAAAACATAAAAAAAAGAGCCGGAAAGTCAGGAGATAAGGATAAAGGATGGTACCAATATGGGCTGCTGGTGAGAAGGTGGAACAGACAAGAGAATAAGGTAAGTTGGGGGTGAAGTGAGCATCTCTGGAGCCCCTCATGAAATGATGATTCTGGTGAGGGACTCACCAATCAGGAAAGCAGGCCTTAAAACAGACAGAAAATAAATATTGGTGAGGTTGTAAAAAGACAGGCACATTAATGCATTGTTGGCATAGCTGTGACATGTATGCTCTAACCTTTCTGGAAAAATGTTGAAACTGATAGAAAGCAACTAAACTATTTGTACCCTTTAACACAGTAAAAATGGGCATATACCCCAAGGAGGTCAAAGACAGAGGAAACATTTCAGATATATCAAATTATTTATAGCAGAATTTTTAAAGATGTCAATAAACTAGAAACACAGTGAGTGTCTACTGAGTAGGGGAAAAGCTGAACAAACTGTGGTAATTCTATGAATATAATGGAATATGATTGCTACATGAAATTATGAAAATGAAGATTCAGAGAAATTAGTGAATATGTGTATAAATTGATGCAGAGTGAAGCAAGCAGAGCCAAAAGAACAATAGACACAGTGACCACCGGATTACAGAAGAAATATGGGAAACTTGAGAAGAGAAAGCTTGAAATAGATGCTGTTAGAAATTCAACACAGTCATTTAGGGGAGAATAAGGGAATTTCCCTGCACTAATGAGAGCCCAGTTGAAATCATATAACATATGTCAAAACAGGAATCAGAGAAGTTCCTGGTCAATTTTATGGGTTCCCCAATTAGCTTGTTGATATTACAGGGCAAAAGCCATTATTTGGAAGTATCTGAAGGATATTTCCCAAAGGGATGTTTCATATCAACTACAGTCTTGCTGAGGAGACAGAGGGAACTCCTTGTGATTGTTTGAACAGGAATCAAGAGGACAGTCTCCTGTTAGAAGAGTTTTCTTTCTCTGTGGTCTTTAAAAATAAACTGAAAGATGAGTTCATTCTCTTAGACTTCCTTTTCTCCTTCTGTTATTCAGAAAGACCAGTGATCAGCAGAGCAGACTAACATGCTCTTTGTGGGGAGAGAAAGGACCTATACTTATGCGAAATCCTCCCTTGTATATGATTTCCTCCAGCAATGTTCAATAGCATGTGAATAGAAAGAGAGAAATAAGATGGTGGTAACCTAGGGCTGGAAGCTGTCAAATCATAAGTGATAACAAGACAGGAGAGCAAGGGACATAAGAGGTAGAAAACAGTATATAGTTCCTATACTTCTCTTTTTTCACACAATCACCTCGTATTTCAGGCCCTTATCATCTCTTGGGTAGATAATTGCAAAATCCTCCTAATTGGGTTACCTGCTTCAAGTCTCTTACTTTCTAATTCATGCTCTACACAGCTGCCAAAGTGATTTTCCTATAGGATGTCTCTAAAGGAAGAAAGCAAGGTTAGAGCAGAGATGGACTGAGAGGAATGGATTTGGAAAGCAGTGAGGGATTGAGAGACCTAACATGTTGAAGATATAGAACAGGTATGGAGGAATGAGGCAGAGGAAGAGGGAAGAAAAGGACATTGTGATAGAAAGGAGGAATTTCTGAGTTCTGAATCATTGATATTAAGCAATGTAAGTGATGGTGAAACAAAGGGTGTAATTTTTATGCATTAAGTGAAATAGTTATGTGCTTTGAAGGCCAAGGTGTTTTAAGGAGGTATCACTGTATTCGTTGATGTCCCAGAGTATGATGTCAGAGGCAGTGGTAGAGGGAAATGCTGGGTCAGGGCCTGAACTTCTTAAGAAGGATCTGGAGACTAGTAGATAACTACAACAAAGATGGATAGGGTGACATAAATAGATGAAATGAACCTCAAAGGAGGAGAGGTTGCTAAGTGATGGAAAAAGAAAGATCTGAAATGGTAGTGAGGAACAAGGTTTATGTCTACTCCCTGTCCCACCCCAATGTGTCAGGGGAAGAGCTGACTATGATCCCATAGTGGAGAGAAATATAAAAACTAAGTTCCTGGGCAGGATCAGGCATCCATTTTCAAAGGTCAGGGACCTGTGATGTTGTCATTGCTACTGGCTCAACTCTAGGTGGGGTAATAACAGGCCTCAGGGGCAGATAAATCTATATACTTCTCTATTAGGTAATGGTCCTCAAATACTGTAGGGAAACATTTGTGAATGGAACTTTATTTTTTATTAAGGCACATCGTGCGGCAGTTTTACTAAACAGTTATGGGTACTGAATTCAACTAAGCACACTAAGAATTAATACTCTGGCGGGTAAAAGATGAAATGACCAAGGAAACAAAGGTTTAAGCTTCCTATATCGATTTACTAAGAAATGCATGCTAATTGCCTAACAAATCTGAACCAGGCCCCTTCCTCAACTTAGGGCTGGAATACAGGGGGAGATAGAATTTTATACATTAAAAACAATTAATTAAATAAGATCAATTAATTAAAAGGAAACAATAAAACATTAGGTAATCTGATTTCTAATTGGATGAAAGATTAGGAACTTTCCAAGTGAGGAGGGAAGGAGCAAACAGGTGCAATTTCCCTGATTTCAAGAAAAAGAGATGTCCTATTCCTCCCAAATATCTATGAACAATCAAAGAAACATGAAAACCATAACTGATTGATCAGTATGGGGCCAGTTTTCATATAGGACATATGGTTGCTTGAGATATACAATTGTTTGAATCTGAACCAGTTTTTGGTCAGCATAACATAGTCCTTGGTTAAGAAGCAGGTGGAGGTGATCCACTTTCCCAGTCAAATAATAATATAATACAATAAAATTTTCTTCCAATTCCTACAGTTGAATAAAGTTTTGTTTTTTTTTTTCACAAGAAAGAATTTGAACTGGACCTATAATTGAAAAGAAAGGGAACTGAGCTAGCTCCACAACTGAGTCACAAGATGGAGTCAGTGCAGTTCACTCACTCCCCACAATTAATCACTTGCTGTCTTAATCCTCTCAATTTCCCCAGCACTCCTAGGCTTTATTAAATTACTTCAAAGAGCTCATAATCTAGTTGGGAATGAACAAATGAAAACATACCTATTAAAGGCCTACTATGTGGAAAGTACTGTGATAAGCCCTGAAGATACCAATAGAAAAGTAGGACAGTCCCTGCTCTCAAGGAGCTCATATTCCAATAGGAAAAGGTAACATATATGGGAAGTTTCAGTTACAGGGCAGATAGAAAGACCCAGTGGATCTTAGGATGTAGCATCAAGGCAGATGGTACTGCATATTCTTTAGTATCACCTCCCTTCATTAAAAACTGTTTTATGAATATTTCTGATATTGAACCATTGGATGGTGCCAAGGACTTTGGTGGTGAGAACTTTCTTTTCCAGGTCTTTAGTATCTGTAGCTGTTGAGTTAGGGACATCAACATCTACAGAGACAAATTTGCTGGGTTGAATCTCCATAAGGGTTGCTCCCTGAGATGATGGCTGTGGGGTGCAGGCTGTAAGCAGGTATTGTGGTCAGGGAAGAAAACAAGCACAATTGAAAAATTAAATAAACTTTAAAAAAATTGTCTTGGTCATTATAGTCATGGATGTGTAATAAAAAGTAGGATACTTTCTTGGGACTCTCAGCCCAAAATTGGAGGCTTTGATATAATTTCAGAATTCCTAAACCTCATGAGTTCCTCTCAGTATGGAAGAAAAATGGAAAGAAAGCCATATCCAAAATATGTGCCCCACCTATGAATAAAATGGCACTTATTGACAGAAAGTCAGTAAGCTTTTATTAAGCATCTACTATGTGTCAAGCACTATGTCAAGTGTCAAAGATAAAAAAAAGTAGCAAAAATATTGCCCCTGTCCTCAAAGAGATCACATTCTAATGAGAGAAACAACTATATACATTCAAGATCTGTAGAGAGTAGATGGAAAGTAATTTTAGAGGTAAGACATTGACAGGGGTATGGGAAGGAGGAGAAACCTTGAAAGGTATTCTGCAGAATGTGGGATTTGAACTCAGTCTTTCAGGAAGCTAGAAATTCTAAGAGTGAGGAGGGAGAGTGCTCCAGGCATGGAAGACAATTGAAAGGTAAGCAGTTGGGAGATGGTGTCTTTTGTTAAAGGAAAAAGCAAGAAGGTCAGTGTTGATGGAATGTAGAGTAAGAACTGATAATTAATTTATAAAATTACGAAATTGGGGTGGGCATACCCAGTTCTTTGGGAAATATCATGATGGCAGTGGGAAATGGGGCTGTAATCACACTTTAATAACCACAGAGGATGGGGGAAAACAGCATAGAAAGTAGCGTGTGAACACGTTCATCTTTCATTGCCAAAGAAGACCATGCCATCAGAGAAATAATGACGACTTGCACTTGACTTTGTTTGGAGTGAGGAAGGGCTGTGCAGGTCACCAGCCTCACTTCTCCTCCAGAGCCATCTGAATCCAGTGACCAGATATTCATCAGGATGACTGAAGATGACACAGAATGAGGCAACTGAGGTTAAGTGACTTGCCCAAGGTCACACAGCTAGTGAGTGTCAAGTGTCTGAGGTAAGATTTGAACTCAGGTCCTCCTGACTCCTGCACTGGTGCTCTATCCACTGCACCACCTAGCTGCCCCACAGAAAGCAGAGACAAGTGGTAAAAGGGGTACAGAAGCAGATGACATGGGAATAGGGCATAGAATCATGAAGAAAGGCAGACAGTGATGGAAAAAGAATGGGGAGGGGTAGAGACAGAGAGTAAGTAATGCTCATATAACCATCAATTAAATAGAATTGGGAGCACCAGCTAGCATAGACCCAATGGAGATGAAAGAGATGTGGAGAGGGAAAGAAGGCAGGAATTTGGGGCCTCATTTTTGTTTTTTTCGCAGGGCTGCCTCTTATCTGTACCATTTCAATGTCAGTTCATTAACATATCCAAATAATTTCAAAATTGTCAGTATAACTTTAAAATTAACATGCCCATATCATCTCAAAATTATCAATACCATTTGGTGATCTGCTGGTCTTTACTGTGGAAGTCTGGAATTTATCTGGGATTTATACATCATAGGTCAAAAAAACTCTGAGAGCAGTGACTAACCTGATTTCCCCTAATTCAACACATATTACCATGACTTGAATTTTGATTAACAGATGATACAATTTATAAAATATGTTCTTTTCAACTTTTGGATGGTTTGTATGTGACTTCCAGGTTCCCCTTGCAATTTACTTCCTGTTACTGCTCTTTATACTAGCTACTTATAAACTTACTGTACTTATTAGGAATTGGGAGGTGGGGTGGTCATGGGGACCAGGACAAGTACAATAAATGGAAAGGAGTAAAATGTAAGAAGGCTGGAAAGATAGGAAGTTGTTAAGGGCTTTAAAAGACAAATAGAGTATTTTATATTTGATCCTGGAGAAAATAAGGAGCTACTGTAAGTTGTCAAGGAGAAAATATGGTCAGATTTGTGATTTAGGAAAATCACTTTGGCAATTCAGTGAAGGGTGGATTGGAGTGGGAAAATTCGTGCAACAAGGAGGCAACCAGAAGGCTAGTATACTTGTCCAGGCATGAAATGATGAGGGTCTGAGATGCTTACTGCCTTCTTTTACTTGCTATGACTGGACCCAGAAGTGTCAAACATGTGGCCAGGAGGCTACATGAAGCTCACAGTACTCCTGAGTGTGGCCTGAACCAAATTAAAATATAATTGAGAAATATTTAACAAAATAAATAAAACTACAATAAAACATAGATAATCTTACATTTTTAAACCAGGTTTATATGCAGCAGGCAGGGATCCTTATATACTATTTAGTGACCCCTGCATCTATTTGAGTTTGACACCACTGAGACTACCCCACAATTTGATGAGATATGTGGGAGACTAGGGAGAAATGAAGGAGGTGATTTGGTGAGGAATAATTAATTGTAACAATTTAAATTTCATGAAGATGGTGAGAGCTAATGTACAATTTTAAAGAGATGGAGGAGAACAAGGTCAAAACTGTCTTTAAACAATTAAGTTAATGGCATTGATTGGCCTGCAAATATAAATTTAGTAAGTTACAGTAGTATGGTAGCAAGATAAAATAGCTTAAGAGCAGGAATTTGCTTGCTGGAATGAAAAAATATTCTAAAAGTCTTTGGGAAGTTTTAAACTCTTAAAACTTCTGTTAAAGTTGCACTAAGATTTTTGGGATACCCTGTATATATGTAGTATCAGCAACATAAAGACAGAATACTAGGAAGCAATTATATGAAGAGAGTTGGTGAGTGAATCGTAAAATGTGAATGAGAGGGAGAGGGAAGGATAGGACACTGGGATAGGATAGAGGAATTTCTAAGTTCTGAGCAGTTATAGCAAATGATGAGATGAAGTGTGTCATGATTTTTAATGAATTGAAGTAGTAATAGATGTTGAAGAGGTTTGTGATCTTGAAGGCTAGGATGTTTGAGAGGACATCAATCTATATACTGAATTCCCAGAGTATGATATCAGGGGTTCAGGTGGAGAGGAAGATTGAGATAGGGACTGAACTCCCATATCTGATACTAGGAGAAGTGAAAATGTTGTTACAAAGTTGTTAGGAAAAGGGCTTATAGAGAAAAGAATGTAAAGTTCTTTATGTTATTATGTGTCTAGTTTGAAGTGCTAGCCAAATATTAAGTTGGGAATGTCAGCAGCAGGCTGCTAGACACATGCAAGGTAGCCAAAACAGAAAGGAAAATCTAAATTTAACTCCCATTTACAAAGTTTTGTTGGAGTAATAAAATATAGATGAAATGCAGCAGAGAAAGGAAGCAGAATGGAATGAAATGGTATCTCATGGCCATCTGATCCAACTCTGGACCATAAGGTATCACCACTACAACATACCTGAGAAGTACAGCCCTCTCTCACTCAAAACAAAGTCAAATGCAAGTCATGTCATTATTTCCCTGATGGCATGGTCTTCTTCAGCAGTGAAGAACACACACACACCTGAGAAGTGGCAATCTCTTCTGGAAGACTTCCACTGAGACATAACCTTTTGAAATAGCTTATTCTACTTTTAGAAAGCTCTAATTGTTGGGAATTTTTTCCTAAAATTAAGCTAAATTTGTCCCTTTGGAACTTCTGCTAATTGCTCTTGGCTCTGACTTTGATGATGAGCTCAATCCTTTCCTCATGTGATAGTACTTTAAATACTTGAAAACAGTAATCACTTCTCCAGGTTAAACATCCTCATTTCCTTGTGTTGATCCTTGTATGACATGGCCTCAAGGTGCTTTGAGCGTTTAGTTTTTTATATCTACTAAACATTTGTAATTATTCCCTTTTATTTGATTTTGATCTTTGTGAACTTTCCTTCATAGGAAGCACAAAATTCCTTATATATTACATGTCAGTTTTATTGTATACGGATATTCTGGTGAATTTTAATGGGTTTTTTTCCTAGGTAGAAAGGAGCAGAAAGCAGCAAGATAATATGAGAGATGACACTCCAGAAAAGACTTGTCTTAAGAGAAAAGTGCTGCTGGATTGAAACTAGTCAGAACAGACTATAAGATTCATTTAGTTGTGCTTCTGAGGGAACAGAGAACCTGTCTATGATGCTGCAGTTTCTGAGTCTGCATGCTATAAATAATTATATAATAAAAACAAAAACAAAAACAAGAATAAGTCCTGATAGTTGGCAAATGAATGAGTCATTTGGTCAGTGTCAGATTTTTAATTAGACTAGGCTTTTTTTTTGAAAGTTCAGCAATAGGAAATGATTAGAGGTCACATGTCTTGGCACATCTAAAGGTACAAGCAGAACAAGACTTTTTTTTTTTTTAGAGTTGATCAACCTGCAGTTAAGGATGGTTGAATTTCAGCTTCAATGACTTTAGAGGCCATGCATTGTGATAAATAATATAGTTTCCTACATTTGTTTTCCATGTAATGATTTGTAGGATTAAGGTTAAACATTGATGTCTGGATTTAAATATGTAATATATTGGCCAGGTAAAAAACCAGTTAACAATAAGAAAACAGCTGAGGAAACTAAGCACTTAAGTACCATGAAATGAATTGAAAGGGATAAAAAACCCAACATTAGCAGATTAAAATTCCACTATAATTGAGTTAGTAAAAATGGAAATATTAGAGCAACACTTTAAAAACAAAATTGTTAAGGTTGATTTTAGAATTCCTTTTCAGACATGGCCCTTCAGTTTAGTTTGCTTAAAACAGTTTTAACTTAAAGAAGATAGTCGTATTTTTTGATAGAGTAACATTTTGATTTAGATTCAAAAGCTTTCATTAGAAACATGGGATGGAGTTGGCATCTTTAGACTAAGGCAACACTTTGGAATAAATGTACTTGTCTTTTGATGCCAAAGCAATAATGATCTGTAAAAGTGCAACCTGTGTCGAAGTTCCCCAAGGACTCTGAGCTCACATGGTTTGAGTCCAATCTTAGGACACAGGCCCCAACAGGTCAATTTATCTTCTTTTGGTTTGTGGTTACCACCTGGATTAACCCAGGAAAGTTAAAAAAAAAAAAAAGGCCTTAAGCACACACATATATATAGCATGTATCAAAGGCAGTCTAAACATGTGTGCCACACTCCTCAGGGTACAGGATCTCAATATAGAGAGCCCAAGAGAAAGTGTTTTAAGATGATAAAGTGACTGTAGCCCATGAATAAGTACAGAATAATAAAGCACCAACGTAGTCTAAGAGTTCTGCCCTAGCAAGGAATTCTACTTGGAGATGATATCTGAGCAGCCCTCTGTCATAGGTCTCTTTTTCCTGCAGAATCCTACACAGTATCCTCTAAGACTTGTAATACGTTCCTGTGTTTTAGACTCCCTTTCCTCCCTCAACAAAAAAGATTCACATGCTTTGGAGACTGCCGAACAAACAAACCCCTTCTCATCAGACCATCCTCTGCCTCTTGGTTTCCTTCACATCTCAGCTAGAGCCCTACCTTCTTCAAGAAGCCTTTCTTGATCCACCTTACTGACAGTGCCCTCCCCCTGTTGATAAGCTCCAATTTATCATGAACACCTATATTTTTCATACATGGCTGTTTGCATGTTGTCTCACCAGGCAGGTGGTGGAGCAGGGGATAAAGCCTAAAGTCATGAAGACCTGAGTTCAAATTTGGCCTTACACACTTGCTGGCTGTGTAACTCTGGGCAAGTCACTTAACTTCTTTTTGCTTCAGTTTTTTCAACTGTAAAATGACCTGGAGAAGGAAATGGCAAACACTCTAGTATCTTTGCCAAAAAAAACAAACCCAAAACCCAAATGGGGAAACAACTGAAAGTGATGCAGTTTGAAGTTGCTGGGAATCCAGAAATATCAGGGTACTGGGCAAGTCTGTCTGGAAAGAATTCAAACACTCAAGTCTTTCAGTTAGAGAAGCAAGGTTTATTGTAATACCAACAGAGTGGGCTAGATTCCTAAAGAATCTGAAGCTTGATGGGTGTGAGATTGACACTTATATACAAAAAAGGAAAAGTAAAAAGATCTGGATGGTAAAAAGCCTGGGGTGGCCCAGGTTCTACAGTGAAATGAATTAAGTGGTCTGGGATGGGCTTGATGCCTTGGGTGAAAGGCCAGGAACTAGATTATGTAGGAAAATCCAGAGTCCAGGTCCAGGTTTTGATGGCGTGATCTCCATCAAAACGACACAAGTAACAACAACAACCTCAATTGCAAAATGGGGATAATGATAATAACATCTACCTTGCAAGGTTATGAAGATCAAATGATATAATATTTATAAAAACTACTTAGCACATTGCCTTGTACATAGTAGTGCTATATAAATATATATTCTTTCCTTTCTTCAGAATGTTTGGTCCCTGAGAGCAGGGCCTGACTTCTGCCCGTCTGTATCCCTTGTGCTTATCACAGTGCCTATCAGAGCAGGTAATTAACGATAGCTGACTGTGCTTTCTGAGTTGTATTCTACAATTAAGATGCTACACAGGAATCAGAAAGACTCTCTCCTTCCTTTTTTAAGGAGCAAGGATGAATGAAGATATTTATCTAGAAATTATAGAACTCAGGAATTCTTGAACAAGATACTCATGAGGCAATTGGCATTGTCCCTGCCCAAGTCGTCTGGCCCACCCTAGCCCACCTAGATTACCCAATTAGCTTACTTGACATCCTTTCACTGTAGTTCTTGGCCCCCCTCAGATTACTTGCAAATACTGACCATTCCTTAATTCTATCTAGATCACCTAATTAGCCTACTTGATAGTTCTTTCAGTGTAGCTAGCACCTAGACCCCAGACTACTTACTACTCCTTAATCCCATTCAGCATCCAGATCCTTTCATTGTCCTTTTGTATATGAACATCAATCTTACCCTCATTAAATCTCAGATTCACTAAGAATCTCACCTGTACCTACTGGAGATACAGTAAAATCTTGTCACTTTGACTGAGAGAAGGCTTGAGTGCTTGAATTCTTTCCAGGCACACCCACTCTGTACCCTGACATTTCAGGGTTCCCAGAAACCCCAAACCACATTGTCAGGGTCCCCCAAAGCCTTCAAACTGTATTATTATAATTGATTATTCCTTTCTTAAAACTTATTCCTCCTTTGGCCTCTATGGCATCATACTTATTTTCATTCTTCTCTATTTCAGAGTACTCTTCAGGTTCCTTCCCCAGATTTCTCATGTATGTCCCTTTTGACCTTGGTATTCAGGGTCCCCACCTGTTTTCTCATCCATCTTTCATTATTTTGCTGCACACGTGTGGTTTGCTAGTCAAAAAAGTTATTAACAGATTACTATGTTCCAGGCAATGTTCTAAGCATTGGGAATACAAAGAAAGGCAAAAGATAGTCTCTATCCTAAAGAAGGATACATTTTGATCCTGCTAGATTAATAGGTAGGAAGGTAGCAAATGAGCTGAGAATATATTGATAAGGCTTTTACATGTATATCCAATTTTATTACTGTAACAACTAAGAATTTACAATCTTCAGAATCCCCTCTCCCTGCTCCTCACAGAGGAGCCCTCCTCTGGGTTAGTGACTGCATCCTTAGATAAGAAACTAACTAGATTTGTAGTTAAGAACATGGAAAAGGTATTCAAGAACTCTATCAGCTCTTTGCCTAAGAACATGAGTTCATAACTGGAGTCTAGACTGGGATACAGATGAGTCCTTTTGGCATTGGTGAAAGTAGCAAGTGGGATCATTTGGGAAAGAATTGACTAAAGAGATCTAGACAGCAGAATTTGCTTCTGGGTATCAACACAACATAACAGAGAGAGTTGAAAGGGTAAGAAGCTTCAGAACGGTCAGACTGTAGAGATTTAAGGTAAGGTAGGTAACAAGGTTTGAAAACTCTAGTGAGCTAGTTTGGGGTCTAGAGAGGAAAACATTCCCTCTTACTGTAACGTGTAATGGACAGGTTAAGAGATACGGTGGTGGTGCAGGACTGGAGTTTGTTGGACAGCTTAAACTTTCCCAGTACAGAGCCAGTAGGTCAAGGGTGAGGAATCCCAAGAATGACCAAAGTAGGAAAAAAGGAACACAGATTCAGAATGGAATAGAATAGAATTTAGACCTTAAGAGTTCATTTAGCTCCAGGGCTCCTTAATCTTTGTGTAATTGTGTGTGTATGTGTTTGTGAGACACACTCCACTGGCAGTCTGGTGAAGTTTACCCAAAGGAGGCAGGCCTAGTACATCAGTAGAGTCTATGGTGGACAAGCTAAGAGAGAGAATGACTTTTTTTTTGTTAACCAAATGAAGAAAGTTGATCCTTTTACGATCAAATTGAAAGAATGAGACCTTAAAAGACGCCAGTTCCAGGAAGACTTTGGCACTGATCTTTTTTTTATTTAGTAATTCTAAAAAAAAAAAAGTATGCCCTTTTGTTTTACCCTAGCTATGGTATTTCATCTTTTCTTTTACAATGACTAGGATGTCTTTTTTTGAGTTAGCCAGAAGAACTACTGATCAGAATCTCTAAAAAGGTCTTCATACATTTAATAAATAATGTGTCTGGTAGATTTGGCTAAATTGTGAGAGTTGGTGGTTTTAATTTCACAGTGCTTAATTAATGTTTAATAAATGACTTTTACAGTGGGAAGATTATCTCATTCTTTCAACTGCTACTTCCTATGTAAACTCCTTGAGAAAAGGAATATTTCATTCTCTGAGTTTGCATCCAGAGTGTACATGTTCAATAAATGTTTGAATGGTTGTCTACATATCTGGTGTTGAACAATCTTTTTACTTTTCTCAATTAATTTTTATCTTAAACTAAATTTAGGTGCCTGAAAAATAATGCTTAAAAGTCAAAGATTAATGGAACAGGTATTAAAAGCCCCTCACCACCCCAAAATAAAGAAACCTGAAGGTGACCTCTTTCTACACCTCTATGAAGGGCTATTGTGCTGATCACACAATGCCTCTCAGTCATTTAAAATCCTTCACAATCTAGACTCAATTTACCTTTCAAGACCTATTACTCCCTTTTATGCATACCATAGTCCAGCCAAATGGATATTCTTACTTTTTCTTAAACTAGATAGTTTATCTCCCATTTTTCTGTTTTTGCAGTGCTGTAAAAGGTGGTTAGAATAAACTCCCTCTCTCCGTCTGCCTTTTGGAATCCCATGTGTCCTTCAAACTCAGTTCAAATAACCACCTTTTGTGAGAAACCCTATCTGACTACCCAGAGCTGCTAGCGCCTCAAAAAACTATCTTGTATCTGTTATTCACATATATTAACAAATACACAATATGCAAACACATATATCCTTACATATCCATATGTTGTCTGCCCTGATAAGACTGTAAGCTCTAGGAGGGAAGGACTATTTCCCTTCTTTCTTTGTATCCTTAGTGCCCAGGGCAGTGCCTGCCATATTTATTAAAATGGCTGTTTATTAATCACAATAATCTTGCTTCCATCTTTAGAGATTAAATGAGAAAATCAAATTTTATTTTAAATTTGAGTCGTGGGTTTTTATTTTTAAGATCATCGTATTAACCTAAATATCATAATCAAGCGCAAGTTCACAATCAACAAGCATTCATTAGGAGCTTATTGTGTACCAGGCACTGTGCTAAGCACCTGGGATACAAAAAAAGCAAAGACCACAGCCCCTGCCTTCCAGGAGCAAAAACTACTATCTACAGAGAAACAGGTCACCTTCAGGTTTCTTTATTTTGGGGTGGTGAGGGGGCTTTTAAAACCTGTTCCATTAACCTTTGACTCTTAAGCATTATTTTTTCAGTAAAGTCAGTCGAGTTTTTCTGGGGTGCTCAACTTCAGCTAACTTGTCTGCCCTTTGACTTCAAGAGTAAATCTCAGAGGGAGGTCCTAAGCAGTTACAGAATCATAGACTTAAGAGCTGGAAGTCAGTAATTGAGGTCTCTAACCTAACTCCTCCATTTTCCAGTTTGATAACAGAGGTTATTCAAAACCAACTCCCTCATTTTACAGATGACACTGAAGCCGGGACAGGTGAGTGACTAAGATTTTACATTAAGCATATGCATGGATGTGTGTACACACAAGCAGTCCATATTATGCACATAATACATACATATATGTACACATATAACTATATAGCATTGTACCTGGCATGTAGTAGACACTTAATAATAAAAGTTTATTGAACTAAATCGATAGATGGCACAGGTCTTTCGACCCCAAATGTAGCACTCTGTCTCCACAGCCTCTTCTCTACAGTATTAACTTGTAAGAGAAGAGTCTAGGTCCAAAGGCAATTAGTTTTCAGTGCCACGAAAGCTTGGCTGGCTGTTGGGGCCCACCGTGAGTGTCCTGAGCTCCCCCTGGGAGGAGCCGGGGAGCCCGTCTCGCACCCCACTCTTCTCCTCTGGCTTCTTTTGTAGGTCACCTTCCGTCCTCCCTTAGGAAGGCAGTATCGCGAAACTGGGGCAAGGAAGGCTCAGCGTTCCAGCCCGCAGCGACTCCCCCGGGGCCCGTCACACTGCACGGGGCGGGGTGGGAGAAACAATCCCGGCCGTCGTCACCATCCCCACCCCCTCCCCTCTCCAGAGGTCCCGAGACTTCCAGAGCCGAGCCGGGGCTGGGGAGGGGGCTCTCAGGCCCGACGTCATCGATTGTCACGTCGCCCCCGCCCCTCCAATGGCCAACCTCCCTCCACGCTGCGCGCAGACCCTCCCTCCCACCTCGCGGACGCAGCTCGGGCATGTGACGTCACCTCACCTGGCAACCGCTGAGCGGGCGGTAGTAGTAACTGGGGAGGTGGGGCGGGGGTGGGGGTTTCGGGGAGAGGGGGGAGGAAAAAAAAAACAGAGTTCTCGCGAGACTTCCCCACCTTCCTCAAGTCCCCGACCCCCTTCTCCCGGCGGCCGTGTCCCGGCTCTCAAGTCAGCGGAGCTCGAGCGCGCGCTCCTCTCCCCCGCAGTTGGAGAGGGGAGGGGTTGGCTGACGCCGGCGGCGGCGGCGGCGGCGGCAGCCTCGGGCTTGGGACCGGCTAGCTCCCCACCTACCCGCCAGAGGGGGCCGGGAGGGGGAAAGGAGCTGGCTGGGTGGGGGGAGGGACGGCAGGACGTTAGGTCGTCGCCGCCGCCGCTGCCCCGGCTCAGGGTGTGGAATAGCAGGATCCACCACCGCCACCCCGCCACCACCTCCGACACACCATCACCGCCACCCCGTCACACCGCCACTACCGCCACCACCTCCGCCGGCTGCACCGCTACTGCCACCGCCGCCGCCGGCTCCGCCACCGCCGCCGCCTCTTCCTCCTGAGATTCTTTAACTGACTGAACCGGCTGGAGGGAGGCGCGGGCGGATGGACTCGCCGCCTCGCCCCGCCTGAGCCCCCGCACGCCGCGCGCCCGCTGGGGCTGAAGCCCGGCTCCTGCCACTACCCGGAGAAGAGAAGGAGGAGCCGCCACGACCGGGCTTCTCCGCGCCGGAGCCCCCAGCATGGGTAAGGGACACCCCCTGCCCTTCGCCTCCAGCCTCTTACCCTTCCCCCCGTTCTCGGGCACGGCGCGGGGGGGAGGGGAGGACGGACACGCTTTTCTGCCCTGGCTTCTAGCGATGCTGGGGGTGGGGGGCGGGGGTGTTTGAAAGGAGAGAGTGAGTTACAGCACGCCCCCCTCCGCAGTGGGACCCCGTGGTACCGGGGAGGGAATGGGCATCCTGGCCTGGGCACTGATTGGGGATAAGAAGGCACCCTTCCTCTTCCCCCACTGACTCCTCTGGGACTGAGAAGCATTTAAACGACTCCTTGCCTTCCCCCGGTTGTGTTAGCTTCATTCAGTCTCCTGGATCTTTGGGTTCCCCACAAATGGTGCTCCCCAAATAGGAACTTCCATTGCTAGAGGTTTGGCCTCGTTTCCTTCAGTTTTTTATTATTTTCTCCCCTTCTCGGAAATCGAACCTCTTTTTTCCCTAGGCGTATCTGGAGGGGTTTAAGAATGGTTGAGCGTGGCTCACCCCTGCCCTGTCCTCCCACCACCCAAATGAAACAAACCTCGAACCCTGGGAGGATTTTCCTTTTCCCTCTCCTTCCCCCGCCCTGCACCTACACTGCTCTCCGCCCCTTTACCTCCTCCCTTCCCAGTCCACGTAGTATGGGGGAGGGCGATTAAAAAAAAAAACATAACTGGAAATCATTCCATGGTCCCTCGTTTGAGATATTTTCACTAGCAGATCTAACTATCCTTAAGAACTTACCTTTTCTCGTGGGTGTCGTGGCAGTTTGGTGAAGTCTCTGGACCCTTTCACGAAATGGCTTAAAATACCCAAAGTTTAAGGACGTAGGATTACAAAGGAATTCAGTGAAATTATATTGAAATACAGTTATCAAAACATTAAAAAAGAAATATGTCACAGGTCCCCCCAGCTTAAGAACTCTGGTTTTAGAAAGTGATTTTGGAAAATGTGTATTGACTAGTAAAATGCCCCTGGAAGTGATGGAGGTAAAGGCTTGAGGACTAAAGCGTTTATATCGATTTTTTTGAGTTGGCAGTTAATTATCAGATATTCTCTTGAGGTTCTGTTGGGGTTTGATGTGATTTAAATTTTCGACCTTTTGAGAAGAGATTTCCTGTTTGGAATTGAGCTTCCTTACTAGAGAGAAAAAGTTCTAGTTCTGATGTGTTTTTCATAATATTTTCAAGTTTGCTAGGGGCTACAGGCGTCAGGGTGCTTGGTAGGCTGGACTAGATTGCTTTTTTCTTTAAATAGTGTAAGTATTTGATGAGAAAAAAAGTTTTATAAATAAGAACATCCATAACTCACTAAAGTACTGAGAAGTTTTAAGAGGATGTTGCTTTTTTTTATTGCTATGATACAAAGTGTAACAAAATCTCAGGAATAAACTGAGTCTTCAGTTTGAATGATGTGAAGATGACACAGAGTAGCTGTTAAGTGTTCAGAAGAGATGAGTTGCTTTTTGTTTTGAAAAGGTACAAAACGCCAACAAATTACCCTTTGTACTTGATAAAGATAGTGATCCAAGCTAGTAAATTTTGGAGATAATGAGTGATTTTGTAAGAGCTAAGAATAAAAAGTAGTTCTGTTTTGGCTTCCTGGCCACCCACCTCCTTTTTTTGGAAGATGTTTTAAGCAAAGCAATTACTGACTTTCTTTGCATAACTGATTAGAAGTTTTCTTTTCTTATTTTCATGTTAATATTTGGCTTGTCCTTTTTGAGTTGGAAATATTAGTGACTTTAAATATTAAACAAATATTTAGGTCAGGCACTTACAATTTTTATTCTGAATGCAAATTTTTCAAAAATATAGTCTATATTCCCTCGATTTCTTAAATAGAATCCACTGAAAGTGGTTTGAATTTTTAAAGATGACTTAGGGTCTGTTATAATATGGTGGTGATCGTAGGACATTAGTTTGTAGGGCAGATAGTTGACTCTTATTCTTTAGACTCTTCTCTTTTGTTTTTGAATAGTTTTGCTATCCCTTCTCTTGCTTGTAGGCTGTCCTTTGGTGCTGTCACTGTTGCTGATTGTAGAACTCCACCCCCTATTCTTATTTTGTTTTTGGCTTGGAAATCATATAACTGCAAGTCTTTATTCAAATAATTTGTCAAGTAAGAGTAAATAGGTTTTGAGTGAGGGCTTGAAGCAGGGCTTTAATGTGAGAATAAACCTTATTTAGCGCATGGAATTTATGAAAAAATGTTTTCATCATTTAGAGACTTTTTCTACTTAGTTTCACATTCTTGATCCTATTCTGGATTGGTGAGATTGAAGGAGAGCTAATAGATGAGTTGATACTGTATCATGAATTTGACTGTTGTATCAAAAAAAAATATTTTGAAGTTATAATAGTACTTACCAAGTTAAAAGGTTTTGTTCAAGCTGAATTTTGGCCAGTTTACACAGAAATGTACAGCTATTAGTTTTATGTTCCTATATGAAATTTGGTTAAACTTCCCAAATGAAATAAATAACTTATATTTAAAGTACTATTTGCCTTTTAACAATATGTATGTGAACTTGGACAAATCTAACCTCCCTGGATTTTTTTTTTTCTAAATATGGGGTTTGGATCAGATGACCTCTGAGATCCCTTTCAGTTTAACAGCTAGATAAAATTGTCTTTGACTTAACTTAAAAAACTTTAAATTTTCTTCATCTGTTTTATAACTTAAATGCAAGAATTTTAAATTCTTCTTATGCTAAAGTTGTTAGGGACATTTTACTGCTTGATGTCAAATACTAGGTACTTTCTTCCTTATTTTCCCCAAAGTTTTCTGTTTCAATTCTTATCTATCAGTGGAAAAAAAAAGAATGACTCCTGATAGTAGAATATTGGTTGTTGGTTTGATGTGATTTTATAATAATAAAAAAGTTAATTTTCTGAAATTAATTGGGAAATAAGGTAACAGTTGTGTTCAGTGCATTTTAGTTATTTTGCTGATAAGCAAAAATGACAGGACAGAAAAGTTTGCAGAAAAGAATACTAGAAAAAATAGGAATTTTAGTTTTCAACTTGCTACCAAATATAAGGTTTTGGAATAAATTAATGAAAAATACTTTATGTAATGGGTACCGCCATCTTTCCACTACCTTTATTTATTTTACATTTACTTATTCTTTTATCGTCTTCAATGTATACATATTCTCCTTTTCTGGAAAGTAGGAGGAGTCCTTTTTTGAGAAGAGGGACTCTGATTTTGTTTTTGTACAAGTTTTGAAGCATGTAGAAAGGCAACTGCAGCAGTTACAGCTCCTTGAACTGCACATAGTACTTTTAATAAATGCTTTTTGAATAAGAAGCAGTAAGGAAATAGTATTTTTGTAGTTATATAAAATTTTAAATAGTTTTACACTACACTCTGATCTAAATTACTGTCATTTGAATGGATTAGACTGAAGTTTACCTTGCCTGTTTATGAAAAAAAGAGTTTAGTAAACAAATTAACACCATGTTGAACTGAATATATACAACTCTGGATTGAAGATGACCTTTTCACAGAATGAACATTTTTATAATTGTAAAAAATATTCTTTAGCATCTAAATATTTTTTATCAGTATTAAGTTCCAAAGTGCAAGCATTTTCATAGTTGGAGGAATCATAGTGTTTCTGATAGACAAAATAAAACTAGCATGGAAGAAAGAGATTATTGTGGAGTATCTCACTCTATGAGTTTATGATCTCCCATGAGTCATTTGATCTCTATATTTAGCCTTAGCTTCTCTTCTGAACTTTAGTCTCACATTTCCAACTGGGTTTTGGACATCTCCAACTGATTGACCTGTAGACATCTCAAACTTAAAGTATCCCAACATTGTCTTTGCCTTTGAATTCTTCCATTTCCCAACTTTCCTATTACTGTGGAGGGCACTACCATCTTCTCAGTCACCCTGGTGTCATTTCTGTCCTTGGTGTTATTCTTAACTCCTCTTTTGAGTGCCCTCCATATATCCAGTTTCTTGTCAGGTCCTATTGTTTCTATCTGCATAACATCTCATATACATCCCCATCTCTACATTTTCAAAGCCACTATCTTAGTGCAGGCTCTCATCACCTCATACCTTAATTGTTCCAAAGTCTTTCTAGTAGTCCTTCCTGTTTGAAGTCTCTTGAGAGTCCAGTCTGTCAAAAGTGATTTTCTTGGAGTACAGGTTGGACCTTGTCAAACCACCTTCCTTCCTTAGTGAATTCCTATGGCATTCCTTTGCCTCCAGGATTAAATATAAATTTCTGTGTTTAGCATTTAAAGCCATTCAGTCAGTCATTAAACCTTTGTTAAACTATCCTGCCAAGCACTGTGCTCTAGATACCTAGAAGGGTGAAAGTTGGTTCTTGAGGAGCTGTACTCTGTTGGGGGTGGGAGGAGGCAAGAGACAATATATAAATATCTGTAAAAACAAACTACATCCAAGATAGCTTGGAAATAATAGAGAAAACACACTGTAGAATTAAGAGGAGTCAGGAAAGGCTAACTATAGAATGTGGAATTTTATCTGGAACTTGAAGGAAGCCAGGAGGTAGAGATGAGGAGGACAGCCAGTGAAAATACCCAGAGTTTGAGATGGAATTCTTGTTTGAAGAACAAGGAAGCCCAGTGTACCTGGTGGGTTATAAGATGTTGGAAAGTGCGGGTAGGTTATGAAGAGCTTTGAATGCCAAATAGAGGATTTTATGTATTCTTTTGGAGGTGATAGGGAGCCCCTGGAATTTTTTGAGGGGGATAGGAAGTTGACATGATAAGACCTGGGCTCTGGGAGGATTGCTTTGACAACTGAGTGGAAAATGAATTAGAGTGGGGAGAAACTTTGTCAGGCAGATCAACTGGGTAGGCTGTTGTAGTGATCCAGGTGTGAGATGATGAGGGCCACCTGCAGCAGGGTGGAGGCAGTGTCAGAAGGGAGAGAGGAAAGTGGGATTGTATTTAGAGCAGTGAAGGTAAAAGTGTGACAGGCATTGGTAATAGATTGGATATGGGGTTGTGTGAAGGAGGATGAAGAGTCAAGAATTACACCTTGTTTGCAATTCTGGGTGACAGGAAGGATACTGGTGCCCTTGACAGCAGTAGGTAAGATTGGGGGAGAATATGGAAGGAAAGATAGCTCAGGCCACAGAGAGAGCTAGAAGGATGAGGATTGAGATTAAGGCCATTAAATTCAGCAATTAAGAAATCGTTAGTAACTTCTGAGAGAGCAATTTCAATTATATAATGAGGTTGGACGCCAGTTGAGAAGAGAGGGGAGGAGAGGAAGTGGAGGCACCTATGGACTTCTCAAGAATGTTAGCCACAAAAGGCAGGAGAGATAAGGAACTACCATTTAGTGTGGCTGGCTGGATAAAGTGAGGATTTTTTGAAGATGGTGGGGACATGGGCATATTTGTAGGCAGTAGGAAAGCAGTCAGTAGACCAGAGAGATTGAAGATAAATGAGAGAGTGGGGATGGTAGGGGAGGCAATCTGTTGGAGGAAACAAGATCACTTGTGCATGTTAGAGGGATTAACTTTGACTAGGAGGTGGGCAACTTCTATATGTGAAATGTGTGGAGGAAGAGATAGTGTTAGAGGCATCTGGGTGATAATGAGAGGAGGAAGAGGGGAGAAGACAGCTGTCAGAGAAAGACCTCAATTTTTTCAGTAAAATATGTTAAACAATGTTCTGGCAGTCAAGGAGAGTTGGAGGAGTGATGAAAAGATTTGGAAGAACTATTGTATCTTACAGTGACACCAGACTTGTTGCTGACCCTCGAACATATAACAATTCCTTGGTTTCCTTCAAGTCTCTCTTCAGATTCCACCTTCTGCAGGAGACTTTTCCTGGTCTTTTAGTTCAGAACACATACCTGTATCCTGTTAAACTCCTCCTCATGTCCCTCATAAGTTCATCATTTGAGAGTGTCTGCCAAATGTGGATGACTTTTTTTTTTTGGATATTGTAAAAATACTAGTGAAGCATGAAGGCTGTCATTTGGATGGATAGCTCTAGTGACCTTTCTATCCTCTTTTTTGGTCATAACATTTTTTTGATGACATTATTTACAGTTCTTCACATTTCCTGGTTTGTAATGTGTTGCTATCTTCTGATGCCCACCAATGCCCTTTTCCATTGTTCCTCAGCTTTCATTCTCTGGGTCTTGTAGTTGACTGTGACTTGCAGCCATATAATGACCTTTGGAAAATAATAGTATTTAAAAGATATGACCTCTGTTTCAGGGAGAGTTTGAGGTTATCAAAAGAACTTTAAAATTTTTGAAAGTCAGTGCTGTCCATTCTCCTCTTCAGTTCTGGGCCCCATTGTCCATTTGTGTTGTCTGTCAAAAATATATCCTGTTGCCTAAGAAATAGGGGCCAGAAGATGATAAGATCTGTCATGAGGGTAGGTCTAGGCCACTCCGGTTCATTGGTAGCACAAGTTTTGAAAAAGCTTTGAACTTTTAGAAATCTTGTAGGTTGGAGGGAAAAGCAGATTGAAATCTAGATAGATATGATTAAGGTTTTTGAGTGTCTGGCATCATTTTTCTCACTGAAAAAGGTAGGATCATTTGATAGATATTTGTAAAACTATAACAGATTTGAAACAGAAGTTTGTATCCTCAGAACAGCGGGGGAGGCTGGTTAAGGAAGTTTTTGTGAGGAGAGTTGTATACATAGTCTTTCTTTTCTTTTTAAACATTTTTTTCTTTTTCGTTATGAATTTAAACTGTTTTTAATTAATATACAAGAAAACAACAAGAGAGTTATACATGAAATTGAACTTTACTCTTTACTCTTTGTATTTTTAAATATTTCTTTGATATGCTTTTTGTTTTTTTTCTTTTTGCATCACCATTATTCAACTTCCACAAATCCTCCCCTCACCTGTGTGAGGTAAGTATAGTGAAGTGAAGCAAATTTGCTCATTCATTATCTGTGTTGTGGAGTCATAATTGGCCATTGCATTGATCAGAAGTCCAAGTCCTTAAAAATTGTTTTCTTTTTTGTTATTTATATGTCCAGCACTTTAGCACGATGTCTTGCAGTAGTAGGTGCTTAATAAATGTTTGTTGAATGACTTTTATTATGCGTAATAAGGCAGTTATATTTTAAAATTCTTTCTATTTTCTTGTCTCACTCTCTTATTCACAACCCTACTTTATGTTTGGCCCCTATGCTTTTAGTATTAAGAAGTAAAACAAACTTTGTAAGCATTAACAAGCACCAGTAATGTATAGTTTATTATAAATCTTTCTCTATAAAGGTTCCATAAGAAACCAGAGAGTACTTTTTTGTGTAGTTGCAAGTTTTTTTTTTAATTACTAGATTTAATAAAGAACTTTTCCATACATGAAGCAAAACATACAAAACAATTAGGATTCTAAATGAAACCATGAGCACTACTTCATACCACTTGCTTTAAGTATATAATTCTATAGTTTCATTTTAAAACAGTTTTGCTAGTTATGCTGCTATGTGAACTTTCCATCTATCTCCTTATGTGAATTTAAAATGTCACAATGTCCCTTTAAGGCATCATTATTGCTAACCCCCCTCTCACTAACTTCCCCATTAAAAACGAAAAGATGGGGGAGAGGTATGAGGACTTTGTAACACAAACAAAATTAACCCATACTTTGGCTGTGTCAAAAAATGTATGATCCTTTCCTCATCTTGAGTCCACCCCTTCTGTTTGGAGGAGGGCTACTACATCTCTGGAGTATTTCCAGGTCTTCTGGAGACTTGGTTGTTCACCTGTATTCATTAGTTTCATTTCTTGAATTTTTTTTGTGTTTATTTAGTATTTGATTTTTTTCTCAGTCAGATGTGAAAACAATTTTTAACATTTGTTTTTAAAACTTTGAGTTCCAAACTTTCTCCCTTCCTCTATTCCTTACCCCGCATCATTGAGAAGGCAAGCCACTCCATATAGGTTATATATGTGTGGTCATACAAAACATAGCCATAATAGACATGCTGTGAAAGAAAACAGACCAAAAAACTCAGGAAAAATAAAGTGAAAAAAGTTACTTCAATCTGTGTTCAGACATCATCAGTTCTTTCTCTGGGAATAGATAGCATTTTTCATCCTAAGGTTTTCGGCATTATCATGGATTGTTGTATTGCTGAAAATAGCTGAAAATAAATAGCTGAAAAAAGTCATTCACAGCTGATCATCTTAGAATACTGCCGTTACTTTGTACACAGTACATTTCAGTTTGCATCAGCCTATTTTTATGAGAGCATGCTGCATATCATTTCTTACATCTCAGTGGTATTTCATCATAATTACATACCAAAACTTATTCGGTCTTTACTCAGTTAATGTGCATCCCCTCAATTTCTAATGCTTTACTCTCAGAAAAGAACTGCTGTAAATATTTTTGTAAGTTTGTTCCTTTTCCTTTTTTACTTTATTTTATTTTATTTTTTATTTATCTCTTTGGGGATACAAACCTAGTAGCGGTACTGCTATGTCAAAGGGTATGCATGGTTTTATAGCCTTTCAGGCACAGTTTCAAATTGCTCTACAGAATGGTTTAATCAATTCACAACTCAGCAGTATATTAATGTCTCATTTTTCCCACATCCCCTCAACATTTGTCATTTACCTTTTCTGTCCTATTATCTAATCTAATAGGTATGAAGTAAGACCTCAGAATTGTTCTAACTTGGATTTTTCCAGTCAGTAGTGAGTTAGAATATTTTTTTCATATGGCTATAGATAGCTTTAATTACTTCATCTGAAAACTGAGTATATCTTTTGATCATTTATCAATTGGGGAATGGCTCTTATTTTTTTGTTAGAGAATGAGGCCTTTATCAGAGAAACTTACTTAAAATTTTTTTCACATTTACTGTTGCTAACTGTATTTCCCTCCATCTTATTCCCTCTACCCCCATTTATTCTGTTTCCTATCTCCTTTCACCCTGTACCTCCTCAAAAGTGTTTTGCTTTTAATTATCCCTTCCCCCAATCTGCCCTCCCTTCTATCATCCCCTCCCCCTTATTCCCTTCCCCTTCTATTTTCCTGTAGGGTAAGATAGATTTCTGTACCCCATTGCCTGTGTATCTTATTTCCCTGTTTCATGTAAAAAGAATTTTTTAACATTCTCTACCTTCCTCCCTCCCCACCTACCCACATTGAGAAGGCAAACAATTTGGCATAGGTTATACATATGTAGTCATCAAGACACTTCCGTAACAGTCATGTTCTGAAAGACGCAACTATATTTCCCTCTATCTTATTCTGACACCCCCCCTCTTCCCCCACCTAGTTATTAGTTTCAAAGTCGTTTCTCTTTATATAATTATTATGCTGGTTTAAATTCTTCTGATTTCTGTTCATTTCACTCTGTATCAGTTCATACTACCCAGGATTCTATGAAATCATCTCTCAGCATTTCCTATGATGGAATAATATTCCATTTCATTCATATATCTCTATTTGTTCAACCATTTCCCAGTTGTCTAAAAGGCCATTTAAAACACCTTACGTTCCAGTTCTTTGATGTGTAATCCCTACTTCAGGCTCAGGAAATAGGTTTTTCTTGCGGCTCTTCCTTCCCCAAAATTTTCTCCCTCTTAATAATCTCTTCTCTGTTCCCAGTATTTCTCATTTGATTTTGATATATATTTTTTTATAAGTTAATTTATGTTTAGTTTTCAACATCCACTTCCATAAGTTTTAAATTTTCTCCCCCTCTCTCTCCCCAAGATGGCATGCAATCTGATATAGGCATTACATATACATTCCTATTAAACATATTATCATATTAGTCATGTTGTATAGGGGAGGAACCGTGAAGAAGAAAAAAAACAAAACACAAAAGAAAACAGTCTGCTTTGCTTTGCATTCTTTCTCTGGATATGGATGGCATTTTGTGTCTAGAGTCTTTTAGTTGTTTTAGCTGAGAAGGGCTAAGTTTATCAAAGTCAGTCATCTCATACTGTGGCTGTTACTGTGTATAATGTTCTCCTGGTTCTGCTTACTTCATTCAGCTTCAGTTCATATGTCTTTCCAGGTTTTTCTGAAGTTCTCATATTCATCATTTGTTGTGTAGCACAATAGTATTCCATTGTATATGTTGCTCTCCAGAATGGTTGGATCAGTTCACAACTCTACTGTGTGAAGGAAGCATGAAACCCGCCCCTCCCTTACTCAAATTGACTGCTCAGAGGCATCTTAAAGTAAATACAGAAAATCTCCTTTATTCCCTTCTCGTGAGAAATGGGAGGTCCCTTCAGTAAAGCTGAAGTCAGAAGGCGCCTTCCAAAAGCAGAATAGCAATTTATATAGACCCTGACTCAGAAATCCCCCTTCTACCACTTAGCATTATTCTCATTGTCTGAGAAGCAAGGTCTTACATTCTAGGTGCGAAATCTATCTAATTCCTTTTGAAATCCGGTTCAAATTTCCCACTCCTCATTTCCCCCGCAAATTCACGTCATTATATTTAAATTAGGCATTGAAAATATATGCAAATTGGGCATTGAGTACTCATGCAAACCAGGTGGACCTATGTGAGCCCCGCAGACTACAATGTGCATTTGCAGATTAGGTATTGAGGAGTTTAGTGAGTCATATCCAATCATTGGTCCTAATGCAATACATAACCCTATATGGAAATCACCTGACTGGAGGAATGGAAACCTGGGTATAAGGTCTCTTCCACTCCAGGGAGAAGACTCCATTTTCCTGAGAAGTCTTCACTAAATCTGTCCCCATTCATCTACCAACAATGAATTTAGTGTTCCCATTTTCTCACATCTCCAACATTTATCATTTTCCTGTTTTGTCGTGTTAGCCAATCTGATAGGTGTGATATAGTACCTCGGAGTTGTTTTTATTTGCATTTCTCTAATCAATAGTGATTTAGAGGATTTTTTCATTCTTCCTCTGAAAACTGCCTGTTCATATCGTTTGACCATTTATCAATGGGGGAATGACATATTCCTGTACATTTGACTCAGTTCTCTATATATTTTAGAAGTTGAGGCCTATATCACAGACGCTAGTTGCAAAAATTCTTTGCCAGTTTTCTGCTTCCCTACTAATCTTGGTTGCATTGGGTTTGTTTGTGCAAAATCGTTTCAATTTAATGTAATAAAAATAATCCATTTTGCATTTCATAATGTTCTCTATCCCTTGTTTGGTCAATAAAGTCTTCCCTTCTCTGTAGATCTGACAGGTAAACTATTCCTTACTCTCCTAGTTTGATTGTACAATTAGCCTTTATATCTAAATCATGTACTCATTTTGGCTTTATCTTGGTGTAGGGTGTAAGATGTCTGCTGTCTGTACCAAATATTATTTATAGGGCTGGAAAAAAATAATAACAAAAGTCTTCTGGAAGAACAAAAGGTCCAGAATATGAAGGGAATTAATGAAAAGAAATGCTAGGGAAAATGGCCTAGCCATATGAGATCTTAAATTGTATTATAAAGCAGCAATCATCAAAACTACGTGGTACTGACTACAAAATAGAGGGATAGATCAGTGGAATAGGTGAGGTACACATGACACAGTGGTAAATGACTATAGTAATCTATTATTTGTTGAACCCAAAGACCCCAGCTTCTGGGTTAAGAACTCACTATTTGACAAAACTGCTGGGAAAACTGGAAAATAATATGGCAGAAACTGGACATAAATCAACTAGTTTGATATATTTCTAAATCAAAGCTTTGTGTTTTTCGGTTTAGTCCCCTTTGTCCATTTATATAAGTGCTTCTCATGTACCCTAATTATGAGAAAAATTAAGCCTCACTCCCTCCTCCTTTCTTTTTAACCTAACTTGTTCTTATCTGTCTTCAAACTCTAAGACCAGAACCAGTCTACCTCCAGAATCTTTTTTTTTCCTCCTTAACTTAACTTAACTCCAATGTCCTTTGAACACAAGGTTCTAGGGGCTACTTAAAAATTTCCCCCAAGTCCGTCCCCTCCCCTCCCCCCCCAGATGTTAGCACTGCATCATACAGTAGTTCCTTTCAGTTGTTACAACAAATTTACCTTTCTAGATTTCTGTGAATTCATGTGTTTGTATTCCAGACTTCCTCCTCAGCTCTGGTTTTTCCATCAAAAATTCTTAAAAATCTTTTGTTGAATTAAATGTCCATTTATTCCCACACAGGATCATACTGAGTTTTGCAGGGTAGCTTATTTTTGCTTATAAGCCCATCTCTTTTGCTTTTCTACATACTGTATTTATTCTAAGATCTCTTGTTGGAGTTGAAGCTGCCAAGTCTTGTGTGATCCTGATTGTAATTCTTTGGTACTTGAACTGCTTAGTTCTGGATTCTTGTAATATTTTCTCTTTGACATGGGAGTTCTGAATTTTACTGACATTCCTGGGAGTTTTCATTTGGGGATTTATTTCATGAGGTGACCTTTGTAATTCTTTCTTTCTTTACTCTGCCTTCTGGTCCTAATTAATCTGGGCAGTTTTCATTTATGATTTCTTGTATTCTAATAGTCAAACTTCTTAATATCAGTGTTTTCAGAGTGCCCATAATTTTTTATTATCTCTTCTTAACCAGTTTGCTAAGGCGGTTGTTTTTGTTACCATATTATCTTTTTCTGGTTTTTCAATCTGTTCATTTTGTTCTAATAGTTCTTACTGTCTCATGGAATCATTGATTTCTGTTTGGTCTATTCTTGTTTTTAAGGACTCCCCTTTTTGGGTAAGGTTTGCTATTTTGTCTTCCAAGATATTTGTTCTACTTTAAATTCTTTCCTCTAGGGCTTTTATTTCATTTTTTTATCTTTTCATTTCTTTTAGGAATTCACATAGTATGTTTTTTCCTTTGAATCTGTGTTTACAGTTGTTAAAGAGTTGCTTGCTTCTTCTGGAGGATCTCTAGATATGATAGTATTTGATGTTTTCATCTTTAATTTATTCATCTCTCCAGGTTTAGTTCCTGAATTGGGGTTTTGTGCTAGTATATGCCTTCATGAGTTTCTGGGTGCATTGGTTGACCATGGAGGATAACCATCATATTGGTGCTTGCATTGTCCTCCACATCCTGAGATTAGGCTTCTTTACATATTTGAAGTTCAGAGCTGGAGCTTCAGAGCCCTCCCTGGCATCTCAGGGCATGTCAGAAACCTTAGAGCACCTGGGCCAGGGATGTCCTGGTATGAGGCTGTGGGTGCTACCTCAGCGCTGTAGCACTTCCAAGCTCTCCATCATATAGCTTTTGCAGTGGAAAAAATGCTCCTGATGCTTTGCTTTTGCAGGCTGCAGTCTACTTTTACTGCTTGGTTAGACTAAAACATATAGATCCTTGGTTTGTTTCCAGGCCCCTCTTTTCTATTGCCTGGCCAACTTTTTGTGCATTTCTTGGGGGGAATAATCACTGACTTACAGTTTCTTACTGGATTTCAGTGTGATGAGAACTTCAAGGTTTGTAGGAGTAGATATGCAGGAGCTAGGTGGTCTGCCTTGAGTCTCAAAATCCAGACAGCCAATTCTAGATGCTAACTTGTTGGAAATGTTATTGAAGGAATTTTTGTCCAGAAGTGAGTTGGCTTAGATGACATCTTCCAGCCATGAGACTATGTACTATTCAAAAGGAATCACCCTCATAAAAGTTCTTTTCTGTGGTGTCACAGGAATTCTTATTCCTGAGTTTGGTTTACTCAAGGAGTCAGTTTGGTCATTTTTCTGAGACTAGAGGAAATCATGTAACTATTGCAAGACTTGATCAAGTTGGTATTTATCTCATAGCTTTACTTTAATGAGGTGTCTGTAAGTCTTTATTTTTCAAGAAAGGCTTCCCTTCACTCCTTCCCTCCGAACAGCTTCTTTGTCTAAAACCTCCCTCTCCTGGCCAATCTAGTTGCAATTTGTTAATGGAAGCTCCTAATTTGTCTTCTGTAGGAGTGGTCAAGTCCTTATTAGCTTCATTTGCTGACTTAGGTGATTGTATTGCTGATTGTATGTGGTAAGGCCACAGGTTGTCATCAATGGAGAAATTTTGAGGACCTAGTGAACACTCTAGAATATATAAAAAAAGAATAGAATACAACACAAATTCTCATTGAAATTATGTTGTTATGGAAATAAAACATCCAGTTGTCAGCTGATAGACCTGTGATCTTATTAATTTGAGTAATCTGTGAAGCAGATAACAACTTATTTATACCTATCCTTTTTATGCATCTCTTGCCCCCTGTCCTTCCATGAGTTCGTGGGAGTTTCTGCTTATGTTATGTACCTCCCTCACTTTTTTTAACATTGTGAAAATACCAGTGGAGCATATGATGGCTGTCTCTAAATTGTCTTTATTCTTACCATGTGACCAGCTTTTTTTATTCATTTTTCCTTTTCTATTCTTTATACCATTTATCCTTTATAATTCTTTATTAGTAATGTGTTGCAGCCTACTCTTGATTATTAGGGACCTCTCTTTTGTTCTTAGGGTGATCTTCAACTTTAGTTCTTCATAGACCATAGTATTTCAGATTTCCCATTATACCAAATTACAAAAATAATGTTGGTATTGAAAATATGGGCCTTTGTTTCAGAGAGAAGCTTGGGGCTGAGACATTTGCTATTTTCTCAAAGGAATCTAGCTTGCTCTCTTCTTCCTGTAGGACAGACCTCCACAACTTGTCTGTACATAGGGGCCAGAATTTAAATAGGCTAAACTTCTTTGGGCTGCAGATATGTGTTTAGCGGCTCACTTTCCAAGTAAAAGTATAATTAATGATTAAACTATTTCTGCAAATAAACCATATTAAGAAAGGGAAATTTCAATTAATATCAATTAAATACACTATTTCTTAAGATTTTTATTCATCATGAAATTGCTCCTTTCAGACTGTAGATAGATGAATGATGATGATTGGTTGCCATGGGTCCTGTGATAAATAAGAGAGAGTGTACAGTGAGAACCCACTTGCCAAGTTATGTGATGGGCATAATAGTGAATAGTGGAAGGCAGAGCATAGACAAAGCACTCAGTACATCTTTACTTTCTTTTATGTCCTCTATATTTTTCTCAGGCCACTGGAAATCCTTTGGTGGGTCGCAAGCAGCCTGCGGGTGGTCTGTTTCTGCTGTAGGAGGTGACCTAACTCATTTCCTGTTGTCTGCACAGTCAGTCAATCAAAAGTGCTTATGAGGCACTGGGGATGTAGAAATACAATTAACAGAATGGCTCCCACTGCATGCGGTTTACATTGTAATTGGAGACAACAAGAATATGCACACGTTCATATATCCAGAATACATATAAGTAGAACAAATACAAAGTACTTAAGTACTATCCATGGTAGTTAGAGAAGGGAGTTGCATTAGCAGTTGAAGACTTCAGGAAAGGCTTTATGTCAAATGTGGTACTTGAGCTGCACTTTGAAGGAGAAGAATTTTTATCATATCCATAGCAGGCATTTATATGGCACTTTACCTATCTCTTTTGATCCTTGCAATAAGGATCAAGTAGGTAGGTCCTATTACTCTACTCACTTTACAGATTAGGAAATATTCACATGGATGTTAGGGGACTTGTTTAGGACATGTAAGGCAGGATTTAAACTCTGGACTTCCAAACTACAAGTTCAGTATTGTACGCACTTTACCATCTAGCTAGCTCCCTCTTCTGTGAGGTGAGATGAGGTGAGGAGAGAGTGCAATCTAGGCAGGGGGGACAGCCAGAATAAAGGCGTAGAGATGGAATATCAAGTGTCATGTGTGAAGAACAGAGAAAAAGCCAGTTTAGAATTGACTTGAAGAAAGAATAATTGTACATTACTGTACAATGAAGCTGGAAAGATAGGTTTGGGAAAGGATGTGAAGGGCTTTAAATGCTAAACAGAAGAGTTTGTATTTGATTCTAGAGGCCCCTGAGGTTACTTATAGATGTGTTACACTGAACTTCATGTATAATAATTAAACAGGATGCATTCACAGAGTTACAATCCAGATATTTTTAGAGTTAGAGTGGATCTCAGCAACCAAGGAATCCCTAGTTACTTGTAAACCTGACAAGTTGTCCTCTGGTCCTTTATCAAAGACCTCCAATGAGGAGGAATCCATTTCTTCTGAAATAGCTCATTCAAGTGTTGAATAACTCCCAGTTGTTTGGAAAGTTTTTCTGACATCAATTGAGTCTGAGTATGTCTTTCAGCATCTTCTGCTTATCACTTCTGGTTTTTCTTGTTCCAGACATACAGTTTAATCCTTCTGTCTCTTGATGGTTATTTGAAGACAGTAGTTCATCTTTGCCCCTTCCTTCCAAGCTTTTCTTCTCTAGGTTTCTCCTGCTCTCATGCCAAGAATTCTTAACCTTTCTTGTGTCATGGACACTCTTGGCAACCTGGTGAAGCCTTTGGATCCCTTCTCATTATCATCATCAACAACAACAAATTAATGGTTTGTTACCTACATTCATTATTGAAGGAAATATTAAATTTCAGTTAAATGGTAGTGAAAATTAAGATGAAATTTTTTGCCATTTGAGTTCCTGAATTCTTATCTGTGGATTTTAAGTTAAGCTTATATGACAAAGTCAAGACTGTCCATGACAATTCTGGATGTTCTCATCTGGATACTCTGCAGCTTAGCAGTGTTTTTCCTGAACTGAACACACAGTACTCCACATATAGTCTGATCAGAGTTATAGAAGGACTGACTCTTCTTGTAAACAAAGCTTTAGTGCAGCCCAAGAAAGCCTTTTTTGACCACCACTTAACATTGCTGACTCATGCGTAGCTTGACATCTACTTTTGCTAACAAACAACTTTCTAATCATGCCTTTTTCCTCCAGTACTTCTCAGGTTGATTTTTTAAAAAAAGTTATACTATAGATAAGACTTTATTGTAAAACTCAACGTTTTCTCTATTTAACTCTTGAGCATATCAAGACCTTTTGGGATGGTGCTTCCGTCAACCCTTGTATTAACTATCTCTTATCTGCAGTTTCTGATAAGCATTGCAAGACACTATCTAAGTCATTGATGAAAATGTTAAACAGATTTCTAGGGGATTGGCACCAGAGACTTCCTGCCAAGTTGACATTGAACTCTTTGAGACTAGCATTTCAACTACTTCTGAATTCATCTAATTGTATTATCATCTAGCTCACATCTTTCCATCTTTTCCATGAGAATAATGAAATACTTCATCAAATTCTTTGTCAAAATCTAGGTAACCTATATCTATAGCAGTTCCCCGATCAACTAGTTCAATATTCCTGTGGAGAAAAAAAGAGTAAGAATGATTTTTGTTACTTTGTATCTGGTCTGTAATTTCTTTTTTTCTGAGATGTTTTGGATTCGAGAATTTTGTTTGCTGTCTTGCTCCTCGTGCCATTATATATCAAAATATGTGTTGGTTGGTCAGTCCATTCAGATAATTCCTTTTTCATTCCATTTTGCCTTTGCTTTCAACATTTTGTTCTTGAGATTTTCCCTTTCCTGGGTAACTTGGGATTCCAGTTTTTAATTATAGCTCTGAAATCTGATCTAAAATCTAGGGCATGTGTCAGACTTTGGAAAGCCACTATCCTCCTCTTTCCTTTCCTCTGTCACAAGCTTGACAGTGATCTCCTCTCCCTAATATCCCCATTATTTTGACACTAGTAATCAGTTCTTCCCTGACAATGAATATCATAACCAGAATAGAATTTATTACTGTTTTTTTTGAAATATAAAATTATTATTAAGGCAAATCAAGGATTTATTAGTTTTTGGCAGAGATAGAACTCCACCATGTTTTAATAATGAGTCTCTTATCACCACTATGTCATGCTACTGTGCCATGCTTGTGATTGTTTTCTAAGCTTTTCATCTATTTCTTCTTTCGTTGCAGGTGTTCTCTAGTATATTCCAGTGGTTAAAAATCACTTCTTTTCTCCCCCAAACACTCTTCATCATGCTTCCTTTTCTGATTTCTTCACATCAGTGTACCTTTGTAATATACAATTATGACCCTTCCCCGTTCACTAGTTCTTGCATTTTGCCTAGACATTGGGCACCTGTTTATAGACATTTGAGGCTCTAGTTTTACTACTGGCCTCTTTTCTTCAATTTTGTTTTCTTTTTATTCATCTGTTATTTATCTTACTTAATTGTAGGTACTCTCTAATTTGTCTAGTTCATTTTATATAATAATGTTTGCTTATTTTTTTCCCATACCCTTATCACTTTTAGTTTAAAGCCTGGAGAAGAAAAGATTTGGGGGGAAATGATGACCATTTTCAAGTATTTGAAGGGTTGTCACATAGAAGAGAGATTAGTTTTATTTTAAGTGGCTCCAAAGAGCAAAATTACAATCAGTTTTTTTAGTTTAAAATTCTTTTAATTAGATTTGCAGGAAGTTGGTTTCTCAAGGACAGAACACTGGTAAGAAAGGGATAAGGGTGGGGAAAAAACCCAACCATCTTGACCAAGAATTCATAATCCAGAGCTAAAATGACCAAATTTTCATTCATTTGTTTGCCTCCCCAAATCACTTTTTCTGTTCTTGTCTTCTCTGCTTCATGTGCAGCAGTCAGAGAAAATACAGTCTATTGTCCCAATAGTCTTCATTTTCTTGTCCAAGACATAATCCTTGGCAATACTTCCTTTTTCTTTATTTTAAATATATTTTATATTTTCCATTTATATGTAAAGACAGTTTTTAACATTCATTTTTTAATAAAATTTTGAGTTTCGAATTTTCTCCCTCCTCCCCTCAACCCCTAAAGATAGTAAGCAATTTGGTATAGGTTATATATGTGCAGTTGTGTAAAGTGTATTTCCATATTAGTCATGTTATGAAAGAAGAAACAGAACAAAAGGGGAAAAAAATGAAAAAAATAAAGTGAAAATATGTTTCAATCTGCATTCAGATTCCATCAATTTTTTTCTCTGGATGTGAATAGCATTTTCCATCATGAGTGTTTTGGAGTTGTCCTAGATCTTTGCATTGCTGAAGAGGTTAAGTCTATCAAAGTTAGTCAATAACACAATATGGCTGTTACCATGTACAACACTCATGTATGCTCACTTCATTCAGCATCAGTTCATGTAAGTCTTTTCAGGTTTTTCTGAAATCATCCTGTTTGTTATTTCATTATTTGTATTCCATTAGTAACAATTAATATATTCCATTACATTGTTATTTTTTAGTGCATAATAGTATTCCATTACATTCACATAGCACAACGTGTTTAGTCATTCCCCAAAATGGTCAGCCACCACAAAAAGAGCTGCTGCAAATATTTTTGTGTAGGTCCTTTTCCTTTTTTTATGATTTCTTTGGGATTCACACCTTGTAGCGATATTGCTGGATCAAAGGGTGTGCACAGTTTGATTGCCCTTCGGGCATAAATCCTAATTTTTCTTTAGTATATTTGGATCAGTTCGCAATTCCAACAATAGTGCATTAGTGTCACCATTTTCCCACATCCTTTTCAACATTTATCATTTTCCTTTTCTGTCATATTAGGTAATCTCATAGGTGTGAGCTGGTACCTCAGAGTTATTCTGATTTGCATTTCTCTAATCAGTAGTGATTTAGGACATTTTTTTATATGACTATATAGCTTTGATTTCTTCATTTGAAAACTGCCTTTTCATATCCTTTGACCATTTATCAATTAGGGAATGACTTATATTTTTATAAATTTGACTCAGTTCTTTATATGTTTGAGAAATGAGGCTTTTATCAGAGACACTTGATGTAAAAATTGTTTCCCAGCTTTCAGCTTTCCTTCTAATCTTGGTAGCATTGGTTTTGTTCACGTAAAACCTTTTAGTATAATCAAAATTATCCATTTTACATTTCATACTTTTTATCTATTTGTTAAAAAAATTCTTCCCTTCTTGTAAGATCTGACAGGTATACTATTCCTTATTCTCCTAATTTGTTTATGGTATATCACCCTTTATGTCTAAATTATATCCCCATTGACATTACTTTTCTAGGTTTCTTCTGATTATGTTATTTGTGCTCACATGAATCAACTGAAATGGATTGTTATCAGTTTTGACAAAAAAGAAGGTTCTCTGCTATTTTTTAGACACATCCATGCTTGGAAAGACAACAGACTTCTTTACTGCTCATGTTCTTATTTGTTGCTTTAATCAGGTAGACACATAGTTGTCTGGAGTGGGGAATTATCTGCCATCACTATTATTTTTTCCTTTGTCCTTTTACTCTTATTGCATGATCTCTCATCTGATGGTTCCTGTGGCTCCATTTTCTCATTTCTTATAGGACAAGTAGACACTGAGAGTATGCACCTCTTTGCTCTTCAGGAAGAGCCTCAGTATCTAAACTGCTAATGATTGAACTGCAGACTGTTACTCTACAGTGGCAGGTTATGGTTTTGAGAACCTGAGTGCAAGTAGTAGACACATAAAGGAACGTTTGCCTTAATTACATGTGGAAACAATCAGAGGTATGCTGGGAAATCGAGAATTTGTCTTGCTTGCATAAATGTACTTAGTTCTAATTGATGTGTTTTGGGGTACTAACAAGCAGCAGCATGTCCAGAGGATGATGAACAGTATGATGAGAAGATTGGAAACTGTCTATAAGGAGGAGTTAGTTGGACCAATTTTAGATGGTTGCCTTGAGAAGGGAAAATTTAAGGGGGAAATGATAACTTTTCAATATTTAAAGGGTTGAAAAAAGATTAATTTTATTTTTGTCCACTCTGAAGAGTAGAATTAAAATCAATATATTTATTAAGTGCCTACTGTGTGCTGGACACTGCAAAGATAAAGATAGGAATGAAATAGTTCCTGCTGTAATTGAACTTATGTTTTATTTGATGGGGGAATATACACAAAACAAATGCAAGGTAGTTTGGGGGAGAGGAGGACCTGCTACTTGGGTGGATTCAGGGAAACCTCATGTAAAAAGTGGCACTTGAATTGTACGTAGGATTCTGGGGTTTCTAAGCTGCATTCCAGGAATGGGGGATATCCTGTGCAAAAGCCTTGAGAGAAGAGGGTGTAGTGTTATGTGTGGGAAACAGGAAGAGCAGTTTGAACAGGATGAACTGTAAGAATAGGCTGAAAAGGTTAGTGGGAATCAAGTCTTGAAAGGCTTTAAATGCCAAACAGAGGAGTTTGTATTTCTTCGTAGAGGTAAAAGGGACCCTCTAGAGTTCATTGAACAGGACAGTGATGTAAGTAGAATCACTTTGATAGCTATGTCAAGGACATATTGGAGAGGGGAGAGATTGGAGACAGGAAGACTAATTAGGAGGGTGTAATAGTTTTCAAAAGGTGATAAAGGCCTTAACTAGAGGGATGGCTGTGTTAGTAGAGAGAAGGGGCTAGATGCAAGAAATATTCTAAAGATAGAATTGACAATACTTAGCAATTGATTTGATATGTATGTTGAAAGAGTGGGGAGTTGAGGATAATGTTGAGATTGTAGACCTGTGTGCCTAGAAGTAGATGGGTACCCTTGACAAAAACAGGAAGGTTCAAAGGAGAGAAGGGCTGGGGAGGGTGGGGGTGGGGGAGGAGAGAACAAGAATGAATTCTGTTTTGGGTGTGATGAGTTTGTGAGGCTTATAAGATATCGGTCCAAAATGTCAAATAGATAGTTGGTGATGTGTGGGAGTCCAGAGAGACGAGTGCTGAGTACATAGGTGTTAAGAGTTTTCTGTTTAGAGATAATTAGACCAACTGAAGTTGATGACTTCACTAACAGAGTATAGAGAGGAGAAAAGGATCCAGGACAGAGCCTTGAAGGGGAGGAGAAATATAGGGTGGACCACCGTTTGAGGGGATAAGTATGGTAGAGTGAAGGCTGTTTGAGGATAAAAGTGACCTGAGCATGTTTGTGGACTGTAGGGAAGGAGCCATTGGAAAGGGAGAAATTGAAAAAGAGAGAGTGTGAATGATTGTAGGGGCAATTTACTAGAGCCTTGCTAAGGAGAAGGGCCATTTCTTTATCCTAAGAGCTTATGGTGAGTAGTCTCTCTTTTCATAGTAAAGTATTAGGTGAGAGTTGTATAAATATGTATTTAGGCTCATTATGAGGATAAGCTTTTTTAAAAAAATTAATTTTTAGTTTTCAGCATTCACTTTCATAAGATTTTGAGTTCTAAGTTTTATCCTCCTGCCCCCCTTTCCCCCATCTCCCCTCACCTAGATGGCATGCAGTCTGATACAGGCTCTACATATACATTCATATTAAATATATTTTCACATTAGTCATGTTGTAAAGAAGTATTAGAACTAATGGGAAGAACCATGAGAAAGAAGAAACAAACAAGAAAAGAGAGCATGCAAATAGTATGCTTTGATCTGCATTCAGACTCCATAGTTCTTTTTCTGGATATGTGTAGTGCTTTCCATTATGAGTCTTTTGGAATTGTCTTAGATGCTTATATTGCTGAGAAAAACAAAGTCTATCAAAATCAAAGTTAGTCATTACATAATGTTGCCGTTTCTGTGTAGAGTGTGCTCCCTTCAGTCAGCATCAATTCATGTCAGTCCAGGTTTTTCTGAAATCTGCCTGCTCATCATTTCTTATGGAACAATAGTATTCCATTACATTCATATACCACAGCTTGTTCAGCCATTCCCCAATTGATGGGCATCCCCTCAATTTCCAATTCTTGACTACCACAAAAAGAGCTTCTATGAATATTTTTGTACATGTGGGTCCTTTTTCCATTTTTAGGATCTCTTTGGGGTATAGACCTAGAAGTGAGATTGGATCGCTGGGTCAAAAGGTATGCACAGTTTTATAACTGAAGATAAGCCTCTTAATAAGTAGAGTGATCCAAAAGTAGAATGTAAGAGGTAGTGGATTCTCCTTTAATGGAGACTATTAAAGGCTAATCACTTGTTGCGTATTGGTTGGACTGCATGGATTTTGAAGTTCTTGTAATTCTGAAGTAATGTGATGTTTTGGGAGTCCTGTGACTTCTATGACGTGATGAGACATTGGAAGAAATAATTTATGAAGATGTTGCTTGAACTTCAGTGGATATATATAACTGTGTACATCAAAACTTATTACCCTACTTATTGTAGCCATTTATTTATTATGCTTTTTTCCCATTAAAAAAAAATCAGAACTTAATCATCAGCTGAGTACTTGAATTTACAAAGAACAGAAAGATGATTTTACATGAAACTATGAGTCTATGAAACTATGAATGCACAACTTGTTTTTAAAGTATAAAACTCAGCTTGTAACTTTCAAAACTATTGCTAGATTATGATTCCTTTTACTCTTCTTTTGTTTTTATCTGTGCATTTCATAAACCTGTTTAATGACTCTCTTTTTCTGTTTTTTTTTGTAACTCCCTCAGGCCATTCTCATTCCCCTTCTCCATTGAGAAATTAAAAAAAACCCCACCATTGCAGCAAATATGTAGTCAAGCAGAACAGTTTCCCACATCCTCTGTATTTAAAAATATTATGTAAATTTTATGCACGTAGAGTCCATCACCTCTCTGTCAGCAGGTGGATAGCATGCTTCACAGTCTGTCCTCTGGAATCATGGTTGGCCATATTGCAAAACTCTTAAGTCTTTCAAAATTGATACAGTCCTGTTGTTGTATAGGTTGTTCTCTTGGTTCCTCACCACTCAGTATTAGTTCTTGCAAGTCTTCCCATGTTTCTCCTAAACTACCCCTTATGTCATTTCTTATGGTGTAATAATAATCTGTTATTATAGCATAGGTTTTTTTGGGGTATTACCCAACTGTTCAGTACCCCCTTAACTTCTGGTTCTTTGGTAAAACAGAAAGAACTGCTGATATAAATGTTTTTATGCCTGTTTTTTTGAGAAACAGGCCTTGTAAGTGATATTACTGGATCAAAGGGGTATGCACAGATGGGTGACTTTGGGTCAACTGTTTTCCAGAATGGCTAGATTGATTACACAGCTTCATGAACATTGTACATTAGTGTCCTTGTTTTCCAGTAAATCTTCCAGCAATTGGCATTTGTCTTTTTTTGTAGTCTTTACTACTTTCATGAGTATGAGATGGAACCTCGGAATTGCTTTCATTTGCATTTCTTCAGTTAATTAGTGATTTGGTACATTTTTTCACATGGTTGTTAGATTTCTTCTTTGAAAATTTCTTATTATATCCTTGGACTATTTATCTATTGGGTGATGGCTTGTAAATTTGATTCATTTCCTTACATGTCTTCAAATGAAACCTTTATCAGAGAAGTTTATTTAAAATATTTTCCCCCCTAGTTACCTGTTTCTCTTCTAATTTTAACTGCCTTGGTTTTATTTGTGCAAAAATTTTTAAGTTTTAGATAATCAAACATCCACTTTCTCCCCTTTATCATCCCCTGTTTGGTTATGAACTCTTCTTCTGCCTTATTTGTGAAAGATATTTTCTTCCTTGCTCCTAATTTGTTTGTGATAACTATCATGTATCCATTTGGAGCTTATTTTCATATGTGATAAGAGACATCTTCCTAATGTCTTCCAGATTGCTTTTCAGTTTTCCTGGCAGTTTTTGTTCAGTAGTGATTTCTTACCCCATTAGTTGGGGTTCTTTGGGTTTATTAGACACTGCTGCTATTTTCATTTGCTTCTGTGTGTTGTGTGCACAATCTCTTTCACTGATCATCTCAATTTTTCAAGCAGCACTAAATAGTTTTAATGATTACTGTCTGCTTTGTAAGTGTAGTTTGAGATCTGGTGTTCTTAGGCCCCCTTTCCACTTTTTTAAAAAAAATTTTCCATAAAAGTCTTGAGCTTTTTGTTCCTCTGGATGAATTTTGTTATTTTTTTCTAGCTCAATAAAGTAATCGTTTGGTATAGTACTGAATTAGTTAAGAAGAGGTGGTGTTTTTATTTTTAAATTTAATTTTTTAAAATTTATTTTTAGTTTACAGCATTCAGGTCCACAAGCTTTTGAGTTCCAAGTTTTCTCCTCCTCCCTATCCTCCTTCCTCCACCCCAAGACAGCATGCAATCTGATACAGGCTTTGTATATAGATTCACATTAAACATATTTTCACATTAGTTATGTTGCAAAGAATTAGAACCAATGGAATGAATTATAAGAAAGAACAAACAAAACTAAAAAGAGAGAGCAAATAGTGTGCTTCAATCTGCATTCAGATTCCATAATTCTCTCTCTGGATGTGGATAACATCTTTCATCATGAGTCTTTTGGAGTTGTATTAGAGCCTGACATTGTGAGAAGGTTAGTCATGGCACAGGGTGGCTGTAACTGTGTACAATGTTCTTCTGGTTCTGCTCCCCTCATTCAGCATCAGTTCTTATAAGCATTTACAGGTTTTTCTGAAGTCCACCTGCTCATCATTTCTTAATAGCACAATAATATTCCATTGCATTCACCTATAGATGGTGTTATTTTTATTATGATTGGAATGATGTACATATGGGGTAAGTTACTGTTTTCCAGTTACCTAGACCTTCATTTCTGTAAAGAGTGTTTTGTAGTTTCATTTTTGTGTAGTTGCTGTGTATCTTGGTATGTAGATTACTATTTTATACATTGTCTAGTTATTTTGAATGGAATTTCTCCTTGTTGTTGGGCTTTGTTGATCAGATACAGAAATGCTGATGATTTCTCTGAGCTTGTTTTACATTATGCAACTTTGCTGAAATTATTTCAAGCTCTTATTTGACTCAGGTTCTTTAGATAGACCATCATGTATCATTTGTCCAAAGAGGTAGTTTTGTTTCCTCTTTTTCTGTATTTTTTGCAATTTTTTTCTTGTTGCTGTTGTTAAAACTAGCATTTCTAGGATAATAGCCGACATTTATGTAACATTTTAAGGCTTGTGAAATACTTTTATCTCATTTGATCTTCAAAACAAGTCTGTGAAGTAGGTGGTCTTATTATCCTCATTTTACAGGTGAGAGAATCGAGGCTGAGAGATTAAATTTCTTGCCCTGGGTCATTAAGGTAGTGTCTGAGGAAGGAGTTACTCACTATACCACCTAACTGTATTCTACAACTATATTAATTATAATGTTGATGATGGATAACCTAGCTTATACTCTGATCTTATTGGAAAATCTTTTAGCCTTTATTACATATAATGTTTAATTAGATTACGGAAATACCAAGAAAAAAAGAAGTCTGTTGATTCCTATTTTCAAGTGTTTTTTTTTTTTAAATTCAGAAACCAATATTGAATTTTGTCATTTTTCATAATTCTTGTTCAGCAGTCACATTTTTAATTAGTTTTCTTATTAATGTGGTCATCTTATGATCATAGTTTTCCTTAGAATTAATCAACTCTGAATTCTTGATATAAATTTACACCAGGTATAAAAGTAACCAAGTCATAATGTATAATCTTTTGAATAACTTGTTATATAGCCTCTGATAAAATTTTACTTAATACCTGTTATCATTGTTCATTAGGGATATTGGTGTCTAATTTTAGTATGATGATTTTGAATAAAAAATAAAGTGACTGCATTTTGAAGGCTTGAATAGAAACATCCACAGATTGCCTTTTCAAATGAGTTTAGTAATCAATATGAAGATCTATTAAGTACCTCACCTAGCATTTGAGCTGGGCTCTTAGATCCCAAATCTAATTCCCCATCTACTACAGTGACATAAAAAAGTTTTACTCTGCAAAAAGATACTTTCTCTACTTGTTAATTGATGCTTTTTGACCACTGCCTGTGCATGTCATGAAAGGGATTTCTGTTCATGTTTGAGTTGATTTACATTCCATACAACTCTTGTTAACCTTATTTTATAATTCAAGTCAGTATAGTTTCTTTTTCATGTGCTACTTGGATTATGTCTTTTTGGTTCTGAAGCTTCATTGATTAAAAAAGGAACTGAATATTATGTAAAAAGTTGATTTTTAACTGCTGTTCTAATATGGTAAGAGAAAATTTGCCTACCAAATTTAAAAAAGCAGACCAATATTTTGGGTATTAGTATTAGCCATGTGTGAATGTGTGTGTGTGTGTTTTATCCCTCTTAGAGTTTTTGAACAAATTTTAACTTTGTGATCTTTGATATAGTATTGAAAATAAAAGTCTTGTGTCTTGAAGCCAATTCTAAATACTTAGATTTATGAAACTTTTAAAGAATAATTTGTGTGTTGTCAGTCTTAAATGATACTGTGAATAAGGATCCCTAAGGATGAAAAATTCAAGTTTCTACCTAGCCCCTGATAATTTATATAAAACTTCAAAATCCACTTCTTTTCAAGTATATTGTAGTCAGAAGACCTGAATTTTAATCCTGATCTTGACACTTTATGACCTTGGACAAGTCACTTAACCTCCATGGGTCTCAGTTTCCTCATCACAAAATGAGATGACTTCCAAGGTCTGTCTTAGTTCTAATCTGTGTTGCTATGACATTTCCAGAATTTTAAAAAGTTTTATAAATATTGGTTATTATTAGCCACTTTATGTTCAAAATAATGTAAATTGTTTTTGTATTAATTTTGATTAAGACCCATATAATCAGTATGTCAGGAGAGAGTTGATGCAGAAGTCAGGAAGACCTGGATTCAGATGTAGATATATTGCCAATGAGTTACTGGGGAAGATACTTTAATTTTCACTGCTGCAGGTAACTTTTAATTTGTAAAAAATAATTGAATATCTAGATTGGCTGAAGATATTTTCCTCATTTGGTTTCTCATACCAACAAAATTACAGGATTTGTAAAAAAAAAATCATTTTTTACTTTAAAAAATGTTTTGTTTTTTTAGCATGACCAATTTGAACAGGATAGCTTTTATTATCTGGTCAAGCTTTTTGAGGGCAGGGGCTATTTTATTTTTGTATTTGTAGCCCCATTGCCAAGTACAGAGTAGGTGCTTAATAAATGCTTATAGAATATTGCCATGTGAAGAATGAACTGACTAGATTTTACAGCAGTGCCTAACTACCGGAAAAATATACATCATTTGGGAATGTGCAAGAAATGCTGTTTATCCAAGAGCTTAAATATTTAGCAAGCTCAAAGATGGCAGTTCTGGCCTTATTTTAGGCAAAAGGAACCTCAGGTGTAGCCTTATTAATATTGAATTCAATTCATCAAACATTTATGAATGCCGTTTATGGTCAAAGCTCTGTGTTAGGGAGGATAAATGCTATGAATAGTTGTAATGCTATCATATCACTTTTGGTTTTACAAACCTTTGTGAATTACAGTGTAAGTATTCTTCCCATTTTACTGAAGTGAAAACTGAGGCTCAGAGGTTAAATTACTTGCTGGAATAGATATTAGAGCATAGACTAATAATAACCTCTGGATCTTTTGACTCTTAAATCCGTTGTTCTTAACATTAAGATCAGTCCAGTGCTCAATTTCTTACTTTTTATGACTATAACAGCTGTATCATAGACCATTTAAGATGCTTTGTCCACAAAACTTCCTTGAAAATGTCTTTGAAAATAAAATCTAAAAATGTTATATTCAGTTTTGTAAGTGTTCATAATGAAGAATAGTTGATTTCCGTTGTTACTTCTCTGACTTCCTTTCACCTGAGTTGTTGAAATTCCTGCATTATTGTATTGTATTATTGTTGTTGTTTTTGCTATAATCATAGTGATGTTCATGTCTCTGGGACTTGGAATTTTGATTAACAGTAGTGCTGTTCTCAAACAACTGATTATTTTGAGACTATTAGATTCATTTTGTAACTGACAGTAAAAGGTAAATTTTTTTGGAATTCAGGTGGAAGTTGAGCTGTCAGCATTTCTTTTAATACTGTTTATTCTGTGGCTAGAGAAATAGAGAATGTTTTGATCTAGGTTTTATTTTAGTTTCAATGAAAATTTGTAGGGTACAGTATTTAGACTTAGTTCATATTTTATGAAGATTTTCCATCATAGAAATTTGTTTACTTCGGTTGTGAAGATGAACCAAATAGAGATTTGAATATAGAGAACATTATGAATATATTAAGAACACTTGAATATACATATAAACGTAAAAGGAATATCCCATTATGGCATATGGTGACAAACGTATTTAGTCTTTGATTTGAGGTCTGCGGTAATAGTACTTGTTTGCCTTACAATGAAATTTACAAGTGGTAATTGAGTCTATCTGCTAGACTTCTGTTTTTTTGTATTAGCTTAAAGTGTAAAAGGATGATTGTAAGAGGTAGACTCAAGGGGATAGCATCATGGGATGGTGTTACCTCTGTTGTGGAAGAATGTTCCTTTATGACATGCAACCAAGTGCTAAAATCCTTATTAAAAGCCTGCACATTGTGAATATTAATGAAGTTGCTTAGGACAGAGTTCAAGTTTGAACTTAGTAAATTATGGTAAAATTTCAAAGATTTTGGACGGCATCATCTTTGAAGTTTATTGGTACTTGATTTGGTGTTTGATCTGTATTGTAACAACTTTCTCCACGTAGGACACAGAATGATCTTCCAGGTAATAAATTGCCAGGGCTAGAGGCCTGTGGGTTACCCGAGTCTTCTTACCTCACCTCCCGAGGTCTTCGGTTGGCCAAACCGGATGCTCGTATGAGAGAAAGGACGTTCCAGAGTCGAACAAGGGTTGAGCTTTATTTCAAGGTCTAGTTACAAGTGCAGGGGAATTCTTCCTTAGGAGGGATAGAAGAATCTCCCAAGGAGGCAAAGATCTTACAATAAGAGATTGGAAGTAGAAGTATAAGCGGGGAGAGAGGGGGAGGGGAGAGAGGGAGAAGAGGAAAAGCGGAGCCTTGTGTCCTCTTTGGCTCCTCACGTGCTAAGAGAGCTTTCAGGCTTTCCTGATCCTACTTAAGCTCTCCAGCTGCATAGTTTGCATCTGAATACCGTGCTGTTAGATAACAATAGTGTGCCCAGATCCGGGACAATCTCGAGGGCGGGGAGAGCTCTCTCCCATCACGTTTCTCACGGGAAGAGGCGGAAATACACGAGATAGCTCGGTTCACCTCGATTCCCAGCCGTTTCCTGGGGGGGTCTCGTGAGAGCTCTAAGATTTAGAAGTTCCCACCTTTACCCGCCGGAGACTGTCCACACAGAATTGAGCTTCCAACCCCAACAATAAATAAAACAGGATTTGGAAAGGTGAGCCGTATGTCCGAAATAGGAACTTTCTATGGTTCTTTTAGTCCTCTACAACTCTTGTGAATATGCTTGAAGTTTTTAATCCAGGTCTTTATGTCTCTAGAGCTCTGATAACTTGTGGTCCAACTTCTTGTCTCCTCAGAGTAGTGAATTCTTACCAATTACATTTTTTTGGTAATCTCTGACTCTTACCTGTTTTGATTATCATTTCTGCTTTGAGCTCAAGGACATTTGAGGGCCCTAGATAGCCTACTTGGAAAAATTAGGGCATTTCTATTGTGCTTTTTATGGAAATAAGTGGAACAGACCTGATCAGATAAAACAAACAAAAAAATAACGTAAACATCGTCACTTGGTGATAGTAGTTGTCTTTTTGATCACTTGACAGGAATATCATGGGGTCGTAAATCTAGAACTAAAAGAGACCCCACAGGCCATTTAGTTTAATCCCTTCATTTTATTTTATTTTTTTAAAATTTATTTATTTATTTAACTTTTAGCATTAATTTTCACAGAATTTTGGACTCCAAATTTTCTCCCCCCTTGTCCCCTCCCCCCACCTCAAAATACCGAGCATTCCAATTGCCCCCATCACCAATCTGCTCTCTCCTCCATCATTCCTTTCTGCCCTTGTCTCCATCCTCTCCTCTGTCCTGTTGGGCCAAATAACTTTCTATACCCCTTTACCTGTATTTCTTATTTCCTAGCGGTAAGAACAGTACTCGACAGTTGTTCCTAAAACTTTGAGTTCCAACTTCTTTTCCTCCCTCCCTCCCCACCCTCTCCCTTTGGAAGGCAAGCAATTCAATATAGGCCATATCTGTGTAGTTTTGCAAATGACTTCCATAATAGTCGTGTTGTATAAGACTAACTATATTTCCCTCCATCCTATCCTACCCCCAATTACTTCTATTCTCTCTTTTGATCCTGTCCCTCCCCGTGAGTGTCGACCTCAAATTGCACCCTCTTCCCCATGCGCTCCCTTCCATCGTCCCCCCCACCCTGTTTATCCCCTTATCCCCCACTTTCCTGTATTGTAAGATAGGTTTTCATACCAAAATGAGTGTGTATTTTATTCCTTCCTTTAGTGGAATGTGATGAGAGTAAACTTCATGTTTTTCTCTCACCTTCCCTCTTTTTCCCCAAACTAAAAGTCTTTTGCTTGCCTCTTTTATGAGAGATAATTTGCCCCATTCCATTTCTCCCTTTCTCCTCCCAATATATTTCTCTCTCACTGCTTGATTTCATTTTTATTTAAGATATGATCCCATCCTATTCATTTCACTCTGTGCATTCTGTCTCTATGTGTGTGTGTGTGTGCATGTGTGTGTGTGTAGTCCCACCTAGTACCCAGATACTGAATAGTTTCAAGAGTTACTAATATTGTCTTTCCATGTAGGAATGTAAACAGTTCAACTTTTATAAGTCCCTTATGACTTCTCTTTGCTGTTTACCTTTTCATGCTTCTCTTCATTCTTGTGTTTGAAAGTCAAATTTTCTTTTCAGCTCTGGTCTTTTCATCAAGAATGCTTGAAAGTCCTCTATTTCATTGAAAGACCAATATTTCCCCTGAAGTATTATACTCAGTTTTGCTGGGTAGGTGACTCTTGGTCTTAGTCCTAGTTCCTTTGACTTCTGGAATATCCTATTCCATGCCCTTCAATCCCTTAATGTAGAAGCTGCTAGATCTTGTGTTATCCTGATTTTATTTCCACAATACTTGAATTGTTTCTTTCTAGCTGCTTGCAGTATTTTCTCCTTGACCTGGGAACTCTGGAATTTGGCCACAATATTCCTAGGAGTTTCTCTTTTTGGGTCTTTTTCAGGTAGTGATCGGTGGATTCTTTCAGTATTTATTTTGCCCTCTAGTTCTAGAATATTAAGGCAGTTTTCCTTGATAATTTCATGAAAGATGATGTCTAGGCTCTTTTTTTGATCATGGCTTTCAGGTAGGCCCATAATTTTTAAATTATCTCTCCTGGATCTATTTTCCAGGTCAGTGGTTTTTCCAGTGAGATATTTCACATTATCTTCCATTTTTTCATTCTTTTGGTTTTGTTTTGTGATTTCTTGGTTTCTCATAATGTCATTAGCCTCCATCTGTTCCATTCTAATTTTGAAAGAACTATTTTCTTCAGTGAGCTTTTGAATCTCCTTTTCCATTTGGCTAATTCTGCTTTTGAAAGCATTCTTCTCCTCATTGGCTTCTTGAACCTCTTTTGCCACTTGAGTTAGCCTATTTTTCAAGGTGTTATTTCTTCAGCATTTTTTTGGGTCTCCTTTAGCAGGGTGCTGACCTGCTGTTCATACTTTGCTTGCATGTCTTTCATTGCTCTTCCCAGTTTTTCCTCCACCTCTCTAACATAATTTTCAAAATTTTCTGAGCTCTTTTTGAGCTTTTCCATGTTCTGAGCCCATTGAGTGGGCTGGGATGCAGGAGCCCTGACTTCCGTGTCTTCTCCTGATGGTGAGCACCGCTCTTCCTCATCAGAAAGGAGGGGAGGAGAAACCTGTTCACCAAGAAAGTAACCCTCTATAGTCTTGGTTTTTTTCCCTTTTCTGGGCATTTTCCCAGCCAGTGACTTGACCTCTGAATATTCTCCTCACAACCACCTTGCCTCCTGATCCTCCCAGCCAGCGCTTGGGGTCTGAGACTGAAATGCTGCTTCCAGCCTCAGGGCTTTTGGCGGGGGCAGGGCTGCTGTTCAGTGTGAGATTATGTTCAGATGCTCAGGTGGGGGCAGGGCTGCTGTTCAGTGTGAGATTATGTTCAGATGCTCAGGTGGGGGCAGGGCTGCCTCTCAGGCTCAGTTCCCTCAGGGGGTTTATGCAGAGACCTTCAACAATGGATCCGGGCTCCTGCCTGCTTGGGGAGCCTCGGTCTGCACCCACCTCTGTTGGTGCCTCCCGAGGGGGCCTGAGTCATGGGGGCACCCCACTCCCCTCTCGACCCGCCAAAGAGACCCTCTCACCCACCCTTGTCACCTGTGGGTGGAGGGACCCGCGCGGCCACTGGAGATCCCGTCCCTGAAGCCTGCTCGGATCAGCCCCTCTCGGCCCAGCGCCCGCATCTTTTGTGAGAGGTTTTCAGGCTCTCTGGAACAGAAATCTTGTCCGCTCCACTGTTCTGTGGCTTCTCCTGCTCCCGAATTTATTGGCAGCTCTTTTCTACAGATATTTCATGGGCTGTGGGTTCGGAGCTAGCATATTTGTGTGTTTCTACTCCGCCATCCTAATCCCTTCATTTTATAGATGATATCATTGATATTAGTGTAGCAGAGGGGAAAGAGCACTGGACTACAAGTCAGTTAATGTAGTTTCGCTACAAATTAGATATACCTTATACAAAAGACTTTAGCTTTGTGTGCCTCAGCTTCCTCCTTTGTACAATGAAGGGAGTGCCAAAACAAATTCCTGTATTGGCCCTGCCTGATGAAGTTGCTTAGGATAGAGTTTGTGTTGTCTCATTCTGCATCATGAATCTATCACATCTTGTAGGACAGAGATAGTTAGCATACTTTTTCATTACCCCTTTGGAATCATGTGTGATTATCAGAGTTCTTAATTCTTTCAGAGTTCTTTGCTTTATAGTGTTGCTGTTATTACATCAAGTGTTCTCCTTTTTCTGCTCACTTAATTTTATTTACATTAGTCAGTTTATGTAAGCCCTTCTAGCTTTTTTTAATCTACCCCCTTAATCATTTCTTGTGGCACAATAGTAGTCCATCACATTCATATGTGATAATTTGTTCAGTAATTTCTCAATTGATGGCCACCCTCTTAATTTCTGTTTCTTTGTTATGACAAAAAGAGCTTGTGATATGGATCCTTTTCCTTGTTTTTTGATCTTTTTTGGTACTGTAGGTTATCTTTAAGGGTCCTTTCCAGATCTTGAAATAAAATATTGTGATGTAACTAGGATAGATTAATAGGAGATAAGCCTCTATTTCATTGCCTTCATGAATATTTATTTTAATAAGTTTTGGTAAGTGAAATAAGTTATCATTGCCTTCTGATTTAGCTTCACTTTTTCCAGAGACATTACCTCTGAGCTGTCAAGAATGGGTATAATTGGATTCAAATTATTTGAGACAAGTAATTATATTTTGATATAGTTTCATTTTGTAGACAAAAATTTTCATGTGTCTACTTATATATTATTATGTGTCATGTCTACTGAGCCTAGGCGGAGTCTGAACTACTGACTCTGACTAGATGAAACTGGATTGAACTGGTTTTCCATCCTATAGTTAGTTCTTAGTGTAGTACTGAATTTCATGGAATACACAGGGTTACATTGCTCTTTTTTGTTGTAATTTTAAGTTTAATTTTTAAGAAGGAATGTGTCTCAAAACAAATGCTCAAAAGTTATAGCACTTAAGCAGTAGTCTTGAATGAGAATTAGAAATACTTCACTAGTTCTTGGAATGAGGAAAAGTAACGTATTTCAGGGATCATTCAGTGTCACAATGAAATAGGAAAATTTATTCTAATGTGCACAGGAAACTGTAGTCACAACTGTTTTCCCAGTTTCCCACACCAAGAACTGACAACCTATTGCTACAGCCTATTTAGGCGTCAAAAAATAAGCATTAATTGGCAGCTGTAAAGATTGTTATTGAGTCCTCTTCAAAAAACTTCTATCAAGAATGGAAAAAGAAGACCAAGAACTCATAGCTTATTGCCATGATACAATCCAATTAAGCGTAAGGAAATAAGTAAATATTTGATAGCTGGAGGGTGCTGTTATTATTAGCTCTTCAGTATGGCATAGGATTCTTGAAGTTGGAAGAACAGTGAGAAGACTAGTTAAAATATAGATATTAACTATTGGTATGAAAAAATTGTTATAGTTAAAACAGAACGAAGACTGAAGTGCAGGTAATTTTTTTGGATAAAACTTACTTTTTCTTTCAAAGCTATATTGAAATGACCTTTAGAAGAAGTTGAAGTGATCCTATAAGATTTGGGCATCTTCACTAGACTGCAAAACATCCATCTAAAAAAATGTTCTGTAACTTCCAGTGGACCTACAGGTCTTGTCCTCATTGAGAAAATAATAAACTCCGATCAATGTATTGTCATACTGAGAAGCAGGATTGTTTTGGGATTACAGTTAACAAATCAAGTCAACAAAGATTAAGTGCTTGCTGTGTGTTAGACAGTGTGTAAGCACTTGTTAAGTACAAGCAAAAAGGAAGATAATCCCTGCCCTCAAAGAACTGACATCCTAATGGAGGAAGACAACACAGAAGAAGATGAAAATTGGGGAGAGAGGAGGGAAATGGAAGTCTGAAGATTCATGATTGGTTTGGGGACACAGGAGTGAACATAGCTAGCCAGGTCAATTTCCATAAAATGCAGATTCTGGGAGGAACTGATCAATTATAGGAAGGGGCAGAGTGGAGTTCCAGGTTAATAAGGCTGTTATGTGGGTGGGTGGAGAAAGAAATCTGGAGAGTTAGGAGTATGGCCTGGAGAAGAAAGAAGGCATGAACAGAAATCCCCAAATGGATATGGAATGAAGAACTATGCTACATGTCATGAAAGACTAAGATATTTATCCAAGGTATGTACTTCAGTGGCTTGATAACTTGCTTGATTTTTAAGCCCCATTGAAAAATCTGTAGTATTACACTTGGAAGAAGTGACTGTCAAAAATATACTTATAATATATCCAAAGTGATAAATTTATATGTTTGCTCTCATAATGAATTAAAGAATGTGTGTCAAAATCTTTCAAGTGCAATGACAATAAACCAGGAAAACTGGGAGACAGATTAGGAAAGAGATAATTCTAGGCCTTAAATGTTAGTCAGCTTGTTTTAGGAATATCATTTTGGCAACTTTGTGGAGAATGGAATGGAAAGTGAATAGACTTGAGGCAGGTAGATTAATTAGTAGTAAGGAGTTAATGAGGACCTAAGCTAGGATGCTGTCTGTGTTAGTAGAAAGAATGGGATAGGTATGAGAAATGTGGAAGTAGAATTGACACAAAAAATTGTCAAAAACTGTTATTGTGGGTTAGGCAGAGTGAGGAGTTGTAAATGAATCCAGTGCTGCACACTTGAATGTCTAAAAGGACTATGATACACCCTGAACAGAAATAAAAAGTTGAATAAGAGGGGTTGGACTTGTGGAATTGGAGAATGAGGTTTTTGGGAAGAAATTCTGAGTCTGAGATGCATATAATTTGAAGTGTCCAATAGGCAGTTGGTAATGTGGGACTAGTGCAGAAGAGAGACTAGGCATGGATATATGGGCTTTACATCCACATAGAGATGATAATTTAAGCTATAGAATCTTCTGGGAGTTACCAGGAGAGAAGAGAATATGATTCATGATAGAGTATATCCACAGTTAAGGAATGGGATATGAATGATGATCCAGCAGAGAAGACTAAGAAAGAACAGATAGGGAAAGAGTATTCTATCCAGGAGTAAAAAGAGGGTGATCTAGAGAAGAGAAAGTATCTCCAAGAGAGAGAGGGTGATCAAAAGTGTTTCATGTTGCAGATAGTTCAAGAATGGGTTGAGAAAAGACCATTAGATCTGGCAATTAAGAGATGCTTGGTAACTTTCAAGAGAGCAGTTTATAATGCCCAGTAATACTCATTAATATACCTTGTTTCACTGACTAAAAATTGGATATAGAGACAATTGATTATTTTTACACTATTGCTGTTATTGAACATATTGTCCTGGAACTTTTTTTTTGGCTTGTCATTTTCCCTCTTTTAATAATATCCTTATGGTTTGGCAGCAGGATTATATATCTGTCATCCAAGGACCTTTATTTTTTTAATTCAGTTTTATTTTATTTTTATTTCTGAATTCTCTTTACCTTCAGCCTTTCCCACTTGTTGAGAAAGCAGGTTAATACAAAATCCATTATAAATATGTATAGATATGCCAAATAAATTCCCAAATTAGAGAGTGAGAGTAGAAAATGTGCTATATAATCCCTTTGCCTCCTCCTTTTGGGTAAGATGAATTTCTGACTCCAACTGTGTATTCTTCCCTCCTTTAATGGTTTCAGATAACAGTGAGGTTGAAGCCTTGATACCTCCCACCCACCCCTGTCATGTCCAGTTAGTATTCTTCCTCTTTCTCTCTCCCATTATATTCACTTCCTCATCCTTCCATCTGTCTTTTGAGATCATCCAAACACAGTAAATTACATCCAGGACCTCTGGTAATTAGATTCCCTCTAATACCTTTGGTGATGATAAAGTTCAGAGGGATTACTTGTATCATCTTCCTATATAAGAATATAAATAGTTTAACCTTGTTTAGGCTCTTTTTATTTTTCACTTATGTTTACCTGTTTATGCTTCTCTTTTTGAAAAATAAACTTATTTTTAACATACATTTAAGAAAAATTCTTAAGTTCCAAATTCTCTTCTGCCTTTTAGCCCCTTTCCTGCCTGTTGAGAAGGCAAGTAATGTTAAACATGTGAAATCTTCTGAAACATTTTTCATATTAGCCATGTTACAAAAACAAAAAAAAAATTAAAAAGTGAAAAGATATACTTCAGTTTGCATTCAGCTCATCAGTTCCCTCTCTAAAAGTAAATAGCATTTTTCAGCATGAGTCCTTTGGAATTGTATTGCTAAGAGTAAAGCTAAGTCTTTCACAGTTGTTCATCTTTGTAGTATTGCTGTTACCGTGTACATTTCCTGGTTCTGCTCACTTCACTTTGCATCAGTTTATATAACTTACCAGGTTTTTCTGAAACCACACTGTTCATTATCCTGCTCATCACAGTAGTGTTCCATCACAGTCATATATCACAACTTGTTCAACTGTTCACTAATTGATCAACCTCTCTTCAATTTCTATTCTTTGTACCCATGAAAAGAGCTGCTATAAATATTTTTGCATATAAAAGTCCTATTCCTTTTTCTCTGATCATACCAAGTGGTGATATTGCTTTTATGTTTTTCTTGAGTCCTGTATTTTACGTCATTTTTTTTATTTATCTTTGGTCTTTTCATCAGGAATGCTTGAAAGTCCATCGTTTCATTAAAGGTCAATTTTTTTTTTCTCCTACTCAGTTTTGCTGGGTAAATTATTCTTGATTCTAAGACTAAATCTTCCGTCTGGAATATCACATTCCATGCTCTTCACTCCCATTTAGAGATGATTGCTAAATTTTGTATGAACTTAACTCTACTCTGAGGTACTTGAATGATACTTGAATTCTCTCTGATTGTTTGCATTATTTTTTCCTTAACTAAAACTCTAGATTTTGGCTGTGATATTCCTAAGAGTTTTCACTTTGGTGTTTCTTTTTGGAGATTGGATAGGTGGATTCTTTCAATGCCTACTTTGTTCTCTGGGTTCAGGATATGTGGGCAGTTTGTTCTTATAAATCTTGAAATATGGTGTCTAAATTCTTTTTTTTCTTCATGGCTTTTAGGTAGTTCAGTGATTCTTAAATATTTCTCCTTGATCCGTTTTTCCAGGTCAGTTGTTTTTCCTGTGAAATATTTCACATTTTCTTTTAGTCTTTTGACTTAGTTTTATTATTTCTTAATATCTCATGGAGTAATTGTTAGCTTTTGTTTGGCCAGTTTTAATTGTCAAAGGTTTTGTGCCTCTTACTCATTTGTTAACTTCCTTTTCATATCTTTCTTTTGGAGCTCTCATTTTTATTTTTTACATTTAAAAACAATTCTTTAATTCCTTCAGAATTTCTTATTGGTCTACATTTTTTACTTTGAAACTTTGCTCATAAGTATTTTCAAGTCATTAAGTCCTTTTCTGTGTTTGTGTCTTGTACCTCTCTATCAGTATAGTAGCTCCTTATGGTTGAGTTCTTTTTCTCTCTGTTCATTCTTCCAGCCTACCTCTTGACTTTGGACTTTATGTTAGTTCAGGGTTCTGAGCACGTGGGTGAGTAGTAAGGAATTGTCCTGCCTGAGTTTCTGTCCTTTTACATCCTCTGCTCTTTTTGCAGCTCTCTGGTACCTATACCTTTTTAGTACTCCCAAATTAGTATAATCTTAGGAGAACTCTTTTTATTGTTCTCTTGGTCTGAGCTCTTCAAGTTTCCTGTCCCAGGTTGGGTTCTGTTGCTTGAGTTTCAGTAGACTGCTATTGGACTTAAACACCATTAGTCTACTGGGGGAGGTACTCTGTAGGTTTAGACAGTGACTGAACTGTTGGCTCCTCTTTGGTATAGGGCTTTTGAGCTGGCTGTTTCATTGCAGCCTTAGATTCTAAGTTAAAGGCTGCCATTGAGTTCTTGCTCTGGCCATAGGCTCAGAACCACACAGTTCTGTTTCTGGAATTTGTTCCTTGTTAATTACACACCTGAAGTGGGCTCATGCTATCTTGTGATTTTCCACCCTGGACTATAACCTGGAACTGGGTAATGTGTGACAGAACTGCTAGATGGCACCCATTCCTGTGTGCAGTGCTAGTTCAGAGATTCCATTGGATCTCCCTCTGTCTTGCTGCTTTCTGCACTAGTGTTCTGTCTTGTCTCCCTTTCTCTCCTTGGGCACTGATGTGCTATTCTCTGTTTATTGCTCTGTCCTGGGCTCCTGGCTAGTCCCCTCCTTAGTGTCCACAGAACTCTTTGTCTTCTTAAACTACCCTGGGTTGGAAAAATGACTCACTGATATTTTTTGTTCTTGGCTTTTCTGTGCATTTTCTAGATTGTTATGGAGGAGGTGTGCTGGGTGAGCTAGGCAAAAAATGCTTTTCACTTTGCCATCTTGGTTCCTTCCTTCCCAACTCCACCCTCACCAGTTTTTTAGTAGTTCATCACCAGGTTCACTATAGGATATTGAATTAACCATAGAAACTCTTGAATATCATCGCTTATATCAGAGAAGTCTCATATATACTGTTGGAAGCAATGGCCATACTGACAAAAAGTCATAGGTCACTGAAAATGGTCAAATATATGAAGTTATAATTTTTCCAGTGGCTCAAAAGTGGGTTCAGTTTTTAACTCTTTGTTATTTCCTGATTGTTTTCCAAGAAGAATTTACCAAGTTAACTGTTCTAACAGCAATACACTAATAACTAGCCTGTTTCCCCACAAACCTGACAACATTGATTTTGGGGATCAGGCCCTGTGATTTCATAACAGTTCTAACAACAGTACACTAATAGCTAGCCTGTTTCTAACAACAATATGCTAATAATAGCTAGCTTGTTTACCCATAAACCTGACAACATTGATTTTGGGGATCAGGTCCTGTGATTTCAACAGTAGGCACCTTTCTGATTTGGAAACTTCTGCTTAAGCAGATCAACAGCAACCCATTATCATCTTGGATTCTTGGGTAGTTCCATGGGGGCACTAGAGTTTAAATGGCTTGCATATAGTCACCCAGCAATTTATGTTTTAAATGTTGGGTATTGTAATGCCAATCAACACAGCACACTTGAGGGCTGTTGCTGTGATATTTTAAGGGTCTGCTTGCAAGGTATAAGTACTCTATTCAAAACTAAACCTTATTTGAAAAACTAAAGCATTTACAATTCATAACATTACCAGGGTGGCCACATGGCCTTAAAGAAAACATATCATTTAGTATATCCCAAAATACCTGTTTACACAATCAGGGGATCCCAGTCCAAGGTCTTTCCTCACACAGCACATCCCCAGGGGTAACAGAAAATGCAACACACACTGTACCCCTAGGTCACAGTAGGTTACAATCTCCTCAGTCGAAAAAGAGAGTCTTCTTGGGGTTGTGTCCTTTCTACACTGCTGTTGCAGCCACCTGGCACTCTGTGGTGCATGCATGCTCAAATGAGCCAAAGAATCCAAGTCCTGACACTGTTCCAGCCGCAGCTTCCAGGTCCTGTGGGACTCTGGGCACAGCACTCTTCCAGGGCCCCCACCTCTCTGGCACAATTTGGGGTGGGGCTACTTCACTTAAGCTCTGCCCCTCACCATAGCCTTGGTTCTGAGAAGTTCAAAAGAAATGTCTCCCCTGACTCCTTTGTTATTTCTATAGGAGCTTTTGCTACATAAATAACTGACTGGGAAACAACATATACACGAGTTATGGTTAACTAACTGTATGGCTAACCTGTAGACAGCAATCTGGCAGCTAGGTGGTGCAGGAGTTACTAGGACCTGAGTTCAAATGTCACCTCAGACACTTGACACTCACTAGCTGGGTGACCTTGGGCAAGTCACTTAACCCCAATTGCCTCATCCTGGGTCATCTCCAGTCATCCTGATGAATATCTGGTCACTGGATTCAGATGGCTCTGGAGGAGAAGTGAGGCTGGTGACCTGCACAGCCCTACCTCACTCAAAACAAAGTCAAATGCAAGTCATGTCATCATTTGTCTGATGGCGTGGTCTTCAGCAACGAAGGACGAACACACAGGCAGCTATCCCAGTCTTGCTAAACCCTATGCTTTCCTTTAGTCTGAGCAGATCTTGCCCACAGGAGGGCTTGCTAACACTAGTCCACTTTTAATCTTCAGAGTCTCCTCTTCCCTATGCAAGTTCCTGCTCACTTTGAGTTCCTACTATTTACTGAGTCTCCGTTGTTGCTGCTAGTTTTCTTCTTCCCCTTGTGCTGGCCCCCTCCTCCACTAAGCAAGTTCCTGCTTCTGCTTCTGCTGCTGATCTTTTCAATGCTCAATGCTCCATGTGCCTTTTCTACATTTTCTAGGTAGGATCTCCCACTAATGATTTAGGGAGGAGGCGGGGAGAACCAGTGAAAATAATTTCCCTTGACCCTGGCATGATTGCTTCTTTCATTCAGTGCCCATCAGGTATTGACTTGCAGGCTATTAAGTAAGTATTATTCCTGGAGCCGAGAGCTGCTAAGCATTGTCCTATTCTGTTTCCCTTTAACATAGTCCAACCAGACCTTTATCTCCTTGCTGTGGCTAATGAAGTAAAACTCATCTCAGTTGCTTTGGTGTCACTCTCCAGAGCCGTAGCTGTCTTTTTCTCTTGCTCTGCTATTTCCACTACAAATCTAGTTTCTTTTGCTACCTGAGAGGTCATCTATTTAGATTCTCTAACCTCTGTGAACTTTTCCTAAAGAGAGATCTGTCAAAGACATTTCATCTGGAAAGATTGCAGAGTTTTGCTATTCTTTCTAAGGTTATCATTTTCTTGCCTGGGGACTAGCTGTGAATGCTTAAGTTTCCGCTAATAGAGGGAGCTACCACTAACATGAAGGTCTTGTGGCTGTTGGTGATGATCTGAAGTATGTATTTGGCAATAGGCCAGAAGAGAATCTGTAGTCATATTGACATTCTGAAAGCCTGCTACCAGGCTTTCTTGACTGGAAAGTTAAAAATAATTGGTTTCTCTCCCTAGAGGATAAGAAAATTATTTCCTTTCTCTACAACAGTATCTTAGACACAGTGGAACCTGTCTAAAGTGACAGCTTTTTGGCTTGCATCCACTTTATATAAAGCAGAGTTGACAATCCCTACAAACAACTCCATCCTAGGCCAAAGTTGCTGATAGAGTAAACATTTAATAGCAACCATCTCTCCTGATGGTGCTAATCTTTCTGCCCTCCTAGACCCTTTCCCTGTGAAAAAAAGGATGATCAGTGAGATATAATTTCTTTCTCTTTTGCTGTACTGATGTCTGGATTAAAAAAGAATTTTGAATGATGATTTATTTCCCCAATATTTGTAATCTTGGTTTTATTGTATAGTGAGCAATCTGTTATGAGCCTTGGTGCTAATGCTGAGGCACTTCATGTAGGAAGAAAAAGCCTCTGATGAGATAGGATGTAAATTCTAGTTCTGTTTGACTCTACCACTGACTAGTTGTATTACCTTGGACAAGTTACTTATTTTAAGGTCTCATTTTTTTTCATCTGTAAATCAAGGCGATTAGACTGGATCGTCTCAAAGGTCCCTTGCATCTTCAGACTTCTACAGTTGTAACAGTTGAATTATTTGCCATAAAGTTATTTCTGACAAAAGTGCAGTGTTCTCTGTGGGATCATAAGGGATCATAACAAGAATAAAAAGTTTAAAGCTTAATAGCCTGATGAAACAGCACATTGAAATGAGGCCACTCATCTTTTTCATTGCAGAATATTTAGTGATCAGAGTTATCTTTTCCTAAAATGAGAGAAATTTGGTCCCTGAACTTATAGATCATTTTCAGACTAAAAACTGCCTTATCTATGAATTTTTGAGATTTAAAATTAGTTACTAATTTTGCTTTGGAATTTCCCTTGAACATATTATTTCAATTGTATGACATCTTTTCATTATTGAAGTTTTTAGTCTAGGGCATGCTGTACTCTTTCCTATGGTAATAAACTTTTCTCTTGTTTTCATGAAACCGGTACCCTTGTAAAGAGGCAATAGTAGCATGTTAAAGTAAATTTTCTCCGAAACTCATTGAGTCTCTGAGCTCCAGTTTCCTGTGTAAAATAGGTTTATCAATATCCTATCTTGCTTACCTTACTGTATTAAGAGGAACAAATAAAATAGCATATGGGCAGTTATTGCTTTACATAAATTTGCATTATGCAGATTTGACTGTCTGTTCACTTAGGGTACTAAGTACTGTCTGTTCACTTAGGGTATTAAGTACTGAAGCTGCTCTGGGATCCCTGGAGGGGTTAGGGCCACACTAAGACCAGGAAGGGATGAGAACTAGCTGTACTTGACTAAGTCTTTCAGAATTGTTTTTTCTTATATTATTATAGTCACTGTATAAATTATCTTAGTCTGATCAATTTAGTGTGCATCAGTATTGTTTTTCCAAAGTTTTTCTTCATTCTTTTTGTCATTTTTTTATGACACAGTGTGATTTTATTATAATCATATTTTATAATTTGTTCATCTATTCCCCACTTGAATGGGTATTTTGTTTCTAGTTCTTGGTAGAAAAAATGATTTTATGTATATATTTTTGTGGATATAGATCCTGTTCTTCATGTTACCTGTTTTTAGTGTCTGGGTGTGGTTTTTAAATAGCTTTCGAGAATGGTCGAACCAATTAATTTCTTCACCAACAATGAATTTGTATTCCTTTTCTCCCAGAACTACCCAAACAACTGTCATTTTTCATTTTTTTTTGTCATCTAACAGTTGGATTTGTTTGAAGCATTTATTGAAAAACCAGAAATTATAAGGAAGGGAGGAAGGGAGCCTGCATGTGATTAAAGTTTTCGGGGACTGGTATACATTTATTTGGGGTGGACAGGATTCTTCATTTATTGGGACAAGGATGTTAAGGTCTCATTATAAAATATCTCTCTCCCCTATGGGAATGTTCTTCAGTAGAAACCCCTCCCACCACTGAAGTGAGATTGCCCCTTTCCTCTTCCCTTTGTTTTCAGTCCTTTTTTTTGTTATCTCACCCATTCTCTCCAACAGATACTTTTTCTTTGAGATGACAGGAGTTAATTTTCCTTGTAGGGAGACTAGCAGTATATATAGGATACTGCCCTGGCCCCTCTTTCTTTATACTATCTTGGTGACCTCATTAGCTCCAGTAAATTTGTCATCTTTAGGCAAATAGATCATAGATCCAGACTCCTTGAGCTCTTATGCAGAATCATAAATTGCCTGTTAAATTATTTCAAACTAGATGTATTCCAGAGGCTTATCATATCCAAAACTTCTCCCCTTATTCCAACCTAGTCTTCCAATTTTACTTCCAAATTCTTCTTCCAAATTTTCCTATTTATGTCCTGTAACCCAGTTCATAACTTAATCTTTTATTTCTCATTCTCCCTCACCTCACATACCCACTCAGTTGTCAGATACTGCTTTTTCTGCCTCCATAACATCTCTTACAACTGACCTCTTCTCTCCATTCACAGCATTATCTCTTGAAGATATTAAAATGTTCTCCTAATTGGTCTTCATGCCTTAGGTACTTTCCCCATTCTTGTTCATTCCTTATACAACTGCCCAGACTTGATCATGTCCCTTCTCCTCTAAGTAAGCTCCATTGTCTCCCTGTGTCTCTGGGATGAAATTTAAACTCTTATTAGGTTTATAATGGGTATAACCCTTCACGACTTGACCCCAACCGATCATTCCACTTGTCATTGTACATTGCTCCCCACAAAAATGACCTTTCTCTTCTATTATACACTGCACTTTGATTCTTGTATCTGTGACTTTGCACTGCCTGCCACCTCCACGCCTGTAAAGCATATATTTCCTCCTCTTTCCCTGATAGAATCAGCCTTCTTTCAGGATGAAGCTTAAGCACCATTTCTGATATGAAGTCTTCCCTTGTCCCTCTAATTTTTGTTGTCCTTCCTCCCGAAGAGATGCAAATTAAGACAGCTTTAAGCTTCCACCTCCCTCCTATCAAATAGCAAAAGTAATTAAAAACAATTAAATTCATTGTTGTATGAGGTGTAGAGAACTGTTGATTGCTGAGTGAACTATAAACTTTTAGAATCTTTTTGTGGTAATGGGAAAATAATCAAACCATATTATCAAAACCATAAGAGCTGTCTTTTCAAAGATTTTCATAGCAGTATTGCTTCTAGATTTTTGCAATTTCACTGTAAAGGTTTTACAATAGAGGAATGATCAAATAAGTTGTGATTTATTAATTAATGCAATACTGTAATGAAATTAAAATAGATAAGTAGGGGAGATATAATATAAATATATATGATAAAATTTTCCTGGAAAAAAAAAACACAGGTCAAAGCACACACTAATTATGACCATATAAGACTGGACTTCATAATCTTTTTTTCTTGAATTTAGTTAATCTAATTCTTCTCTCCTTCCCCCTTCAGTTAAGTAGCCAGGTAAAGTTGCCCTTTCTTTCTTTCCCTTCAGCTTGTCTTGGTTTTTTTATTTTTTGCATCTTCTCCTAAAAGGGATTTCTTTCTCTCATCCTCATTTTCTTCATTATAATCTAGGGTCCATGGTTTCCATTGTAATCCCATGTATTTTACTTAGTGCATGTAAAAACATTTTTCTGAGAAATCCATAGGTTTCATCAAACTTCTAGAGGACCATGACTCAAAAAAGGTTGAGAATCCCATATATAAGAGGATAAGTGAATTGGAATGAACCAAAAAAATTATATATAACTTATAGAGCCTTAGAGGATATGGATAAGATTTTGACATTTTTTGCTTTGGAATTTCATTTTTTGGTCAGGTAATTCTGTTCTTATGGATATATTTTTATACCACTGTTGTTGCCAAATATATTCCTTCTCTTTCCCCAGAATAGTATCGCTTGTAAAAAAGGATTTTTTCTTTTAGAAGATAAAAAAAGACTATGTAATATAGCAAGTCAATTACCATATCACTTGTGACTGACAGTCTAAGTGATGTTTCACACCATAGACTTCTGCCTTTACAAAGAGGAGAGGGGATTGCATTTTCTAAACTATTCTCTAATGGAAAGCTTGGCCATTATATTTATACACTGTTCAGTTTTTGGTTTTTTGTTCTTTCCATATACATTTCTGTAGTTATGTAAATGTTTGTGGTTTTCCTGGTTCTGCTTTTCTTTACTTTAATCAGTTCATTTGTCTTTCCGTGCTTTTCTGAATTCTGTTTTGTTCTTCTGGCCTGACAATATTACATTACATTCTTGAACCAATTTGGTCAATATTTATGTAATTCTTTAAGATTTTCAACGGGCAGGAGAAAGGGAGGGAAGGAGAAAAAAACTTGGAACTCAAAGTCTTGTAAAAGTGAATGTTGAAAAGTATCTTTGCATGTAATTGGAAAAAATAAAATACTGTTAAGGGGGGAGGAAGACTTGCAAAGGAATTTAACGTATGTTCATTTGATCCTCACAATAGCAACTGTGAGGCAAGTGCCATTTTTATTTCTAATTTTACACATAAGGGAATCCTATGGCTGTAAGTTAAGGTTCTTGTCGAGGTCCATAGATGTAGTAAATGTGTCTGAGGTAGTATTTGAACTTGAGTCTTCTGAATTTGTCTGGCACTCTACATATTATTTGTAGGACCTTTCTGGTTTTGAGCTCCTTAGGGTATATATGTAGAAATGGCAAAGATTATGTTGTCACTTAAGTAAAAAAAAAAAACCCCAAACCCACACATTTACAAATTGCTTTCCTGAATGGTTAAAACAATTCACAGTCTGATTGTGTATAAAGGTACACATTTTCTTTATAGCCCCTCCAACATTGACTAATTTCACCTTTTGTTATTTTTTTCAATTTTCTGACTGTGAAGTAAATTCTTAGAATTGTTTTGATTTATTTTTATCTTAGTAGTGATTTGAGGTTGTTGTGTTTGTCCTTCGTTTTCAAAGAGGACCATGACATCAGAGAAATGATGACATGACTTGCACTTGACTTTGTTCTGAGGAATGAGGGCTGGGCAAAGTCACGACTCACTTTATCCTCCTGAGCCATCTGGATCCAGTGACTTGATATTCATCAAGATGACTGGAGACAGCCCAGGATGCAGTGGGAAACCTTGGCATTTTAGGCTAAAGCCTTTTCGGTACTCACTTAAAGTGAAGTAATGCCTATTCAGTGAATAGGCCTCTTTAAAAATTAGTCAGGGGATGGCCCCTTTAAATAGAAAATAAAATAAATAAATCAAACTGGGAGGGGAAGGAGCCTCAGAGTTGTTTTTTGGACCAGAAACAGTTACTGTTGACATTCACTCTAAGTCAGGAGGTCCAAAAACCGCCATTGAGTGGAGCTTGGGCAGGGACCTGTTGTTGTTCAATCTATGGGCTTCAGAGTACACTGGGTCCAGGGTTTTAGGGAAGACAAGGAAGGGAGGAATCAAGGAAGGAATCTAGCCAGTAAACCCCAAGTTAACTGGGCAGCTTCTGGCCATCAAAATTTACCTTCTTTTGGAGAGGAGAAGAAAGAGGAGAGGGAGAGGTTGAGAGAGAGAATGAGTTGTTTCCCAGCTAAATGGGTCCCCATTCAGGCAGCTCAGTCTACTCACAGATTATGTTTGTCCTTCATTTTCAAATAGGACCATGGCATCAGAGAAATGATGACATGACTTGCACATGACTTTGTTAATAGACCAAAATTCTCTTTTGGAGAACTGTTTGTAGGTAGAATTACTTGATGTAGTAAAACAAACATAAAAATAAAACACTTTAAAGCTTCTGACCACTGTTCTGTGAGAATGGTTGTAGGTCTTAAATATTTGTCTTATTTGCTTATGTATTTTGGATTGAGAGAAGGGTTACATTTCCTTGATATAAGAACTCTGGTGTTTTAACACCCTCTTTATTTTCATCAACTTTCAGAGTTGCCTAGAGTTCTGAGAGGTTAAGAGATTTGCCTAGGGTCACATGGCTGGTATATATCAGAGGCCAGACTTGAATCTAGGTCTTCTTGACTTCCAGGCCCAGCTCTCCTGTCTATGCACCTGATCTAGTTCTCTTGTAATTTTTTTATGGTGTTAACATTTTATGTTTAGTTTGTATATCCATCTTAACTTTATTGTTGAATATGATGAAACTAATTTCTGCCAATATGCTTTTCAGTTTTTCTCAGCAGTTGTCAAATGAGGTTTTTTTTAAAGTAATTTATCTACTTTATTGAACAATGACTTAAGGAATCTGAGCAAAGTCACTAATTGTGTTGATCGATATTCTTTTAGTAAATTTAGTAATTTAGTAAATTATAAGAAAATTAAAATGATTTAAAAAAACAGCTAACCAGGGTCCTTAAAGATTTATTCCTTCTTTTCACTATCAAACACACATGCCAACTAAAAAATAATAAAAGCTTATAAAATTGAAACTTATTTTAATTTCTTAGTGGTTAAGTAATAACTTCATCTAGCATCTGGTATTTTGATTATTTTATAAATCCTGACATGATTATTTTATAAATCATGACATGTTATTTGCTTTTTTCCTTCTTTTAGTTGACTATATTGTGGAATATGACTATGATGCAGTACATGATGATGAATTGACCATTCGAGTTGGAGATGTCATCAGAAATGTGAAAAAACTAGAAGAGGAAGGATGGCTAGAAGGAGAACTAAATGGAAGAAGGGGGATGTTTCCTGATAATTTTGTTAAGGTAAGTAGTCATTGTTAACTTTTTTGCATTTCTTCTGGGAATTTGAAGCTTCATGTTAAGAAAATGTATTAGAAAAAGTTCCATGGTATTATCTTTTAAAATGCAGGTCAGATCACTTTGGAGTAGGTTATTCATTTAGGAGTAGGTTATTCTTCTAGCTGAGTTTTTGTCTTGTGATGGATAGTAGTAACATTGCTTTATGTATCTGCTATGATGATGTCTTTATAAAGAATTGTGTCATGTTTCAAATATTTTCTTTTGTCTCTTTCCATGTAACAATTGTGTTTTAATGATGACTAATGTTTATATAACTTTAATTTTTGCAAAGTATTTTACATATATTATTTCAGTTGATCCTCATTACTACCCTGTAAGGTAAATTTACTATTATCATCATTTTATAGATGAGGGAACTGAGGCTGAGAGGTTAAATGACTTACTCCGTACCATGAAATAAGTAATGGAGGCGGGATTCAAACTCAGATTTTCTTGACTTACAGTTCAGCACTCTATTAACTACAGCAAGTTTCCTATTTACAAGATTTTATATATTATTATTATTTTTAATGAGAAAATACCTGGTTATATGCTTTTTGCCTTATAGAAGAACTGATCTGTTTTGTTTTGTCTTTTTTTTTTTAACCTTGGGATAGTTTTCATACCTATCAGCATTGTATTAAAAAGCAGTATTTCTACAACTCTTATTGCTCACAATAATCATAAAAATGGTGTTAGTTAAATTAATCTTATATAACCCAGTTACTACAGTACTTCATATTTCTTTTCTATTGAAATATTCAAGCCTTGATTTTCAGGTAAGAATTCAGGATAGACCAGCGAACCTGCTGATGAAACTCAGGAAAATTTCAGGATTATGATGATGATGATGATGATGATGATGATGATTAATTACAGTCATTCTAAGCACTGTGCTCAGTCATTTACAGATGTTACCTTATTTGATCCTTCCAACAACTCTTGGATTTTAGGTGCTATTATTATCACTATTTTACAGTTGAGGGGACTGACAAAAACAGGTTAAATGATCTGTCCAGTCACACTAAGAGTCTGAGGCCAGTTTTTTAAAATTGAATTTATTTTTGTTATGTTTTAAGTTCCAAAATGTCTCCTCTTCTCCCTCTTCACTACAGAAGGCCACCATTTGACACACACAGAGAGAGAGAGAGAGAGAGAGAGAGAGAGAGAGAGAGTGAAAGAGAGAGAGAGAGAGTGTTTATGTGTGTTTGTGTATGTGTATGAAAACCATACTATGCATATTTTATTCTGAGGCCAGATTTGAACTTGGTTATTTCTGACTTTTAGCACAGTGCTCTTTCCATAGTACCACCTAGATAAATGAATCACCTGTGAACATTTAGAATGCAAAATAAATTTATAGGAACCAGCACATGTTTTCTCCAGGCCTGGAAGACTTTCTCATTTCCTTTTTCAATAAAATTACTGTATTACTAGATTAAGAAATAGTGTACCTAGATTTTATCATGGTACTTTTGAAATAGTATTGGAAAAAGTATTGGTAGTAGAAATTATTAGATGACAGATTTTGGTACATTATCAGTCATGATTTTATAAAAATTAGAGCACTCTGAAAATGAAATGTTGAATGTCTTGTCATTTTCTGTGTCACTGGGGATATTCATGCAAGCACTAGAAGATCACTTGTTTGTAGTGTGATGGAAGGATCCTAGAATCATAAATTCAGAGCTAGAAGGGACTTTAGAGGCCATGCAGTATAACTCTTTCATTTTGTGGATAAGTAAACTAAGGTAATGGTAAATGGTAAGTGACTTAAGGTAAATGGTATGGTAAACAACTTATGCAGGGTCATATAGTGACACAGCCAAGATTTGAACTGCTTGATCTAGGACTTCTTCCTCTGAGTGTCTAATACCTTATCAGTTTCCAGCCCCAGGGACAAAATTCCTGGGTGTAGTGAACAGGACTAGAAAAAAAGGACTTGACTTCTGGGCTGCAGGACTCCCTAAAGCAGTTCTCTCTACTTCTTATCCAGGGCATAATTTGAGGCATGTGGTAAGTGCTTAATAAATCCTGACTTAATTGGGTAACTCTAGCTTCTAGATTCTTACTTTAGAGTAGTGCACAGCAGAAAAAACCTTCTGTATGACTCACTTTATTGTGATATTCACTTTATTGCTGTGGTTTGGAAGAGAAACCTGCATTATCTCTGAGGTATGCCTGTAACTGCTGTCATTCATAAGTCAGCAGGTGCCAAAGCCAAAATTAAATGTTGAATCTGCATGTATCCAAATAGCTGAAACTTAAGTATGTAACCTCCCTTATTTTATATTAAGGGTTATATTTATTTGCCACCAGGAGGAGACAAGGTCCATCTGGTTTGTATGTACTCCTTACCAGTAAATAGAGAACATTATTACTTTGACCCTGTGTTTTTCTGGTATGCATACATTTTTTGGTTTTCCAGTGCATATAAAAATTATGTTTATATTGTACTATAGACTATTAAGTATATAGTAGAATTATATCTTTAAAAATGTACATATCTTAATTAAAAATTTTGCCAAAAATATTAACCATCATCTGAGCCTTAGTGAATTGTAATCTTTTCACTGGTGGAATCTTGCCTCGATGCTACTGACTGATGAAAATGGTGGTTGCTGAATGTGGGGTGGCTGTGGCAGTTTCTTAAAATAAGACAACAATTATATTTGCTGCATTGATTGACTCTTTCACTTGGACAATTCGAAGCCATTGTAGAGTGATTAACTGGCTTAATTTCAGTATTGTTGTGTCTTGGAATCGGGAGGCCCGAGGAGAGGGATGGGGATGTCTCATTGACAGAGGAATCAGAACACATATACATATATTGATTTAGTTCACTATCTTACATGGATGTGGTTTGTGGAGCCCCAAAACCATTACAGTTGTAACATCAAAGATCACAGATCACTGTAGCAAATGTGTGGTGATGAGGAAAAGTTTGAAATATTACGAAAATTATCAAAATGTGACCCAGACATGATGGGGCAATTAGGTGGAGCAGTGAATAGAGTGCTTGGTCTAGAGTCTGGAAGACCTGGGTTCAAAATCCAGTCTTAGACACTCGTTGTGTGACCCTGGCCAAGTCACTTTTCCCTATTTACCTCATTTTCCTCATCTGTAAAATGAACTGGAGACAGAAATAGCTAACCACTCCAATATCTCTGCCAAGAAAACCCCCAAAAGGGGTCATGAAGAGTTGGATATGAGTGAAATAATGAACAGTAACAATAAAGACACGATGAGAACACATGTTGCTGGAAAAATGGCACTGATAGACTTGTATTTGATACAGGGTTACCACAAACCTTTGGTTTCTATAAAATGCAGTTACTGTTGAGACTCAGTAAAGCAAAGTGCAGTAAAACAAGGTGCTTGTATTAATATTTTCTGGAAAATAATAATTCTGGAAAGTGGTAGCTGCACTTCTTACAGAGATTTTCTGATAACCCTGTACTTTTGATTTTTAAAAATTTTCTTCATTGCCATTTTTTAGTTATCTATAAGCAGCTTGAGTATTTTAATGCTAAAAGTTTGATAATTAGATATATCTGTTGTAATATCTCTTTTTTCAGTTGTGTAACAAAAAGGTTAAAAAGAAAATACTGTTAGGTAGTTAAGATTTTGGATATATTTGTAACCTGTGTTTTTACTGAAGTAGAATCAGAGACAAAAATAAAAATACGCTGGCTGACAACATGACTTAGGTGGATAGTGAGATATTCTTGGAATTAAGTATACCTGTGTTCCAAGTCCTCCCTTCTGACATATGATACTAGCTATGTGATCTTGTGCAAGTTATTCAACCTTTCTAAGATAATAAATTGTAGAGAACATACTGACTTACAGTAGAAGGAGTTTCCTCATCTGAAATTTCCCGTAGCAATTAAATCACAAGTCCCCGTCCACTCTTGTATCAGATAAGTACAGTAAAAATGAATCCATACGGTGGACTTTGCAAAATGTATAACTCTTTCTGCTCATTTGAGACTATCACTTCTCTCAGGAAGTTGATAACAGGTTTCATCATAGGTCCTCTGGAGATGTGTGGTGGGTCATTGCATTGATCAGACTTCTAAAGTTTTTCAGAGTTGTTTTTCCAACAATCTTGTGCTTGTATAAATTACTTTATCCCACACATATTGTTGTACTTTGACCATCTTTTATCATCAGTGCATGTTCATCATGCCAAAAGAAGATTGTTGAGCATTGAATGGCTTTGGAAGTTATTTTTTGTTGAAGACTTAATAATGTTTCTTGAATTTCTAATTCTACTAGGTGAAACTTGGCTTATGTACTGCAGCAAAGTCCTGCTAGCAATTTGAATCACAAGTAATGTCCCATTGCTATATGTACTTCCCGTGGTGTCTAAAGTTAAAACAATAAGCGTGATCTGTATTCCCACAGAAATGTTCACCACATGTATTTTCAGAGCACAAATTACAGTTACAGCAGAATGTTTTGGACATTGATGCAGGTGCAAAAGAAATTTCCACCCTTCACAACCAATTTAGCTGTTCAGTTGAGCAGCTTTCACCCAGCCTTCAATTGGAAGTGATTAATCTACAATATAATAACATGGTAAAAGACAAATAACAAGAGAAGAATTTAATATAATTCTAAATGCCTTGCTAGGTGGCTCAGTGAATAGAGTACTGGGCCTGAAGTCTGGAATACTCTCCTTCCTAAGTTTAAATGCAGCCACAGACTCTTATAGCAAGTCACTTACCCATGCTTGTCTCAGTTTCTCATCTATAAAATGAGCTGGAGAAGGAAATGGCAAGCCCTCCAGTATCTTTTCCAAGAAAATCTCAAAGGGGGTCATGAAGAGTCAGACAGGACTGAAATGATTGAACAACAACAATATGTGCCTTCCAAGCAAGGAACATGCTAAAATTAAAGTCATATGCTTGTGGATTGATATCAGTATTTGGTAGTCCCCTATCTATGTGAAATGACATTTTCAAAAATGAAATAAAATATATAAAATCTCATGAATCTGTAAACATACATTTGTGGTTGATTTTGATGATAAGGAAAACAAGGTTTAAACTCCAGTTAAGTGAAATGTCCCCTTAAAAAAAGACTTCCATTCTTCTTATTAGTAGACCTACATTATCATTAAAGTGTACCAAAGTATTGAATCTTGAATTGAATCAGTAAAAATTTTGCCGAAATTTATTTTTCTCTTTTTAGTTCTCCTGTATGGGAAATATGCATTTCCTCAAAGCACTTCACTGTCCAAAATCACTCAAAAACCACAGAGTTTATAGGGCAAATGTGATTAGAGTTACACTACTTAAAAACTTTATTAATGACACAAAAGATGGAAACTTAATAAAGCAACATATTTTTGCACATATTAAATGGTTAAAAACACTTAATTACTACAATAAGTAGTGGCAGTGTACTGGTGGCATCTACGGCCTCTGGCTGCTTGGTCTTTACCTAGATTTTCATGGTTAGGCTAGCAAAGTCTCTTGGAAGTTGTCCAGTCAGTCTCAGGACAGCAGACTCCCTCTTGTGGTTGATAGGGTGGTGGTAGTTCAGACCAGCCCTTCTCTTCCCAGAGCTACTACTGCATCAGAAGAACTACAGTAAATATGACACTTTACCTTGACAGAGACCTGAAGTTTTCTTGTCTTAAGTGAATGTGAGAATGTTTGCAGCTTGTGAGTTATTGTTCAGTGGTAGTTTCTGTATTCAAGATATTTCTTGAGGAAGAAATGGAGTAGAAGCAGAATTGAAATTTGAGTTATGCTTAAAGTGTTCTCTAATATATGAATCGCATTGGAACAACTTTACATTTTTGAAATATACATTATAGCTTAACTGACTGTACCTATATAATAGTATCCTTGACTTTGGCTCTTGGTCCACAAAATCTGAAATGTTTGTTTCCTGGCTATTCACAGAAAATGTTTGCTGACCTTTAGGCTAGACCAGGGGTGGGAATCCTGTGGTCTCAAGGCCACATGTGGCCCTCTAGGTCCTCAAGTGTGTCTCTTTGACTGAATCCAAACCTCACAGAACAGATCCCTTAGTAAATTTTTTCTGTAAAACTTGGACTCAGTCAAAAGGTCACACCTGAAGACCCAGAATGCCACATGTGGACTCGAGGTCACAGGTTCCCAATCCCTGTGCTAGAATTTTGAGCTGATTCTGTGAAAAAGTTTATAAGAATAGATAAAAAGTCTTAGTTTTTTTATGTTATTTAAAAAGAAACAAAAATGATTCCTGAAACATGAGATCAGCCAGGTATAGCTAGAGTAGCATTTTACCTGGAGATAAGCTAGAGGTTTTAGTGTATTGCAAGTCAAGTATGATTCTGTAACAGTGTATCATGATAGATAAGAAACTTTAATGAAATCTTTGGCTTTTTTAACAGGATAAGAAAAAGCTTGTGGCTTCATGGATTGAGAGCTAGCCTAGGAGTTTGAGAAGATTGGGATTCGTGTACTTTCATTGACTTATACTGTCACTAACTTTTCAGTGCTCTCTGCAACTCTGAGAACGACCTGCATTGGTAGAGGGAGTTTCTTTTTCAGAAACTGCCTAAATGAAGGAAATCCCAGGTCCACTTGTGCTTCAGTTCTTCCTCACTCTCCTAGTGACCTAAATGAGTGCAGGCCTCTCAGCCCTGTCTCACTGTCTGCACAATCCCCCACCATAAGTGGGCTCAGTCCCCTGTTGGGGCTCTGATGGACTCAGTTGAATGTAAGGGATTGTATTGGTCTTAGGACTCCAGGAAGATTCTCTTGAAACAGCTGACCATATTTCCTGTTGTGATTCAAAGGGAAGCATGAACTTAAATCTTGAATTATATCAGATGATGTCTTTATGGGCATTGAGCTTTATGGAACTGCCAGGACTTAGATCCCACTGATTGTAGGGACTGTGTTCAGGATCCCTGATTCTTTACCTCTCTATTAGTTACCTTCAAGTTTCTGGCAATCTTGTGTAATCTTGGAATGGAAGGAGGAGCTCAATGGTGTTTGTATTTGATAGTCTTGGTCATCGTTGCATTGGAACATGCTTTGAGTTTGTTATGGTTGCTTTGTACACAGGCAACCAAAGATTGATATCACCAGCCTGGTCCTCTGGTCTGTTGAGCCAACCAGATTTTGAATATGATCCTAATACTTTTTAAGGAAAAATTAGCCCAACTTGAATTGAGGGGAGAAAAGCGGAGGGATATTGGTTCTACTACACCTCGGGTGTATAGCACTGCATGGGCATCTCCTGTAGATCACAATACTCTTTGCATAAACATGACCCTGAATTGCCCATAGATAGTTAAAATAAATTTAGTATACTCTTTATTTTAGAAAGATTTCCATTAAAAAACATTAAAAATATAATTTATGTTATTAACTCAGCTATACTGAAAATAGTAGTATCCAGTGTGTCTCTGCTTCTCCAGGGTTCTTTATAGAGGAAGTCTAAATGGAAATGTGCTTTTTCTGAAAGGGTTTATAGAGGTCATCTAATCTGATACTTTCATTTTACAGTAAAAAAAAAAAAATGGTGTAGAAATTGACTTGCCCAAGATTACCCAGTTACAGCTAGTTCTAGGTTAAGGATTAGAAGCCAAGTCTGCTTACAACCTCTCCAGTGATCTTTTCACTATACCAGATCATATTTTGCATCTACAACTTTTTAGCTTCTGTTTTGATCAAATTGAAAGCCAGCAAAATGATGCCTCAATCCTTTTAATAGAAATATCTTTCAAAATGTGGTTTGATTTGGTACAAAGTTTTGTGTTTTATTTCATTAGTTTATTTTATTAATCCCCTTTTCTTATTTATAATTGTTAGCTAAAAATGCAAAATATTTTTCAATATTCTTGAGTGTTTTTTGAGTTGAGCATACATTTTTAATTTTCAGATGTTGCTTTTGAAACACGACAATTTCCAGTACCTTCAAAAGTACTCTCATGTTAAGAATTTAAATGATACTTAGGAACATCAGACTTCATGGATAATAAAGTAAGAAAAAGAGATTGATTTCACTTTATAATTGTAGCAGCGGGGAAGTCAATGTAAATACCTGCTTGCCTCCCTGCAAATCATCCCTGTGATTTCTGTATTGCAGTTGGGTATTTAGGGTAGTGTGTACAGGGGAAGATTAATTGAAGAAGATGAAGTGAAAGAAATGTGAAAGTGGAGAAAGAGAGGATAATGAGAATAGGGCATCAGAGGTATATGGATACTGTTCACATTTTTCACCCAGGCACTGATCTGCTGCTATTTATCAGTCACATAATCTTTGCCCCATTGTGATAATCTCTTACCTTTCCTTGAAATTCAGTTAATTTGTATTAGAAATAGGCATTCCTTGATGTGCTATTGGTCTCTTCTGCATAGTTTTGCTACATAAAAATATTTTCCATATAAACTTCATTAACAAATATTGTGATTTGATTTTGTATTAGAGATTTTAATAGTTTAGAATCTTGAGAACTTACTTTACTTTATTCTTTTTATTTCCCCTCTTTGTAGGAAATTAAGAGAGAGATCGAACCCAAGGAAGAAAATTTTCCTTTTAAACGAGATAAGCCTGGAAATGTAGCCAATCTTGTGCAACGCATAAGCACTTACGGACTTCCAGCAGGAGGAATTCAGCCACATCCCCTAACCAAAAATGTTAAGAAGAGTATGTAAAAACTATCTTCCTTTTCTAACCATTTAAAATGATGTCTGAATGATTTAAGAGAGCAGCATTCAAATTGTTCTTTTATATTTAGGAATAAATGCTTCATGGATCATTTGTGGTCCGGGGCTGTCATTTAAACTTGTTACTCATTTCCTGATTCATCCAGCTAGAAATGACCTCTTTTCTTCTCATTTCCTAGTTTTTATTTTTTATGTTTTTTAGGTACTTAGATTTGATTTTGGCATTATTTGGTTGAGTGTACTGGTAAGAACACTAATTTTAGGATTTTGAATTCCTGATACCACTGCTGTGACTTGGTGCAAATTTCTGAACCCCTAGTTTCCTTATCTGTAAAATAATGATGATGATGATGATGATAATGATACTTTTACCTACAATAAAGGATGTGTATCTAAACTGCTGTTTTTAAGGATGACCATGAGAGGCAGCAGCTTATTCAGATAAGAGGACTATTCTTGAGTTAGGAACATCTCTGTTGAAAGCCTCTGATCCATGTTATTTGCATGATTGTGAGCAAGTGACAACCTTTTAGTGCCCCAGGTCACTATCAAAGATTATAAATTGGAGAAGAGTTACAGAACCTTTGTGGATGGAGGGAATTTCCTATACTGATAAAGTCACAGGTTACATGTCTAAACCAGAAAAAAAATTCTCTTTCCATCTATTCTAAGTTTCTTGAGAGCAGGTTCATATTTATCTTTGCATTTGCCCCAGGCTCTGACTAGTTAGTGTTTTTCCATGTATTAGGCACTTAATAATTATTTTTTGGTTATCCATTAATCTGAGAGAATTCACCCCAGCATCCTCCTTTACTCCTACTCTTATGCTATAAACTTTAGTAACTCTTGTCTCAAACTTTTACCTAGATAAGCATTGTATCTACTCCCTGTAATTTGTTAAAAGGATCTGACCAGGTAGTCCATTGAGTATTTCCAGAATGAACTCACAGTCATTTAAAGGAATTTAATAGAATCTATGAGATGGAATAATTCATTTCCCTCCCAAATCTTAGATATACTGTATGCTCTTGAAGATAATTCTTAACATGCCATATCATCTTTACTTGAAAACTGACATAGATAATCCAGGCATTGACAAGAATTTTGCTAAATAAATTTTCCCTTTAGAGGCAAGAGTGATAAATATTATTCAAATATGAACAGTGCCTACATTGATGAACATTCATAGATGCTTACTAAATAAATGAAAGTGGTTAAGAGATCACAATATATTAGTCTAGTCATGAGTACTAAATTAGTGTAATAACATATCCTTACCTATTATGGAGGATTGAAAACTATAAAAGAGAATCAAAGCCACAGGTAGATAACTGAATTTTATAGTCATTAGGTTTTTTTTTTTTTTAAATTGACTTCTTAAATATTCCTTATAATTCAGCATGACAAAAAGAATTGTCCTTAAGGCTATTTATAGTGCAGTGTAAAGGGAAGTCTGCATGGTGCTAATAACTCTCCCCTTTTTACTTTTGATATATTTTATTTGGGGATTATTTCTGCACATTATTTACAAATGGGATGGGGAACCTGTGTCCTCGAGGACACATGTGGCCCTCTAGGTTCTCAAGTGTGGCCGTTTGACTGAATCCAACAGGATATATCCCCTTAATAAAGTGATTTTTTTCATAAGACTTGGACTCAATCAGAAGGCTGTACCAAAGGGCATAGAAGGCCGTATCATCTCCTCATTACTCTAGAAGGGTACCTTAACCATTTTTATGAGAAGTACATATTTGGCAGTTTGGGCATTTGACTGAAAATGGACTCATTCTCAGAATGTTTTTAAATGTGTAAAATAAAGGACATAAGACCACAAAAGATGTCAGTTAAATTGAAATGCAGTTGCCACTCTAGTTCAGGCTCTTATCTTCCTTGAATTTATGTAGTAACCTCCTAGTTGGTCTTCCTACATGTGAATATCCTTCTTTTCTCCAAACCATTATTTACATCAAAACAAAAGTATTCTTCCTAATGCACAGGTCTGATCATGTTCTACAAAACCTTCAAAGCTTCTCTCTCTATTTACTGAATAAAATGTTATCCCAGTATTTGGGTTTTTTCACAATCTGTTGTCAGCCTTCCTTTTCAGCCTGATTTCATGGTACTCCCTTGGAGTAGTCATTGTTTCCTCTTCCTCTTTCCTGCACCTTTATCCTTTGTTCTGTTGACAGTGAGCAGCTCTTCTATGAAGTCTTTTGATATTTCCAGTTACAAGAGATAATAAATTGATACTCCTTTGATTTTGGCTTCTTTAGACTCAGTATGGCAGCTTGCTTTAAAGACTGAAAATAAGCAGCTTTGAAAGAATATAAAGCAGTGTAGTCAAATGTGCACATTGTGTGGTGTTATTTTTCTCTCAAATGTGACTAAAAGAAGTCATAAAGATCTCATTGATTTGTAGATAGCTCTTCTCTGAGTGAATTAGAAATTTATCACAATTAATTTAACTACTTTTCTTTTTATGTGCCTGTGAAACTATTTGCTAAATGCCTGCTGTATACCAGGCATTGTAGTAAGCTCTCAGGATACAAAGAAAGGCAAAAACTACCCCTGATCACAAGGAGTTCAGGCATCTATTGAGGGAGACAGCATGCCAACAAGAATGTACAAATGAGGTATATAAAAAATAAATTGGAGAAAATGTCAGAGGGAAGGCATGGACAATAAGGAAGACTGGGAAGGGCTTCTTGCAGAAAGTGGGAGTTTAGCTTAGACTTGAAGAAAACTTTTGGGGAGCCAAGAGGTGTAAAACTGCAGGCTTGAGGACCAGCAAGTGAAAATGTATGAAGTTGGGAGTAATTTGTGGGAGTAGTAGCAAAAAAAGGGCGGTGTCACAGAATATATGAAAGGAGGGGAGTGAGATTTAAGAAGACTGGGGAATTAGGAAGGGGCCAGATTATAAAAAAACCAAACAGAAGATTTTTTATTTGATCCTGGGGGCCTCTGGAGTTTAATGATTTGGAGGTGGGGTGATAAGATCAGACCTTCACTTTTTAGAAAGATCTCTTTGACAGGTGAGTGGAGGATAGACTGGGAGTGGGGAGAAACTTGAGGCAGGGATTCCCTCCCTCCCTTTCTCCTTCTCTTCATCTTTTTTTCTTAAGGACCATGCCTTAAACCCAAATCACTTCGGTTCTAATTGATTATCCTACAGTATATCCCAGGCCAAGCCCCACTTGGTCTTTCTTTGGTCGCTGGTTGCTATTTGGACCAGAAATCCTGAGAGCCTTCCACTCTGTATTAGCAGCTACATTAGCACACAAGGTGGGCTGTTAGCACAGGTTCTTTGATCTTCTTTTCTATAGGAAAGACAACTTTAAAGGATCAACAATCTTACTTTAATTACAGATAAGTAGAAAGAAATGAGTACAGAAAATATAAGCAGAGAAATTAGCAGAGATACAACAGACCAGGGCTCCAATTGTCTGAACAAATACACCACCAGACTGGGAGAACACCAATATCTGAGTCAGCTTCGCAGAGTCTTGTTGAGGGAATCAAAAGATCCTTCTCATGAGCAAGCCCCCTTAGCAAAATGCTACCCTCCAAGAATATATAACAAAGACTAGGCCAGTTGGCCCAGGTCCCCAATGGCTCAGAGCCAGAAGGCATGAAACCTAAGTGACTCATCACAATTGTGATTCAACAGGGTTCAAAGTAGATTAATCCTTCAGATGTTTACAATTTAGCCTGAGCCTAGGAAACTGAACTCCAGAAAAAAAAGACAACAAAAAATCCCACTTTTCTTAAGCTTATACCCTTTGGTACTGATTCTTTTTTTTTTTTTTTTTTTTTTTGACTAGGTAAAGAGGCCATTCTCTGCCTCATTGTACCTAGTCTTAATCACTGAATTGAATCTCTTGGAGGTAATGAGTTCACCAATAAAATATTGTAGACTGAGAACATGAGAGAGTAGAGGACAGAGCCCTGAGGGACAATCATGGATAGTAGCCATTATCTGTATAAAGATCCAGCAAAAGACACTGACAAGGAGAGGTCACACAGGTAGGTGGAGAACTCAGAGAGAACAGTGTCAGGAAAACCTCGAGAGAGGAAAGTACCAAGAAGAGGACGGTGGTTAGTAGTGCCAAAGGCTACAGAGAGGTCAAAAAGGTTCAGTATAGATTTGTGGAAAGACATTTGTGTGCAGATAGAAAAATAGATCTGTGCTTGTGGCTATATCATGTTTGGACCTCACATTAAGAAAATTTCATTAGTGGCCCTAAATAGGTAGTACTAAAAAATTTCATTAAGGCACAGAGAGGTTAAATGACTTGCCTATGGTCACACATTGAATAGTGGGATAATCAGGACTTATTCTGTACCTTACTAACTTTCAAGCAGACCTTGATTCCACTGTGCTGCATAAATAGTTTTAGGCCAAAGGTAATAACATTTTTAGTATTTTATCTTTTTCAAATTGCATGTAATTTTTTTTTTACATATTTTTTTTAATTTTGAGTTTCAGATTCTCTCCTTTCCTCCCACCCCATTGGAAAGCCAAGCAGTTTTATATAGATTATACATGTGCAGCCATGCAAAACAAATTTTTATATTAGCCATGTTGCAAAAAAATAGACAAAAACCCCAAAGTTTTAAAGAAAACATACTTTGATCTGCATTCAAACTCCATCTGTTCTTTCTCTTGAACTCAAGAACATTTTCCATCATAATGGATCATTGTATTACTTGGCATAACTAAGTCATTCACAGTTGATTGTTGTATGATTTAAAAAAAAATTATTTTTGGTTTTCAACATTAACTTCCATAAGATTTTGAGTTTTGCATTTTCACCACCTCCTCTCTCCTTAAGATGACGTGCAGTCAGATGTAGACTCTGCTTCTACATTCACATCAAACATATTTTTACATTAGTCATGATGTAAAGAAGAATTAGAACTAATGGGAGGAACCATGAGAAAGAAGAAACAAAACAACAAAAGAAAAGGAGAGCAAATAACATACTTCCTTCTGCATTCAGACTCCACAGTTCTTTCTCTGGATGTGGATAGCATTTTCCATTGTGAGTCTTTTGGACTTTTCTTAGATCTTTGCTTTGCTGAGAAGAGCTAAGTCTATCAAAGTCAGTCATTGCACAATGTGACTGTTGCTGTGTGCAGTGTTCTCCTGATTATGCTTATTTCAGTCAGCATAAGTTCATATAAGTCCAGGTTTTTCTGAAGTCTAGCTGCTTATCATTTCTTATAGCACAATAGTATTCTATTACATTCATAAATCACAACTTATTCAGTCATTCCTCAAATGGTGGACATCCTCAAAGTTTATATTTTTTTGCCACCACAAAAAGAGCTGCTATAAATATTTTTGTACGTGTGGGTCCTTTTTCCTTTTTTATGATCTTTTTGGGATATAGCCCTAGAAGTGGTATTGCTGAGTCAAAGGGTATGCGCATTTTTATAGTTCTTTGGGCATAGTTCCAAACTGCTCTCCAGAATGGTTGGATCAGTTCACAACTGCACCAATAATGCATTAGTGTACCAGTTTTCCCACATCTTTTCCCACATTTATCATTTTCTTGTTTTGTCATGTTAGTCAATCTGATAGGTGTGATGTGACACCTCAAGGGTTGTTTTGATTTGCATTTCTCAGTAGTGATTTAAAACATTTTTTCATATGACTATATATAGATTGCTTTAATTTCTTCCGCTGAAAACTGCCTATTCATATCCTTGACCATTTATTGATCAATGTTGTTAGCAGTGTACAGTTTTCTCTTGGTCTGTTCATTTCACTTTCCATCTGCTCTCATAGATCTTTCCAGATTTTTGTGAAAGCATCCTGTTTGTCATTTCCTATAGCATAGTAGTATTCCAACACAGTCATATACCACAGCTTCTTATTCCCCAATTGAAGTGCATCCTCTCAGTTTTAATCTTTACCACCACCAATGAAACTACTATAAATCTTTTTGTACATATAGTGCCTCCCCTTCCCCAACCCTTCTTTTGGATACAGACCTAGTAATGGCATTGCTGGGTCAAATGATAGGCATAGTTTTATAGCCCTTTGGATGTAGTTCCAAGTTGCTCTCCAGAGTGGTTGAATCAGTTCACAGCTCCACCAGTAATGCATTATTGCTCCTATTGTTCCACATTCCCTCCAACATTTGTCATTCTTCTTTTCTGTAATATTAGCCAATCTGCTCGGTGTGAGGTAGTACTTCAGAGTTGTTTTAATTTGCATTTCTTTAATCAGTAATGATTTAGAGTATTTTTTTTCTATTACTACAGATAGTTTTGATTTCTTCATCTGAAAATTGCCTGTTTCTAAACTTTGACCATTTATCAATTGAGGGATGACTTATATTCTTATAGATTTGACTCAGTTCTCTATGTTTGAGAAATTTGAGTACTTCATCAGAAAAACTTGCTATAAACAATTTTCCCTCAGTTTTATGGTTTCCCTCTAATCTTGGTTGTATTGGTTTTGTCTGTGCAAAATCTTTTAAATTTGATATAATGAAAATTACTCATTTTACTTCCCATTATCTTTTCTATCTCTTGTTTGGTTATAAATTCTTCCATTATTCATAGGTCTGGCAGATAGACTATTCATTGCTCTTCTAATTTGCTTATGATAATACCTTTTGTGTCTAAATCATATACCCATTTTGACCTTATCTTGGTTTATATCATGGGAGATGTTGCTCTGTACTTATGCTCTATTGTTTTCCAGGTTTCCCATAAGTTTTTGTTCCTTTTGTTTCCATTTACATTTGTTTGGTAGCTTTGAGGAAAATAATTTCAATTGAATGTATGAGAGCTGAAGTTAAATTCAGAGAATTTAGAATAAGTGAGAGGAGAAGTAGAGGCAGTGAGTTTAGATGGTTTCTCCAAGAGTTTAACCAAAGGGAGGAGTGATATAGGACAGCAACTGGCAGGGATGATAAGAGTTAAATTAGGATTTTTCTAAAATGCTGGAGATATAGGTATGTTCATAGGGATCTTCACAAGAATAAGGACTATGTCTTCATGTGAAATGGGGCCAGAGGAGAATAGTGGGAAAAAGACATTTGAGTAATGTAATATGAGAAGGAGGGAGCTTTTTGACAAATGAACTCAGTTTTTTTTTTTTTGACTGTGTTTGGCCTTCATTTTCTTTTCCTTTTTTTAAAAAATTTTTTAAATTTATTTTTAGTTTTCAACATTCATTTCCACAAGATTTTGAGTTCCAAATTTTCTCCCCATCTCTCCCCTCGCTTCTAGGGCAAGATAGATTTCTGTACCCCATTACCAGTATTTCCTATTTCCCAGTTGCATTCAAAAACAATTTTCAACATTCATTCCTTAAACTTTGAGTTCCAGCTTCTCTCCCTTCCTCCCCACCCATCTGAGAAGGCAAGCCATTCGTATAGGTTATGTATGTGTAGTTTTGCTAAAGACTTCCATAATAGGCATGTTGTGAAAGACTAACTATATTTCCTTTCATCCTATTCTGCCCGCTATTTATTCTCTCTTTAGACCTGTCCCTCCCCTAAAGTGTTTACTTCTAATTATTCCCTCCTCCCTTTTGCCCTTCCTTATATCATTCCCCTCACCCCACTTGTCCCCTTCTCCCCTACTTTCCTGTAGTGAAATATATATTTTCATACCAAAGTGAGTGTGCATGTTATTCCCTCCTTAAGTCAAATGTGATGACAGTAAGCTTCACTTTTTCCTTCTCACCTTCCCCCTTTTCTCCTCCATTGAAAAAACTTTTTCTTGCCTTTTTTATGAGAGATAATTTGCCCCATTCCATTTCTCCCCCCAATATATTCCTCTCTCACCCCTTAATTTTATTTTTTTAGATTGTCCTCTGTGTGTGTGTGTGTGTGTGTGTGTGTGTGTGTGTTTATAATCCCTCCAACTACCCAAATACTGAGAAAAGTTTCAAGAGTTACAAATATTGTCTTTCCATGTAGGAGTGTAAACTGTTCAACTTTAGTAAGTTCCTTCTGATTTCTTTTTCCTGTTTACCTTTTCATGCTTCTCTTGATTCTTGTATTTAAAAGTCAGATTTTCTGTTCAGCTCTGGTCTTTTCATCAAGAATGCTTGAAAGTCCTCTATTTCATTGAATGACCATTTTTTTTCCCCTGAAGTATTATACTCAGTTTTGCTGGGTAGGTGATTCTTGGTTTTAATCCTAGTTCCTTTGACTTCTGGAATATCATTCCAAGCCCTTTGATCCCTTAATGTAGAAGATGGTAGATCTTGTGTTATCCTGATTGTGTCTCCACAGTACACAATTCTTTCTTTCTGGTTGCTTGCAGTATTTTCTCCTTGACCTGGGAACTCTGAAATTTGGCTACAATATTCTTAGGCGTTTTCCTTTTGGGGTATCTTTCAGGAGGTGATCAGTGGATTCTTTCAGTATTTATTTTATTCTCAGGTTCTGGAATATCAGGGCAATTTTCCTTGATAATTTCATGAAAAATGTTGTCTAAGCTCTTTTTTTGATTTTGGCTTTCAGGTAGTCCCATAATTTTTAAATTGTCTCTCCTGAATCTATTTTCCAAGTCAGTTTTTTTTTTTCCAATGATAATTCACATTGTCTTCTATGTTTCATTCTTTTGGTTTTGTTTTGTAATTTCTTGGTTTCTCATAATGTCATTAGCCTCCATCTGTTCCATTCTAATTTTTAAAGAACTATTTTCTTCAGTGAGCTTTTGAACCTCCTTTTCCATTTGTCTAATTCTGCTTTTTAAAGCATTATTCTCCTCATTGACTTTTTGGACCTCTTTTGCCGTTTGAGTTAGTTTATTTTTAAAGGTGTTATTCTCTTGAGCATTTTTTTGGGTCTCCCTTAGCAAACTGTTGACTCACTTTTCATGATTTTCTTGCATCTCTCTCATTTCTCTTCCCAATTTTTCCTGAAGCCTGCTGCAGTTGTGAATTGCCCATCCCTGCACTCCACTCAGAGACCCATGCTGTAGACCTTTCTTGTTGGCCTTCCAAGCTGCCTTGGGTTGGAAATTTCTTTCACTCTGTCGTTTTGTTTCTTCTGCTGCTCTGGAATTTGTTTTTTTTTTTTTAAATTCTTTTTTATTTTTTAATTTTTCTAATTTTATTCATTCATTCATTCATTTATTTATTTAACATTCATTTTCACAAAATTTTGGGTTCCAAATTTTCTCCCCTTTTTGTCCCCTCCCCCCACCCCAAAACACCGAGCATTCTAATTGCCCCTATCACCAATCTGCCCTCTCTTCTATCATCCCTCTCTGCCCTTGTCCCATCTTCTCTTTTGTCCTGTAGGGCCAAATAACTTTCTGTACCCCTTTACCTGTATTTCTTGTTTCCTAGTAGCAAGAACAGTACTCGACAGTTGTTCCTAAAACTTTGAGTTCCAACTTCTCTTCCTCCCTCCCTCCCCACCCCTTCCCTTTCGAAGGCAAGCAATTCAATATAGGCCATATCTGTGTAGTTTTGCAAATGACTTCCATAATAGTTGTGTTGTATAAGACTAACTATATTTCCCTCCATCCTATCCTGCCCCCCATTACTTCTATTCTCTCTTTTGATCCTGTCCCTCCCCATGAGTGTTGACCTCAAATTGCTCCCTCCTCCCCATGCCCTCCCTTCCATCATCCCCTCCACCCTGCTTATCCCTTTCTCCCCCACTTTCCTGTGTTGTAAGATAGGTTTTCATACCAAAATGAGTGTGCATTTTATTCCTTCCTTTAGTGGAATGTGATGAGAGTAAACTTCATGTTTTTCTCTCACCTTCCCTCTTTTTCCCCCCAAACTAAAAAAAGTCTTTTGCTTGCCTCTTTTATGAGAGATAATTTGCCCCATTCCATTTCTCCCTTTCTCCTCCCAATATATTTCTCTCTCACCGCTTAATTTCATTTTTTTAAGATATGATCCCATCCTCTTCAATTCACTCTGTGCACTCTGTCTGTGTGTATGTGTGTGTGTGTGTGTGTGTGTGTGTGTGTAATCCCACCCACTACCCAGATACTGAAAAGTTTCAAGAGTTACTAATATTGTCTTTCCATGTAGGAATGTAAACAGTTCAACTTTTGTAAGTCCCTTATGACTTCTCTTTGCTGTTCACCTTTTCATGCTTCTCTTCATTCTTGTGTTTGAAAGTCAAATTTTCTTTTCAGCTCTGGTCTTTTCATCAAGAAGGCTTGAAAGTCCTCTATTTCATTGAAAGACCATTTTTTCCCCTGAAGTATTATACTCAGTTTTGCTGGGTAGGTGATTCTTGGTCTTAGTCCTAGTTCCTTTGACTTCTGGAATATCCTATTCCACGCCCTTCAGTCCCTTAATGTAGAGGCTGCTAGATCTTGTGTTATCCTGATTGTATTTCCACAGTACTTGAATTGTTTCTTTCTAGCTGCTTGCAATATTTTCTCCTTGACCAGGGAACTCTAGAATTTGGCCACAATGTTCCTAGGAGTTTCTCTTTTTGGATCTCTTTCAGGTGGTGATCTGTGGATTCCTTGAATACTTATTTTGACCTCTGGTTCTAAAATCTCAAGGCAGTTTTCCTTAATAATTTCATGAAAGATGATGTCCGGGCTCTTTTTTTGATCATGGCTTTCAGGTAGTCCCATCATTTTTAAATTCTCTCCTGGCTCTATTTTCCAGGTCAGTTGTTTTTCCAATGAGATATTTCACATTATCTTCCATTTTTTCATTCTTTTGGTTTTGTTTTGTGATTTCTTGGTTTCTCATAAAGTCATTGGCCTCCATCTGTTCCATTCTGATTTTGAAAGAATATTTTCTTCAGTGAGCTTTTGAACCTCCTTTTCCATTTGGCTAATTCTGCTTTTGAAAGCATTCTTCTCCTCATTGGCTTTTTGAACCTCTTTTGCCAGTTGAGTTAGCCTATTTTTCAAGGTGTCATATTCTTCAGCATTTTTTTGGGTCTCCTTTACCAGAGTGTGGACCTGCATTTCATGCTTTTCTTTCATCTCTCTCATTTCTCTTCCCAGTTTTTCCTCCACCTCTCTAACTTGATTTTCAGAATCCTTTTTGAGCTCTTCCATGGACTGAGCCCATTGGGTGGGCTGGGGTACAGAAGCCTTGACTGCTGTGTCTTTCCCTGATGGTAAGCATTGTTCTTCCTCATCAGAAAGGAAGGGAGGAAATGCCTGTTCACCAAGAAAGTAACCTTTTATAGTCTTATTTTTTTTCCCTTTTCTGGGCATTTTCCCAGCCAGTGACTTGACTTCTGAGTATTCTCTTCACACCCACTTTGCCTCCAGATCTGCCCAGCCAGAGCTTGGGGTCTGAGATTCAAATGCTGCTTCCCAGCCTCAGGGCTTTGGGTGGGTGGGGGGGCTGCTATTCAGTGTGAGATTAAGTTTAGGTGCTCAGGTCAGGGCAGGGCTGCCTCATGGGCTCAGTTCCCTCAGGGGGTTTATGTGGAGACTTTCAACAATGGATCCAATCTCCTGCCTGCTTGGGGAGCCCTAGTCTGCTGCCGCCTCCGCTGCTGCCTCCCCAGGGGCCCTGAGTTATGGGGGCACCCCTTTCCCCTCTCGACAAGCTGAGAAGACTCTCTCACCAACCTTTGGGGCCCGTGGGTTGAGGGACCTGCATGGCCGCTGGAGATTCCATCCCTGAAGCCTTTTGGGATCCGCTCCTCTTAGTGCCGCCAAGGCAGGGCTGGGCTCAGCTCCGGGTCTGGGGGTGACAGACCTTTTGTGAGAGGTTTTCAGGGCTCTCTGGAACAGAAATCTCCTCTGCTCTGTTGTTCTGTGGCTTCTGCTGCTCCAGAATTTGTTGGGAGTTCTTCTTTACAGATATTTTATGGGCTGTGGGTTTGGAGCTAGAGTATGTGTGTCTTTCTACTCCACCATCTTGGCTCGGCCCAATTTGTTTAGTCATTTTTTTTTTTTACAGGTAATTTATGGGGTGTGGGAGGAGAGCTTCTACAGGTTGTCCTTCTAGTCCACCATCTTGGCTCCTCCCCCCAATCCCCCCCATGAACTCAATTTTTTAAGTAAATGATGAGATAGGGTCCTTAGTTGAGAGGCTCATTGAAACACATGCTAAAGAAGATTTGAGAAGGGTAGAAAACTTCTGGAAAATCCACTGTAATAAGTGTGATAGTGAAAGCATTAGATAGGTGTAAATGAATTGTTTTGGTTCAGTGAGGTTCCAGTTGAGAGTATGTAACAGATTTTTAGTGGACCTGTTCAGCATGCTTTTGAGATTTTCTCCAGTTCCATTCATTATCACAAGAATAAGAGCAAAGGCAGTGAGTGATGTGAGGATTCCAAAGTTGGAGTTTGATAAGACATGATTGGTGATAGGACAAATAATTTGAGAAAAGAGGATAGTATGGAGTTGAACTGATTCTCCCAGGGGTCTAAATACAGAAGAAGAAATGAGAGTTTAGCCAGCGTGGGGGTGATGGTCTGGGAAAGAACTGAGGGGCTGCAGGATTGGATAACCACAGAGAGGAGAAAGAACAAAGTTAGGGATTGAAATGTACAGAAAGAGCAAGTAATGAAAGGTTATGATCAGATTAGGAAATTTCATATTTTATAACCATGAAAGCTGAACACTTGTGGATAAAGGATATTTCCAAATCTTTGTCTAGGTGAGATGGAATGTAGAGGAATAGGTTATGAGAATTGAATAAATGGGGAAACTGGGAAGTTAATGTCTTTGAGAGAGTATCAATATGTAGTTGAAATGTCCTCTTGTCTCCAGTCTCTCTTCTGTAGTACTTCTTTTACACACCTATCACAATTACCTTCCTGAGGTATTTTAACTATGTTGCCTCCCTTCCCCCCCAACATCCTTTAGTAGCTTTCTGTTTCCTAAGGTAAAATAGAACTTCTTCTTTTACATTTTGTTGAGGCAGGAGCATGCAGCATGTAAGCCGATTAATAAATACAAGATAATTTGAGGAAGAAGGAATTTCAATTGGAGAGAACAAGAAAGAGTAGTAGTGGTACTTGTGCTGACCTGAAGGAAGCTAGAGAGTCTGATAGCTTAAAGGTATAAATAAGATAAATGTGCTATTTAAAAAAAAATCACTGGCTTACATTCCTTTGTATAAAGGTTCAAGTGTATGTAAGTTTTTAATAGTAGTGACTTCCATAGTCTTCAGTACATTATAAAGTGTACCTATTTGAGCAACTAAAATAGTAATCTGCTTAAAAGTTCATATGGAAGATAGAGAATCTTAAGAGGTGTGGGAATGCTATCAGAAAACAGCCTTTATAGAAGCAGGGGTTGAAGATGAAAGTTCAGATTTCAAGAAGAGCTAATAGGGAGCTTGTCTGGAATAGAGAGTACGTGAAGGGGAGTGATATGAAATACATTTGAAAGGTTAGGTAACAGCTAGATTGTGGAGTACTTTAAATGCAAGCTACTTAAGGAATTGATACAAAGGTAGTATAGGGCTTCACTAAAGCTTTTTTGAACATTTATTCTAGGGCTATTAATTTTGATAGCTGTGTGGAAGACAGAATTTGGCATCTGATTAGATATGGAGGGTAAGGGCAAAGAGTAAAGAAATAAGATTTTCTTATGTTACTGTCTTCTAGAGTTTTGCAGAAGGTTTTTAAAATATAGCTGACACTTTAAAAAACAATACTCTTAGACTTTGATCAGGAAATAATCAGACAATTATTGAACTGGAGTACTCTTCTGTGACTCATCTGTTGTGCCAATATAGCCTTTAAAAGTCTGTTTTTCTACTCTTGTAATTGGCAGTGCAATGTTTGCTTCCGTGTAATTGGTGTATTCTGGTGTACAAATAGAAATTGTCATTGCCCAGAAGGGTGTGGCTGACTTGTTACTTTGCACTGAAATTGGACTAACTAGACTACGGTTTGGGTCTAAAATGTGTAGGTCATAAAATTAAATGTGGTTAGCTCCTTTGTGTGCTTCAGTTTTGTAAAAATAACTTGTTAAATTTAAGTACATAAACAGGAAGGTGCTGCTTTTATTTTAATGCCACTTTTAAAACTTATTTTCTGTCATGTCTTTTTCTTTAGAAGCAAGGAAGCGGCAGTGCAAAGTTCTCTATGAGTATATTCCACAAAATGAAGATGAATTAGAGCTCAGACTGGGAGATGTTATCGATATTAATGAAGAGGTAAGCAAAATAGATGTTGAAGATAAATAAGGTATTTGACCTGCCTTTTTAGTGCTTTGTTTAAATGCATAAGAAAAATGTGCTGGTTTTTAAAAAATTACTATGTAACTTAATTGCTGCTTAATTCCTTTATTTAAGGATTCAAGTGTGGGTGTGCATTTTATGATAGTAAATCCAATAGGCTTCAGTTTTTTATAAAGTTTACTTATTTGTGCAACTGAAATAGTACTCTGTTTAAAAGTATGTGTAAATGTTCACTTACATATATCTCTAGATCTGAATATATTCTTTTTACTGAAATTGATCTGTACAATCTGTTTGTGGATTTTGGATTATAACTCAGTTATAGTGTTAATTACATATGATATTATTACAAACATTCTTGTATGTTGAAATTTATAATCAAAGTAAACATGTATAAGCTCTTTGATTTTGAGTTTAACACAGGCCTGAGTGGGGAATAATAAGGGTTTTTTTTTCTCTTAATAGAATTCAGTGGTATAAACTATTTTTTTTTTTTTAGAATTCTGAACGTAACAAAACATGAAATAAAATCGTCATTTCTGCATATGAAGTTAAACAGAAAAAAGATTATATATGAAGCCTAAAATCTGTTTTCCTTTTCAGAATATAAAACATTCAACGTGTGACTTACGGAGTTTTCCTGCATTTTTCTGTTTCTTTCTAGGCCTTCTTTTGTTCTCTTTTGTGCATTTTAAAAAATGTTTCAGTGACTGTCTTTTCTTCTTTTCTTGGCCGCTCTAATGCTAGTCTGCCTTGCTTCCACCTCTTTTTCCAGTTTAAAACAAATCAGCACCCCCCCCCCCCCCAATATTAATGGTCAAACAAAGCAAATTGCCACACTGTCAGTTTTTGAAATTTGAGTAATTTTTGAGTAAATTTCATTCTGCAGATTGATTGAGTGTGCTTTGGCATAGATTCTTAACTTGTTTATTTTGTGGCATTTCTTGGCATTCTGGTGAATGAAGCCTCTGGACTTCTCACAATAATATTTCTAAATATATAAAATAGATAATATTACAAAGGAATGCAGCTACATTGAAATATGGTTATCAAAATATTTAAAATACCAGGACATGGATCCAAAGTTAAGAATTCCTTGGCCGTCAGCATTTTGGATATTCATGAAAACATTTATGCTAACTGAATCCTTCCCTCCCTTAGTCCCTCCCACCAGGCATAATGACTAGTTAGAATTGGTTTTCCAATATTCCCAACTTCTTTCTATCTTTAATGTAGAATTTTCTTGTTTTTAAAGAAAGAACATTATTTTATAAATTTTCTTGGCAGTTATGTATAATAAAGTTTCTTATCTCCAACGTATAAATTTGAAGAATAAAAAGCTACCATATATTTTGGTGAGGAGTCAAATCCGTATGATTGTTGCCACTTTATTTCTCTGGTTAGGTTTGTTTGCTTAAATTTCAAAGAGGTTTTTTTATATTAATCTTTGAAATAATTAAACCAGCAATATGTATTGTATGTTACACACAGTATAATTATATTACTGCCAAATGCCCCAAAGTTCCTTTATCAAATTGTCCCAACTATTAGTCTGAAACTAGAGATGCAATTTGAGATTTATATAAGAAAAAATTCTCCAGAGTTAAAATGATTTTAAAAACTCGCTCTTCAGTAAAACAGTTGATATTAAGTGTTGTTATCTAATTATCTGTGAAGCAGCATAATATTGGAGATAGATAGCTGGCTTATGATCCATGAAGACCTGAGTTTGGTACTCATCTTGGACACATTCTGGGGAAGCCACTTAACCTTCTCATTGCTTTACAGGCAGTTTTCTAAAACAATAAATTAAAAAAGAAGGTTCTGACCTGTAGTGCTAAAGGAAATTGGCTCCTCTGGAGTTTCCGTTAACGATGAAATCACAATTCTAGCCACTTTCTCTCCCTTTTTTTTTTCCCTAAAGAAGATGATCAGGGATCATTTTAATTTTTTTATTTTAAATTTTATTGCATTTTTTCTTTTCTTTTTTTTTATTGAATGGAAATCTGTTTTCTCTCTTAACCTCCTCCCAAATGGAGGAAAAATAAAGTCTCTGTAACATAAATACATAGTCAAGCAAAATAGATTCCTGCCTTGGCTATGGCCAAAAAATGCTTATTCTGTACCCTCAGTTCATCACCTCTGTGTCAGGAGGTGGGTAGCTTTATCATCAGTCCGCTTCAATTTTGGTTAATCATTGTATATTTATTTATTTATATACTATAATTTGTTCTGCCTTTCCCTAATGTATTGACATCCCTTAGTTTCTAGTTTTTTGCCATCACAAAAAGACTTAGTATAAATATTTTTATACATATGAGCCCTCTTTTTCTATGATTTCTTTGAATTATAGGCCTAGTGGTAATATTGTAGGGCCAAAGAGTAGGTCTAATTTAGTAACTTTATGGGTATATTTCCATATTGTTTTCCAGAATGGCTGAACCAGTTCAAAACTTCAACAATTTATTAATGGGCTTCTTCCTCAAGTCTCTGCAACATTTTTCTTTTCCTCATTTTTGAGAATCTGTTGAGTACGAGGTGGAAGCTCAGAGTTATTTTAATTTTTATTTCCTTAACAGTGATTTGGAGCAGCTTTTCTCCCTTATGACTATTGATATTTGTAATTTCTGCCTTTGAAAACTGCTTATTCATTTCCATTAACCGTTTGGGCAATAGCTCTAATTCTTATAGATTTGAACCAGTTTTTTATAAATATTGGAAATAAGACCTTTATCATAAAAGAGATTTGCTGCAAAGATTTTTTCTTTCAGTAACCTGCTTCCCTTTTAATTTTAGCTGCATTGGTTTCATTTGCACACAAACTTCAGTTTTATCAAATCAGAATAGGTAAGAAGGTGATGCAGTGGATAGAACACCAGACCTGGAATCAGGAAGACTTGAGTTCAAATGTGACCTCAGACTCTTCTTACTCGCAGTGTGACTCTGTTTATCTCAGTTTCCATGTCTCCGTATCTGTAAAATGAACAAAGGAAATGGCAAACAACTCCAATATCTGTGCCACAAAAACTCCAAATAGGGTCATGAAGAAATGGACATGATTGACAATGACTGAACAACAATAACATATCATAATTACCTTTTTTATTTTTTATGACCCCTCTTTTTTGGTCAAGTTTTAAATAAAACTAAAACCTAATGCATAATTTGACACCTTTCTAATTCTGATTTAATGATGACAGTGTAAAATGTCTCTGACTTCATAATAGTTTATGCTCAGTCTTGATTTCTTTTCCATTTTACCTTGAAATCTTATACTTCCTGGACTTGTTAATGGATCTGAGGCTTTGTACCAGTTTCTCAGAGGTTTGCATAATTTTTTACAATTTTGGCGGTGAAGTACTTCAATTTTAGAGATTTCCCACGAGTTTTCATCTTTTTCAAGATGCGTTTCCTCCCACACCCCACTTTGAGAGTTTACAGAAAAGACTCAATGGGGAGACAGGGTTATTTACCTACCTGGAAAAAATTCGAATATGCCTTGCTTACTAATAGAGTAGAGTATATTATAGGTCTCTTCCAGCTTTAGATCCCATTTCATAATCTAAAAACAATAATAAAAACTTGTGCTCTGCTAAATTGAAAATGGTAAAGAAAAAAAGGAAAATAACCACGTAATTATTGTTCACTAATTAGTAGTCATAGGAGTGAAATGCCATCAACAAGTAGCAAGTCAAAGAATACAGCTAATTCTTAGAATTACTCATCTACTATTAGCAAAATAACATAATTTTATTATTTATTAGCATTCTTATTATTGATCCTAATTAATGAGCAATAATTATAGACAGCTGCCTAGCAGTCTTTTTAACATTTTTTAGTTATCTGCATGCAAGAAATTTTTCTTGTTTTTGTGTCACTACCATAGGATTTAAGATTGGAAGATACTCATCATCTAGTTTACTCTTTTTACTTTACAGAGGAGGAAATGTAGGTCCAGAGAAAGGATTTTGAACCCAGCCCCTATGTCTGTAAATTCAATTCATATGAGATTATGTTAAGATATGGGATGATAAAATTGAAAGAATGCTGGATTTGGAGTCGGAAGATGTAGATTTGAGTCACTTTACCTCTTTGGGCCTCAGTAAGATGAAGGGTTACACTAGATGATCTCCATGGTGCTCTTCAACTTCAATTTAATTATTCACTTCTTTGAGAGTCTTTCACATTTCTTATTGTAGATATCCCAGGTCTATTCGACCTTTATGACAGCAAATCTTCTACCCATTATCTTACCCTCAGTTTATTATACATAACTAAAAAGAGCTTCACTTCCTATTCTCTTCAGACCCAGTCAATTACCATGTCTTTTTAATATAAATGTAACAATATTTCTTGAATTCACCCTCTTCTTAATTCTTGGCCACTACTCTAGTTCAGGCATTCACTGCCTCTTAGAGTAATTTTTCTGACTGCTTCCCATTTCAGTAATGTATTCTTACTGTATTATAACTTTTTTGTTTAATGTAAAAGACAGTTAATTTGAACCCTATCTATACGGTCAAATTATTACTGGACACTCATTTTATTTGACTTTTTAAACTTTTTAAGTGTTCATTTGTAAATTTACATGCTCTTTTCTATGCATTTATTGACTTGTAAAGTAGCATTTTGCAATGTTCAGTGAACATTAGGTACCTGTTCTGTGAGGTACATTGTTCTAGGAAAACATATAATAAAAATTAAGATGTAATTAGAAGCTCAAAATGCTGTGAGATCAAGTGGGGCAGAAATTATTTCTAATTGAGAGGATCAGAAAAGACTTCATGAAAGAGTTTTAGCATTTGACCTGGGCTTTGAAGGATGAGTAGAGTATAAACTTTACTGGGTGGGTCAGCAGGAAGGAAAGTATAAACTTTATACCACATTTTTGCCAAAATTCACGTGTACAAAAACATGGCAAGTGTTTAGAGTATGTCAAATAGTTTTCTTTAGTTAGAAGCATAGAGTAAGTAGATAGGTTATGAAAAAAGGATAGAATGATATTTTAGAGTCATATTTTAAAGGACTTGGCAGTGCCAGGCTAAGTGGTTTGTTAGGCACTGAGAAACTTTTAAAGATTTTTGAATGTGGAATAATTAGAATAGGCTTGTACATTAGAAAAATTAAGGCAAAGATGTGTAGAATGAATGTGGAAAGGGATGAATGAGTAGGTGGATAACATTTTAGATAGAGTAGTATTAGGATAATGATGTGAAAGGAGATAATAGATGTGTTGATACTGGTAATGGTAATTTTGGCAGTCAGGGAACTTCAAGGTTCAAACATCTCAATTGTAGAACTGGAGTAGACCTTAGAAGTCATCTAGTACAATTTACTCACTTTATACATGAGGAAACTGAGAAGTAGAGAGGTTAAGTGATTTTTTCATGGTGTCCCAGGTTAGTAAGTTGCAAATCTAGGATTTGAACTCCGGTCTTCTGACTTCAAATTTATCCTCTTTCCATCATAACATGTTGCCTTTCTGAGATGACTGTGACAATCGATTTTAATTTGTATGCTTAGGAAGAAATATGGAGTGTTGGTGTTAGTAGACAGATAAAGAAGAGAAGTTCTTTGTGGTTGGGGGGATGCATAAATTTTTATGGTTGTATAAGAACTCTACAACTCTTCTTCCCACTCAGTTTAAGCAAGGTTGCTTCATACTTCACAGAAAAAAATTGAGGCCATTATCTGAGAGCTCTTTCTTTATCCCTTCTCCTCATCCCTTCATTCTTCTGAGGAAGGGGCTCTTCAGCATGCCATGGTTAACAACCCCTTTACATGTACCCTTGATCCCATCACCTCTTGTTTTCTCGAACAAATCGCTTACACTCAAGTTTCTCTTATCCCATGTCACTAAATTCTACCGAGCCTACAAACTATCATTATATATCCCTCTTTCCCTTCTTACCTAAATTCTTTGAAAAAGCTAATGGTGTTTGTTATCTGTACTTCCTCTCTTATTCTGTCTTCCAAATCCTCTGCAGTCTGGCTTCCTATCTCATTCAGCTGAAGGTGATCTTTTCAGGATTACAAGTGATCTCTTAATTGCCAGATCTGTAAGATTATTATTGAAAGTAGTTTATTGCCTCTGGTTCCTTCAGCATCATATAGTTTCCTGTTTATTCTTTATTATGTATATGCATGTATATTTTTGCTTTGTCAGCATGATTGCAGTGCCTGCTTTTTTTGATTAATTTGGTACATATAGTAAAATTTTCACATCCCCTTAGTTTTGTGTATGTCTTTGTTTTTAACTGTATTTTTTCTAAGTAACAGATTGTAGGGTTTTATTTATCCATTCTGTCACTTTTTAATTTTATTGTTTTATAAATTTTATTGCATTGTTTAATTGATTCACATTTAAAGTGAGTTAGTTTTATATTTTCTGCATTTGTCACTCTAATAGTCTTTTAGCTTAATCTTTTTTAAGATGGCCTTCCTCTGACTGTCATCCCTGATCCTTTTGGAATTTTGCTTATTAATTCCTTTATTCTTTCTAGCTTATTTTTGGTTTTTTAATTCTTCTCCACTTTTTTCCTTTTAGTCAAGTAGATTTCCCCTTCCTTTCCTCCCTTTCAACTGGTCCTGTTCATTAGTTTTTAAAATTTCATTTTTTGTCCCCCTTTCAAGGGAAGATTTCTTTCTCTCTCTTCATTATCCATTTTTCATCCTATTCTTTATGTGTACTCTAGACCTTCCTTCTCTGGTTCATGCCCCAATAATTATTTACTCCATTTCTATTCTCTGTGTTCTTCATGGAGTTAAAACTTCTAAAGTATCTGTCCTGGAATCTCCCTTGTAGACAGTTTTTGCTAGTGTCTTATAGAACTTCCCTCTGCATTCCCAGTTTCCATTGTGCCTCACTCCCAGAACAATATCAGTTGCTCCAAGTAACAGAGAGGATGCTGCTGTGTGATAGTAATGCAGGCACTCCGATTATCTTTTCCCATTTACCTCAAAATTTTCTTGCTAGGTCCATGCCCTCCCACTCTTCCAGGTACCTGTTTCTTCTGGGAATTCCACTTCCCCCCTCCTAGGGTAGGACAGGTGATCTTTTTATGCACCAAATCCCCCAGACCACACCGAGCAAAAGATCCCTATCTCCCTTCTCTCATTGTAGTATTCGTCTGTGGAATCCCCTCTCACTACCACAAGTCCTTTTTCTCCCCTTCACCCCTTTTTTTCCTGGTCACTTGCAAAATTTGTTGTTTTTGAATTTTGAGTTGTTAATTTTAATGACCATGTGTTTTGGAATTTGAAGCCTTGGGCATCTTTCTTTCCTTTTCTTTCTTTCTTTCTTTCTTTCTTTCTTTCTTTCTTTCTTTCTTTCTTTCTTTCTTTCTTTCTTTCTTTCTTTCTTCCTTCCTTCCTTCCTTCCTTCCTTCCTTCCTTCCTTCCTTCCTTCCTTCCTCCCTCCCTCCCTCCCTCCCTCCCTTCCTTCCTTCCTCCCTCTAGTTATCTTTCACTTCATGTATTTACATTCCTAATTTATTGTGCTCCTTTGTTTCTTTGGTTCTTTAGCCATTGTACATTCAGATTTTTCTGTTTTGTCAATTCCTTTTGCTGTTTAGGTCATAAATTCTGCTCTGATATTTCTCATTTTTCTTTTAAAGCACTTTGGAACAGTGTGTTGTGATTCCATGATCTCCTCAAATTCCACAAGGTCTTCTTTTTCATCAAGTATTGCATCTTTTTCCTTTGTTTTGCTGCTTTTATTCATAGGTGCCTGAACTTGTTTACCAGATCTAGAAGACATATTTCCTTCTGTTGTCAATGATGCCTCTGTTGATTTATCTCTTTAGTTCGAGGTCTTTGAATTTTCTTTTTCCTGATATCTTTGGTGATTTCAGTCTTTTTCCCCCTTTATTTTCCCCGTTTGTTCAGCTGTCTCATTTCCCTTCTCTCTGATGGTTGTTTCCCCAGTCATTGGATCTCAGAATTTCTTAGCTTTCTCCCATGCAAGCAATTCATGGTTCACTAGCCTAGATCTGTACCCCAAGAGACAGAAATGTCGTCAGTCACATGTCAAACTCTTTCCCTTGGGCTTAATGGTGTGTTGCACAGATCTTCTCCCCAACCCCTACACACATTCAGTGTCCTGTTTAGTTCTTCTCTTCTTGATTACTCTGGCTTACCAGTTCAGATGTATCACACAGATGCCTTCGCAACCAGAGGTGATTTTTGTTTTTTTTGGAGTTTAGGTCTCCAAGGCTCTGGGAGAAAAGGAGTGGAGGATTAGAATGTAGGGTTGAGTTGTTTTAATCCCAGATATGTGTCTGCCTTATTCACTCTTATTTTTCCATTCTCCTTCAGAAATCTGTTGCAGCACAGAATGCTGCTACAATGCTTATCCATGGAGAACTCAACAAACTACCCCACATCCTGAAGCAGGGTGTCTTTGGCACTGGAAAGAGGGAGGGGTGGACCAGGGGTATAGGTTTGGATTTTGTTGCAAGTCTTCTGTGGGTCAAGTCTTGGGGTTGGCTAATACAGCCATATTGCGTGTAGCATGAGGAGTGATGGGGAGGGAGTATGCTGAGTGAGCTCAAAGTAGGCTTTTTTTTTTTTTTTCCAATTTTAAACCCATTTGGTTTCTGGGTGTCCTAGATCATGGAGACATTTGAAGTTACTTTATATTTTAGGCATAGTTTTTGTCTGTCTGTCTCTTTCTTTCTCTGACCTTCTGTCTCTTCTCTCCTTCCCATCTCACTTGTGTTCCTCACCCATAGCCAATCAATTGACACATCTTATAATTTCAGTTTCTTTCTCTGCAATATCCTTCAGGCATGTTCACTCTCATACAGCCACCATCCTAGTTTGAACTCTCGTTACTTTTTGTGTTGACTGTTGCAATAGCCTTCTAATTAAATTTCTTGCCTCAAGTCTTTTTTCACTTTAAATTCCTACACCACATATCTGCCAAAATGATTTTCCTGAAGTGTAGACCTGATCATATCAGCCCCTTCCTATTCAGTGATTGCTATAAGCCAGTGATTCCCTATTACCTGTAACAACAATCAGAATCTCCTGTCTTTGACATTTAAAGTTCTTTACAACCTGATTTCTTCTGCATTTATAGGCTTTTTAATTAATCAGTCAATCCCCTAATCTACTTGCCATAATCTGTGGTACAGCCATCCTAGCCTACTTGCTGTTTTGCTTCATCTTCTTTGCACCAGCCCTTATATTTGTATTTCTCTTCCCTCACCTTTGCCTCCCAGAATCTCTGGCTTCTTTTAAAATTCAAGTCAGGTGCCAACCTCTCTAGGAATACTTTTTTGTCCCCATACTCCCAGTTGATAGTGCTTTCCCCTCTAATGGTACCTAACATTACCTCTGTTTGTTTTGTATATACTGATTTATGTTTATGTTTTTCTCATTCAGTTAGAGTAGCATCATGTTGGCTTTTTTTTTTCATCCCTAGGGCTTAGCACAGTGATTGGAATATAATAGGCACTTAATATGGATGGCTAATCGTTCCTCTGTTAATATTTTTAGTCTTTTATTTAAAAAAAAAACTGAATTATGAACTCTCTTAGGTAGAAGAAGGCTGGTGGAGCGGAACTTTGAACAACAAATCAGGATTGTTTCCGTCAAATTTTGTGAGAGAATTAGATGTAGCTGATGATGGAGAAGCCCATGAAGCTCAAGAGGAATCAGGTAAATCATGTTGACATTGAAATGTAGTATAATATTTTGTTGATTGATCCAAGTGATCAGTAAAGAGGGGTAGCATTAAAAAAACCACCACCTAATAGAGAAATAGTATGTACTCTACAGTTTTTAAGAGCTCCTGCTAGCACCCCTCTTAAAGATGCCATCAGTAATTATTAGTCTTCTTGCTCAGTGCTTGCTTTGTGAACCTTTTAGCTAATTCTCACATAACTTCAGACTGAATGAAATTATGGAAGGATCCCAGTGATAGAATCGAATGAGGTAATATTTGTAAAGTTGCTTAGCACATCGCCTATCGTATAGTAGGAGCGTCATAAATGTGCACTCCTTCCCTTCTTCCCTTTTTCCACTTCTTTTCCCCTCCTCTGTACTCAAATAAAGAGTAGAGAATTAAATAACCAGGAAAGAGAAACTGAATTAGAAAAGTGATAGAATGGGAATTTATATTATGACAACTTAGTCAATACTCTTTCCATTGTACTATGCTACCCCCTTAATTACTAGCCTCATGTAGGAAACAGTAAGAAAGAAGTTTTCTGGTCAGGGGCTTATGTATAAATAAGGTAGTCTTCCAAGGATTATTGATGATGCTAATTTAATTTGTTTTATAACTGTATCTTCCTTTGAGACTTCAACCTAGAATGAAATGTTTATCAATCACTAATGACTGATGAAATCAGCTAGTCAGTTCTTCATTCAGATTGTGGGGAGAGGGGGGAAAATGGGCTAGTAACCTAGAGTCTAATCCATCCTTTTGGAAATAGGAAATGATTGAGGTAGTAAGACCGAGGAAACATATGTCAGTCAGCATGTACATTTGTACAGTTTACAAACTCTTTAGGAATTAAAAAAGTACAGGTAATAACCATTGGGATATTATACCTTGAATTGTGAAATACTTCCAACCAATTTGCTTGTGATAGGCCTTGATGTTGCTTACTATTTTTTATTCTATCACTGGTCCTTTCCAACTTTTCACTAAGATTGATTTGAGTTTAAGTTTTAGATGAAGTGGTTTTTATTGATGAAGATATGAGCTAGACTCTAAAGTTATGTAGGGATTCTGAAATCTTGAATAAAATAGTATCTGGGTGTAATTTTTCCTTTAGTTTCTTTGCAAAGACACTGGAGCTAATCTTACAGTTTTAAATGCTAACAGACTTTTGAATTCCAACTCTTAACTGAGTTTGATTTTTAGTAACTTTGAAGAAATGCCACCATAAAAATGAAGGCTTATAAATATAGAGCTAGAAGGGACTTCTTCATGTATTTATCATGCATTCAGCTTCCTCAAATGGAAGTCCAGGGAGGTGTAAATGACTTGTCCAAAGTCACAATAAATAGAAATTATCAGAGGCAGAATTGAAACTCGGGTTTACTGACCCCACAGACTGTGATTTTTGCACAGTGCCATGCTTTCTCCCCAGACCTCTCGTTCCAAATCTGGACTTTGTATTTATGAGTTTGGAGCCAATGGATGGAAATAAGCTCTAATTCTCAGATGCCAGATGAATGAATGCTTTATGTAGAGCAATTATGGAGAAATTAAATGATTAAATATTTAGTTTAAGTTGTAATTTGAAGATCCTGATCTTTTCATCTGTGAATAGAAATATTAGAAGTCTCTCTCCTGCCTTATCTTGAACATCATAAACTTTGCTGGATAATGGTCATGTGCAAACTGTAGCAATCAAAACAGAAAGTGCTTTCAAATGGAAAAAAAAAATTTCTCCCTTGTGTTTGTTACATACATATACACACATATGTATACACATGTATATAAATATGTTGATATATACATGTTATATGTTAAATTATTTATTTTGTCTTCATATATACTATATTTTATATACATATATAAAATCAATTATAGCACACTACGTATTGACAGATCATTTTTATGTACAAAACATACATGTCACATTTGCATTGTTTCTTCTCCTTTTTCTGCTTTCCCTTTTCCACCTTCCCCTTCCCTTTTTTAACTGCTGTATTCACTCTAGAGCATTAAAATTTCTTAGTGTTTAGCATAAAAATGTGTATAGTTATTTGAGTCTCTTGCATTGGCCTCACAAGATCTGAACTATGATTATTTTAAACCTGTCCTTTAAGATGACATAGTGATAAATTAGACCAAGTTCTTAGTATTATAAAGTTATTTATTGGTGATATAATTAACCAATATTTTTACTCAAACACCTTGTTTTATCTTAAAAAAATTTTTTTTAAGTGAGGACTTAACTGGGAGACAAAAGATCTTGGTTCCATTCTGGCTATTAGCCATGTGACCTTGAGTAAGGCAGTTAACCTTTATGAAACGGGAATATATCTTCCTTACCTTCCTTGAAAGGCTGTCCTAAGGATCAAAGGAAATAACTCATGTGGAATTACTTCTGAACCTAAATTGTTTTATATTATGGAGAAATATTATCTTTATTACTTGTTCTTTGTTCTGCAAATCTTTGACCTAAAAGCAATGAAAGTTTTATTTAACTTTGTTGGAGAGGTTAAGGAAAGCACATAACCATATCTGATAAATGGTTACAGTTTTGCTTTTTATTTGTCTTTCAGTTTGGGAGGCAGAACAGTTGTTACACTTTTAGTAGTAGATCATTGTTAAAATATGTGGTATATATAGTCAATTATGTTTGAGTTCAGAGTTGGTAAAGAGATCATTGTAGCCCAGAATATTCAAATAAACTTCCCCATATGAAGTGAAATTCAGGATTTTTTAGTATGTTTTTTGTACTAAATTTTCTTGAAAAATTTTTTTTTCTTTCAGAAGCTGTTTTTACTAGCCCTACCTCACCTGTAGCCTCTCTAGGAAATGAGAGTGAAATTGCAGCTGGATCAGTTGCACAGCCAAAGAAAATTCGAGGAGTTGGATTTGGAGATATTTTTAAAGAAGGTTCAGTGAAGCTCCGGACAAGAATGTCCAGTAATGAAGCTGAAGAAAGAAAACCAGACAAGGTACAGAACTAAACTTTACTTAAGCTTGCTGTACACATAGAGCACATGGAAGTTAAAGTTCACTTCCCTTTTGTTTTATTTGATTTTTTTCTGATGTGATAAATAAGCTAGTGACTGTTTTATGCAAAATATCTGAGGTATTTTCTCCAAAATAGTTTGAATTAGCTCAAGTTGCATATTTTCTAATTCCTCTTTCTTTTCTGCTAAAATGTAATATTAAGCCCTGGGAGTCTCTTTTTATAATTAATCTATAAAATGAATAGCAATAATAAAGTGGGGGAAAGTGCTTTCATTTCTGCCGTGAATTGCCCTCTTAACCTCTTACTGTTCAAAAGATGATTTTCACAATATACTTTACAAACAGATAACTGATCACCACCAGAATTGTTTGTGACTTGACAATAAAAGAAGCATATTGGGATCTGTTTCACTAGAGTGACTCTCTGCTGTTGTTTGGTCATTTCAGTTGTGTCTGACGCTGTGACCCCATTTGAGATTTTCTTGGCAAAGATACTGGAGTGGTTTGCCATTTCCTTCTCCAGCCCATTTTATGGATGAGGAAATATGGCAGACAGAATTAAATGACTTGCCCAGGGCCACACAGCCAGGCAGTAGTGTCTGAGGCTAAATTTGAGTCTTTCTGTCCAGGCCTGGTATTTTATCTATTGTGCCACCTGGATACCCTGAAAAATGTGAACAATAAGAAATAATGAATTGAAATGCCAGAAAAACAAATCATAGTATAATGTTTTTTAGAAAAATTGAAACCTTTAAATAAGATTAACTCTTGGGAACAAATAGTTAATCATAGGTTTAATACCTTTTACAAAAACTGCCAGGTGGACTATAGCGCCTTAGAGTTTTAGAAGTATTCATTTTCTCTTTTCATTCAAAGTGTTAGAGATTTTTTTTAATGACTATAATTAATTCCATGAATTTTTTGTTTAGTTGATATTTTAATTACGTCTGTGGCCTTTTTTTTTTTTTTGCGAGTAAAAACCAATTCTGATGTTTACTTCTAAGGATTTGACACCCTTGTGATCCTTAGCATTACTAATGGAGCTGATGCTTTTTTTAGATCTTTGCTATTGTAAATGTGAGACCTAGGCTCCTTGTCACTATCTTACCTGAAAGTAGGTCATTAACTAATACTTTAAAAGGCCCTTTGAGACACCTAAGTCTTCTATCTAGTAGGTAAGCAATAAAAATAGGACAAAATGGCAAAAGCTTTGTAAATCTTCATTTCTTTTCTTTGGGTAGGGGATATAATTAACATTGGTACTACTACCTAACATAATCATAAAATATTAGGATTGTTCCCACTAATCAAATGATGGTTCTATAATAAAATGTCCAATTTAACAAACATTTCTTAAATATCCTTTATATACAATTCAAATATATTGTGCCTTGCTAGAAGAAGACTATGAAAAATAGTCTTTGCTCTCAAACAGCTTGAATTCTACAACTTCCAATCAAAACTACTACAATAAAGCAAGTAATATGATCAATTCAGAAACTGTCCCCAAAACTCAGAGGAGGACAAACTCAACTTAAATCTGAGGTTTGGTCCCTGTGAAGTGTAGGCAACTCTAGGCTAGTTCCTCTGAAAGAGAAAGTGGCCAGCCTGGTTGGGAAGTAGCCTTTACCTCAGCCACAAGAATTTTCAACTCTTGGACAGTGCTGGGGATAAGTGGCCCTGGGCAGAAAGGAACTAGCACAGACCAGTGAAGGCAGAAGCAATGGGGTGGGAAATGGTGTTGGCTTGAACCCTTACAGGAGGGCATAGTTTTTGGTTTCAGTTCGAAGCCAGGGAGAGAGGAGAACTGAAGGAAGATCTAAGGCCAGAGACACCCTCTCCCTTATCCCAGACTAGAGCTGATTACAGTATCAAGCTGCTATAATTTTTTTAAAAATATGATCAGGCAAAGGAGAAAGAACCCAACCACAGAAAGTTACTTTGGAAATAGAGAAGACCAGGGTTCTTCAGAGGAGAATATTGAAGAAAAATAGCCTCCTTTACCCCAAAGAGCAACATCACATGGTCAGTTGCCCAAAGAGAATTTATTGAAGAACTTAAAAGACATTAAGAATAAAGAGAGAGATGAAGGAAAAATTTTTTTAAATGAGAGCAACCCAAGAAAAACAAGAGGATTATGAAAAGAAAGTCATCCAACTAGAAAAGGAGATCCAGAATCTTAAGGAGGAAAACTACTCTTTGAAAATTAGAATTGGGCAAGGAGAAGCCAATAAAGTTAAAAGAGACCAAGAAATAACAAAATATAAAGGATGAAAAATAGAAGAGAAAGTGAAACATCTCATAAGAACAAGTGATCTAGAGAACAAATCAAGAAGAGGAAACATAAGAATAATCAGACTTACCTGAAAGCTATGATCACAAAAAGAGTTCTTGATATGATAATACAAGAAATAATTAAAGAAAATTGTCCTGAAGTGTTAAAGCAAAAGGGAAAAGTAAAAATAGAAAAAATCTACTGATCAGCAACTGAAAGATCCTTTGAGGAAAACCTACAGAATATCTTAGTTCGATTCTGAAACATCTGTATTAAGGAGAAAATATTACAAGTAACAAGAAAAAAATTAAAATACAGAGGAGCCACAATTAGAATCAACCTAGCAGTGGCTACACTAAAAGACAGCAGGTCTTGCAATACTATATATTGAAGAACAAAACACCTGGGCTTATGGCCAAAAATGTCATACCCAGCAAAGTTAAGCATAATCCTCAAAGAAAAGAAAAATGGATATTCAACAGACTGCCAAACTTTCAAGATTTTGTTGCAAAAAGACCTGAAATCAACAGATAATTTGACATACAAGATCCAAGAGAAATATATGGTAAACATTAAAGCCCAATTGCAGGGGACTCAGTAAGGACAGACTATTTACTTTTTAACAAGGAAATGCAAACTGTATGTCTAATTGTTATTAGTAGTTCAAAAGAAAGATTGGGGTACAGCTGAGTATGCTGTGATAACTAAAAAGTAAATCATCTAGGTAAAGGTAAAAGAGTAATTATCTTAGACAAATGAGATGTGAGAGGAAAAATTGACACAGGAATTAGATGGGGGAGGAGAGGGCTAATAATTCTGGAATGCTACTCTCATTGGGAATGGGTTAAAGAGGGAACAAAATATACATATATATGCATATGTATATAAATATATTTAAAAGGGTATAAAAATCTTCTAATTTCAGGAAGAAATAAAAGATTAAAAGATGGGGGAGTGGAGAGAATAAGGGAGGGGCATTAGGATGGGAGGGAGAGGATAAAAGAGGGATCATTGGGGGCATGGGTTAAGTAATAGGAAGGCAAGGTAGTGGGTGGAGGTAAAGTAGAAGAGTCAGGAGGGATAGGAAATAAGTGATACGCACAAAGAGAAAATAAACATCAGGAGTAGAATTTATTAGGGGAAAAAAGCAAGTAGTAATCATGATCTCAGACAAAGTTAGCTAAAATAGGTTTAATCAAAAGAGAAAAACAGGAAAATTACACTTAGCCATATTAATCAATGTTTTTATATAGGTATGTGTATGTATATATATATATATATATATATATATATATATATGCATGTGCATATATACATGCACACAAAATGTCATCTATCTATGTATTTATACATAGACATTCACATATACATACATACACATATCTGTGTTTAATTGTAACTTTCTTGAGGGAGGAGAGGAAGTGGGGGGGACACAAAGAACAAAATAAAATGTGCACAGCAGAGAATAAATTAAAACTTACAACATAGCAAACAGATGGGTAGTTTGGAACACAATGTATAGTATATATATATTATATAGACTTTCTTGAAATGGAAATTTATTGCTGTATATTTTCAATCTTCTCATTTTCTGCTGTGCACATGACAATGCTTTTCTTATTTTGTATTTAAGTTTATAATGTTTCTTTTTCTTTTCTTATTGTATATTTAAGTTTTCGTATTTAAATTTAAAATAATTTTAAAAAATGAAGTGACCAAGAAGTAAACCTAGAAGAAGAAAGTGACTCTACATATACGAAGAAAGAACCTTAGAGGGAAAAAAATGGCTAAGCTACAAGAATTCTAGAAGTGACTAAAAGAAATGAAGCAAGTGATAGAAAATGAATATAAATGAAATGAGAATTCCTGAGGATAAAAGTGGAATGAGTATAAATAGTATAGAATAGAGAGCAGAAAAGCTAACCCCAAAACAGTATATTGTCTGAAAAACAAAGTGGAGCAAATAGAACTCAGTGACTGGGAAGCAAAAAGACATTTTAGAACAATATCAGAAGATTGAAAAATATGAGAAAATGTCCCATACCCCAATCAAGAACAATTGACTGGGAAAATAGATCAGTGAGAGACAATTTAAGAAATATCACACTCCCTGAAAACCATAATAAAACAAAAAAGCTAGATACAGTATTTCAGTGTCATAAAGCAAATGCTGTCCAGATTCTTTGGAATCAGAGTTTAGAGTTAAAATGGAATCCAGTAGTCGTCACATCCCAAGGGAGATTGCAACTTCCAGCTTAAAAGAAAGTACTGCAAGCAAGACAGAGTGGGAGCAGATCATTTCAATAATAAATTTTTAGGTTTTGTCACATTCCTTCTCTTTCTCCACATTCTTCTTTTTAAAAATGAAGAGAAGAAAAAGTATGATATGACTAAGGGAAGTAACTAATGTTTGTAAATATAAAGGTTAATGGAATGAACTAAACGATAAAATTGAAGACTGAAAAAGCAGAACCTATGACTGGATATATGAGTGAAAATGAAACCAGTTCTGGAAAGGGGACCAGGTATGCAGTGTTACCAGGAGCAAACTCAGTCACAGTGAGTTCCAGAAAATGGAAAGACTGAGAAAGGAGGAGGATTAAAATGAATGGTAGTTTTTTTATTATGGAGCAGATCTTGGAAAGGGCATTGTTGAAGGAAGAGCAGATCTGGAGTGGTCCATTGTAGGAGTGGAGTTTGAGAGCGTATTGGAATGAACGAGTAGACAGTTGATATTGGTGGTGGTGGTGTTTTTGGTTTTTGACAGGATTTCGTTTTATAGAGATGTTGAGCATAGAATGTGGTGAAAACTTGCCAGCTATTGGAAAATTAATGTAGACAGTTCTGCACATCATCAGCACAGGTGATTGGAAGAGTGTGAGTGGACATTTTGTGTGGCATGGCTCTTGAATGCTGACTTGCTCTGTTGTGGTGATTAGGACAAACCTGGTCATGTTGCATTTCAAAATAGTTTGTTTCTACCCTGATATTTTTCAAAGCTTGAAACAAAATTCTTTAAAATTTAAACTATATGTTTAGTTCATTTTATGTATATCATATGGAGGGTAACGTTGCTTTTTTCAGTCATTTGCATAAATAATGATCACCTTCAGCAACGTTATCTTAAATAGTGGATTTAGTACTATATCTAAATAGAGGGATTGATACTTTAATTGAATCCTTTGGAAATAAATTAATTTGTAGGATATAAATTAATTATATCCTAATTAAAATTATAAATTCAAGAAGCAGATGAATTTTACTTTTTGAAACTGACAAAGAAAGCTATATTTATTCTCTGTGTCATTACCCATTTAAAAGTATACAGATTGAACTTAGCTTAAGTTTTGAACTCTGGGATTGATTCTCTTTACAGACTTTTTTCCAAACCCTTTTTCTAGTATAGGTGTTAGTGAGATTGATGGAGAGAATAAGTAAATGAGTGATCAGATTCTTGGGACAGGAGTGGAATGCAGAGTAAATCTGGTAATATTAGAAAATCAACCAAATGCCAGACAGAGTTCAATAAAGTTAAATGTAAGGTGTTGAAATGTTTGAACATAATGAGTAGGCCAGGAACTCTTATCATATTTTTTTTCCTAGGCTAAAATCTAGTTTAAATGTGATCTTAGATCAATCCCTAATTTGTTTCTCATTGATGGAGAAAAGATAAATCTCCCTAGGGCCTTTTGATACTGAGCACACCACTTCATAGGGTGTTAGGTGGATCAAAAGAGATAATATTTGTAAAGTACTTAGCACAGTGCCTAGCACATAGCAGATGTTTAATAAATCCCTCCCTTCCTTTCTTTCTTCCTTCCTCCCTCCCTCCCTTCCTTCTTTCCTCTTCTCCCCTCATTTCACCTCCCTTTCTCCTTAGAAAGAGATTCCAGTTTATATCTAAAACAGAACATATTCATTGAGATATCATACCCAACTCTTCCTACTCTATATAAAGAGGCAGCATAAGAGTATAATTAACTGGTTGCAAACCAGTACCACAAAAAGATCCAGTAATCATGGAAAATTAACAATAACCTAGTGCCATCTGAATGGAAAATATTTTCACAACAATGAAAGTATAAATAATTTCTTCTAGTTCATTCATCTTATGTACTAAAGGTTTTCTTTTGGTTTTAAATATTTAGTAAGTTTATACTGTAGGTAGACTCTTAGTCACCTCTGAATAGTTGTTATATTCTTATACTATAATTTAATTTATACCTTATTTTCAACCAGTGCTTTTGAATGATTGGAAATACCTCTTTTAAAAGATGGTCTAGAAGTCTTTTATTTATTTACATGTTCTATTACTTTTATAAATTGCCACGTATAGAAAAAAATACCAGTTATGTTAAAGGGGGTAGGTAGAATAACTTTAAATGGAATGTTTTACAGTCTAATTTTATTGGCTTCATTATATTAAATCATTAATATATTTTGTGTTCTCTAGCCTTTTATTACACATACACTAGGATTCAGACCAACACAGTATCAGAGTGTAGAAGTAGCAAAGGCAGAAATTGAAGGCAGATATAAAGGTAAGGCTAATGTGTTAATTTTTTTTTGGCCTTAAGTTTTCCATATACTGTGGAAATATAACTAAATATTCTATCTCTTGATCATCAATATTTGACATAGTGGATGCATATGACAAGAGTAATTTATTATCATTTAAGAAAAAAGTTAAATAATTATAGAAATGTAGACATATCAGCTTCTTTATTCATAGCATTTACTGCTGTGCTTTTCACATAACAGGCACTCAACAATATTTGTTGAATGAATGAATTAATATAATAAACCATGAGCCTGATGTTCCCCTCCCTGCCAATTTTCTTTTTCAGCTAAGGAATATTGTAGAACGTTATTTGCCTACGAAGGTGCTAATGACGATGAGCTTTCTTTTAAAGAAGGGGAAATCATCCATTTGATAAGTAAGGTATGACATTTCAGTTACAACAGTTATTTAGGTGTAACCAGCCTAGTTTTCACAGTAGAATAGGTTTTCCTCCAATTTTAAAATATTTGACTTTAGAGATGACATACTTTCACATGCTCATGGTTCTTATAATCTTTTTCTGATATCTTACAGGATTCTGTAATTTTTTAGGGCTTATTTAAAGGATATTTTTTGTACAAATGAAATATCATTGAAGAATTTGAAAACCTTCCATTCAGCAGTTAAGGACTGACTTTGTTCAAGATTTAGTGCTAATTATTGAGGACACAGAAAAAGACAGTCTTTACCCTTAGGTACCTTACCTTGTTCTTGGTGGGACATTGCATTTATAGAAAGATACATGGTAGAATGTTAGGGCAGCAAAGTGGTGATACAGGCAGTGTGTTTTACAAAAATTTAAATGAGATAAAGAATACCTAGAGGTGTGGCGAACAGGAACGGCTTCCTAGAGATGATGACATTTGTATTGAACCACCTGTAGAAAAAGTTTCTAAAAGACAGATAGGAGGAGTCACTAAATTTTAACTATCAGGATATCCTTTATGAATATACCGAGATAGTGGTAAAAGATGGTCTATCCACTTTATGAAATAATTCCAGTTTGGCTGAAAGCTAAAGTATATGAAGAAGAATGCTATGAGATAAGATTAGAAAAGTAGACTGGTTCTAGAATATTTAGGATATTAAATACTGGCCAGGGAGTTTATGTTTTGTCAGAGAGAGTAGGATTGAGTTGGACTAGATGATCTCTAAGTGTCCTTCCTAGCTCTGACTGTTTGAGGTTTATATACTCTTTTCCTGATAAGTTTCATCAGTCTCTCTCCACAAGAATTTAATTGATTTGTTCAAGCTTACAAAGATGGATAATGGCAGTCAGGAGTTGGACCAGAGTGTCTTCTGAATCCAAATGCTTCTTTTACCTTGCTACATTTACCATACTCTGCCCTTCCTGGTTATTTTACTAGATAATAATCTCTGATATCTTAGGCACAGATCCCACTTCTGCTTTTTCCCTCAATCAGATCAGTCCTTTGTTAATCCTAACTTTAAGTCCTCCTCTGCTCATGCTTTAATTATACTCTTTGCAGTTTCCATTCTATTTTTTAAACAGTTCTCCATTGTTATCTATACTCCTTCCATGTTCTTAAACTTACTAAAAGCTAGCTTTTTCCTGAAAAGTCCATATATGTTTCAACCATTTCCAATGCTGAGTGCTCCCTTTTCTACTTCTCTTTCAGTAACTATGAGGATATGGAAGGAGTGTAGATTAATGATGATTGGGAATTGGTTTTAAAAAAAACATAAACTGCAAAGAACATACTGGAATGGCTCAGACAAAGTTTTAGTGTACTCCTTCCTTATTACCATTTTGAAATCCTTCAGCCACTCTTACTAAAAGGCTTTGCTCCTTTAGGTTTATATATTCCAGACTTTTCCTGATTTTTGTTGCTACCATCTGTGGTCTTGAAGCACCGTTCTTCCATCTACCATAGTGACTTGGGTATTTTGCTTACAGATTTTTCTCTTACGCATCCCTTTGCATTTATTCCCATAGATTTTTCAGTATGCTTGTTAGTGACCCATTTAACACCCTTTCTTATTATGAACTTTTTTTAACCAGCATCAACAAGTACTAACATTTCAATATAAAAAAACTCAAGGAAGTTATATATAAGAAACTGGTAAATGTTTATTTTTTAAGTTTATATTAAATCATATATAATAATAGCAACTGCCCTACTGGTCCTTTCTCTCTTTTCTGTTTATTTTAAAATAAATTTCTGATATCTCCAAATGTCCTTCCACTTTCCTCCTCCCAGAGAGCTTTCCTATATAACAAATATTTTTCAAAAAAAGGAAGAGGGGGAAAAATATGCAAAACCAGTAAATCTGAAAACATGTGCAATGAACCTGCAAAGGAGTGAGGTGGAGGTGTCCTCTCATTTCTTCTTTGTAATTTTGCAGCATTCACTTTCTAGTGTTTTATGGTTGTTATTTTGCACTTAATTATTATAATCAATGTATATATTGATTCTACTTACTTTAAACTGCCTCAGTTTATGTAAATTTTTCATGCTGCTCTGTATTCATAAGTCATCATTTCCTACAGTACAGTAATAAAGACATTGATGTACTGCAGTTTATTTAGTCATAATCCAATTGACAGGGATCAGCCTTGTTTCTAATTCTTTCCTATCACAAAGAAAACCGCCATATAAATATTTTTGTGTAATGCTATTAGTAGTCTTTATGGTGTGGGGTAGGACAAGTTTTTTATTGGGTCCCATGGGTGCTGGGTTTGCCATCACATACCTCAGGGAGACCCTGACCGATGGTTGCCATTACCCAGGTTGCCAAAGGTAGTCTCTAAGTCATCAGGGATGGGGGTAGGAAATGATACCCTTCAACTTGAGGAATCCTTTTCGTACTTCCTATTGGCTAGGTGTTTTATTAATGTACCCAGAGAAAATTCAAATGGAGAGCACCCCCTAGCCTATCACCTTTGCTAGGGTGAACATTCCAGTTATGTATTAAAGAACAAGGGATTGATATTACCATAAACCTAGGATAGGTGGAGAATTGTACTTGACTTAGTTTCCAATATTTCAAAGGCGATCTTTTCTTGTGTGCAATTGTACAGGTTCATAGCACCACCTCTGATAACAAAACCATCCCCAATTAGGCTTTCTTGATAATCTGATATATAATGGCAAATCAGTTGGCACTTATAAAAACAACCTTTGGCCTGTCAGCTACAGCCCTACCACTACCCAAACAGGGTTGTCTTGTCCCCCACTAATTGCAGAGTGGCTCTTTTCCCCATTTGAAGCCCCTTGGGGGACTAATTGTTCTAGGATAATTTTTTATTTGTGGCAATAAGGCTTTTGAAACACGTGGAATCACCTGTTTGGCCCAGCCTATCAGTCTTTAATCACACTGTAGGTAGGGTTAGTGGGGAAAAAAAATCCACCAAAAATTTGAGAGTGTGGTTGTGGCTTTTGGAATTGTGATTATCACCCAGAATCCTGTAAAACAACATGGAAAGGGGATAAAGTTCCATTCATCTCTGATGCCTTTTATTAGCACCTCTGCATTGGAGCAGGCCGCTAGGAACCCTTATTTAAAAGTTGCCCAAACCATGAGTGAGTCCTTCCTCCCTCCAAATTGAGGTAGATTGTATAGCATAAATAGTTTTAGAAAATTATATGAGACCTTATTTCAGCTTTGCAAGTAGGGACTTATGCCATGATTAGTCAGTCTTGTTCCTATATTAGTGCATCATGAGAAATCATGATTAGATTTCTTCTTCTTCAGAAGGTCCAACAAACTATAGCAGAAAAGCATTTACCTAAACCAAGTGACCCTTGGTAGAGTCCTTCCTGGTTCACTTTGTTGCAGGAAAATGGCTTATTAGGTACCATAAGTAAATGGACTGTCTTTGGTCAGTGCTACTTTATTGTTCTGAGACTTTTCATCATTTGTTGTGTTAAATTATGCAAAAGGGATGTTTCCTGGTTGTCTTTTCTTGATATACAGTGCCAATAATGATCACATAAAGAACCTAGAAATCTGGCTTATAAACTGTGATTTTTTTTTTTTTCCCAGTGGCCTTCTTGTGGTGGGTATAAGCCTTTTAGTGAAATATTTGGATTAAAAGATATGGACATTTTAGTTTCTTCATTTGTATAAATCCAAATTCTTTCCAAAATGATTGTGCTGATTCACTACTACACCAACAATACACTAATATGCCTATCTTCCCATAACTCCTACAATATGGATTATTTCCATTTTTTCTCATCTTTGCCAATTTTCAGCCTTAAGGTGAAAATCTCATTTTGATTACCATTTCTTCCTATAAGTTATTGAGAACATTCTTTCATATACTTGTTAATACTTTGCAGTTCTTCTCTTTGAACTGTTTGCTCATTACCTTTGACTACTTATCTGTTTGGGAAATAGCTTTTGGTGTGGGTGTGGGTATATACACACGCATATGCCTACATACATATATACGTACACATTTTTGTGTGTGTATGTGTGTGTGTGTATGTTTGCCTGTATGTATGTACCAAACTCGTATCTGAAACATTTGATAACTTGTCAAATCCATTCCATTGACTTCTCTGTTTTTTTAACCAATACCAAATAATTTTGATAATTATAGCTTGAGGTCTGGAAGTACTCCTCTTTTTGCTGCCATTTTATTGAGTTTTATAAAATAGCCCTTTGATAGTTTGACTGGTATAGCATTAAAAGTGTAAATTAACTTTCATAATATTGCTATATATATTATATTGGCATGGTCCAGCCATGAGTACTGAATATTCCTCCAATTTTTCAAGTTATTCTTTATTTATTACTTTAAGGAGCACTTCATAGTTGAATCTGTGAAAGTATTTTGTCTGCTTTGGTAGCTCCCTAAATCTTTTACATTTTTTGTAATTATTTTGAATGGGACCTTTCCATTTTCATTATTGCTTCTTAGATTTTTAAATTATTATTTCTGTAGAAATGCTGTTGATTTTTGAAGGTTGGTTTTGTAACCTGCAGTTTTACTGAAGCTATTCTTGGTATCTTTGCCAAGTCCCTAGGATTTTCCAAGGTGACTTGCAGTTTATGGGGTTCTTTCTTAAGGAACATGCTTAACCAACCAAATCACTCTGACTCTTGTTGATTGGCCAACAATAAGTCCTAGCCCAAGCCTCACTCTGTCATAGTATGGGCCCTAATGGAACAGAATGAGTATAAATAGCAGTTTTGGCTAGAAACCCTGAGAGTTTTCCCCTCCCAGGTTGTTTTTTTTTTTTTTAAAACTTTAACTTTGTAAAAGAGGCCATTGGGCTCACTTAGCCTTAATCCCCGAATGGGCATTTCCTCAGTCAGACTGAGACCTGGGAAATACCTTAATTTAAAAAGGCCAAGATCTTCACTGCATCCAGGGCCATCACCAGTCATCCTGATCTGTACCTTGCCACTGAACCCAAATGGAGTCTGGAGGAGAGAGTGAGGCTCTTTCAATATGAGATATGAGGCAAGGTTTTCATATGAGAATGTTGCAGGAGAGGAGAACCTTGGGGGTTTTGAGCAAAGATGAAAAGAGTCATTGTGGTGAGTTGGGATAATGAGTTAATTGGGTAAGTGTAAATGGATTGCCTTGCCATGCTCAATTGAGGTAAAATAAATATGTAGTGGACCCAGTCAACATGGTTTCATAATCACACCTTAACATTCAGTATCACTAAAAGCTTTTCTACTTTCAAGATCTTGAATTTTGAAATATCCTTTTCTGACCTCAGTCTGCTGTGCTTTCATCTCCCCTACTCATGTCCTCATCCTATATCTGTTTCTGACCTTGGTCATAATCTTTAGTGCCTAGATTTCTCCCTATTCTCTTGACTCCTTATTTTTTCTGTGTGTGTACTATAATTGAAAATTAGTGCTAGATTTAGAGTCAGATGATCTAAGTTTGAATAAATTTATAGCAGTCACTATTTGTGTGCCCTTGAACACATTATAGTATCTATTAAATTTTTGTTTTCTAATCTCTAAAATGGAGAATTTTGGATTAGATGACCTCAGAAGATCCTTTAATTTCTAAATCTGTAATATCAAGAGGAATTTATTGAGTCATTCTAACTAATTTGGTACAGATATATGTTCTTTTCTCTCAAATGGGATTTCTCTTCTTGGTGGCAATCTTTGATTAATTTTCTCTTGTGTCTCCCTCCACAGTTGTTGCTGTCTTAAACCTTTTTTTTTCAATTCCTTGCTTTCAAGAGATTAGCTTACCTCCTACTTTACTGAGAAGTTTGGGACCATCTCCCCCAGGTTAAACTCAGTGATTAGTAAATATAGTGCAGTTGAAGGGTTGCTGGATTTGGAATGAAAAAATTGGGTTCAAATCCCAAATCTGCCAATTAATATTTTCATGACCTTGGTCAATTTGTTTAGATTCCCTTCAGAACTTAATTTCCTCATTTTTAAAATAAGTGAATTGGACCAGTTGACCTCTAAATTCCCTTCAAAATTTAAAATATATAGCCCTTTGTACTCTTTTCTTGGTGCCCCTCCAAACCGTTTTTGTCTTCGATTGTTGCTTTTTCCCTCATGGCTAAAACTTCCCTATCTATATCTTGATGTCATCCCCTCTTTCATTTTTTCATGACATTGTTTTTTCAGTCCCATCCTCTCTAATGAAGATCCAAACTCTATTAGTTCTTTCCCCTGCACTTATAAATGTATTCAGACTTTAGCAATAAAAAGAACAAAAACATTTTTTAGACTTTGTCCCTTAGGCTGTTATCTTCTCCTTCAGTATGTCACTACCAAATTTCTAGAAAGAGAAGATTCACTGTCACAACCTTATTTCCTTATAACTTAGTAGCTGAACTCCAAGTTTGGTATGGACCTTCTTAACACTAGATCAAATGATCAAACAGAAGCCTTAACCTGATCCTCCTTGTCTTTTCTTAACCATTTATCAGTTGACTCCTGACAAGCCCACTCCCACCCCCTCTTGAAATTCTTTTGTCCTTTGGCGACTTTTCACCCTTATGGTTCTTTAAGTTCCAAACCATGGAACCTTCACTCAGGCCATCTTTCCTCACCTTCTTCCTGGGAAAACTTTGGGCACAATTCCTGAAACCACTCGACTCTGAATGATGAACTTTGCACCTTTTGTTGCCTGAAACCAGTTCTCCACCTCACCTTAGTCACCGATTCCAAACCATGCAGCCTGTATTCTAACCAACATCCTCATTTTCTCCTCATAGGAATTTTGGACTCCATTCTTGGATCTGGGAACAGACTCTCCTTCCTGTTCCTCTTTTATGTTTTCTTTCCTATAGAATATAAGCTCCTTGAGGCCAGGGACTGTTTTGTTTGCTTGTTATTTGTATTTTCAGTGCTTAGCACAGTACCTGGAAACAAAGTGTTTAATAAAATTTCCCATTCTCTCCCCCTTTTCCTTTTCTTCTCCACCATCCTTTCTTCTTTCTTTCTGTCCCATCTGCTTTGGCAGTCTCATCCATTCCTATGCTTTTTGTGATTGCCTTTATATGAGTTCCTTCAATCTCCACTTTTCACCTCTACCTTGAGTTCTCATTTTACATTTCAGCTGTCCAATATATAGCTCCACCTCGATGTCCCACGATTATCTTAAGCTTTCCATATCCCAAAACAAACTAATTTATCCCTAAAACTTGCCTGACTTCTTTATTAAATATTGGTGACTTCCTTTTAGCCCAGGTTCAAAACCTTACAGTCATTTTTGATTCTTAACCTTCCTGCTCCCCTTCCCCCCTTTTTATTAGTTAGGCTCTAAGTCCTATTGTCTTTATCTTCTGCATTTCCTCTCATATGTGTGCCTTCTCCATAGAGGGCAACCATTTTACTTCAGAGCCCCAGTAGTTCTCAACTGGACATTTGCCTCTTACTTGGTTTGCTTGCTCCATACAGATTCCTGATTGTACCATTCAAAGCTGGCTACAAATTCCAGCATACTTCTCCAAACTTAACTTGCACTACTACTCCTTGTGTACCAACATTCCAAACAGACTGGACTATTGTTGCCAGTTCTTGTCTCACCTTTGCTTACACGTTCCTGCAATAGGCTTCCCTCTTCTATTAGCTGTTTGAAACGCTGCCCTTCCTTCAAGGCCCAACTGAAGTGCTGTCTCCTTCATGTTCTCTGTACATTCCAGCTGAAAGTGCTTTTTCTGAGAGTACTGTAGACTCTGTCTCTTGCTCTTGTTACATGCTATCTATTTATCATGCTAATAATGTACGTGTTGAACTGCTCTATGTTAGTTTATAAGCTGTTTGTTATAAAGGTCTCTGTTATTTAATTGTCTCTGGTGTTTACCATTCATATCATAAACATCTAAGTGTTACTGAGTTGACTAATAATACTGGACCTGGCTTTCTTGGAAATTACATAGACATTTGATGATATTAGGGTGGTTAGGTGGTGCAGTGGATAAATCACTGGACTTGGAATTAGGAGTACTCATGTTCATGAGTTCAAATCCCTCCTCAGACACTTACTAGCTATGTGTCTCCAGTCAAGTCACTGTTTTCCTCAATTCCTCATCTATAAAATGAGCTGGAGAAGGAAATGGCAAACCACTTAAGTACCTTTGTCAAGAAAGCCCAAATGGGGTCATGAAGAGTCAGACATGACTGAAAATCGACTGACTTGATGATCCTTCCTGAATAACACAAGTGGTTATTTGATAGATTCTGATAGTTGTGGTGGTCTTAATCCAAAACAGTGAATAATAAAAACACTATTTGTATCTGACTTTGTATAATTTCTTATTTTTAAATATGAGTCTTTCTGAAATTTACAGTACTTTAAAAGAAATAATAGCTTGCTGGCATCTGTAATCCCTGCTACCAGGGAGAACTGAGGCTGGTGGATAGCTTAAATTTAGGGATTTTGATATGCAGTAGGCCAAACTGATTTAGAGCCTCTGCAGGGCATCAGTATGGTGAGCCCCTGCTACTAAGAGTGGAGGGCAGGCACCATGCTACCTTAGGAAAGATGAACCAGCTCAAGTTGGAAATGGAGTGAGAGCTCCCATACTGGTCAGATTGGATTGGGCCCATAAGTAGATCCTTGCATTTGAATGAGATAGGGAGATCCAGTCTCTCTCACCTTCTCTAGCTTTTTTTTTTTTTTTTCTTAAGAAGAAAAAGATGGAATGAATTAATGGATTGAACAAACCTCGTTATAAATAAACTGTTATAATGGAAAAATTACCTTTTTTTTTTGTTTGTTTCCTCATCTTGTGGACTTCATTTGTATTCAGTATTTTGACTGCCTTATTTCTTGATTGATACAAAGGAGCCCTCTAAAGCAAAGCTAAGCCTTCTAACCAATCCATACTTGATGCCTGGAGGCAATTATTTTCCTTTTCCACCTTCTGAATCAAAGTAAACATGGACCCTATATGACATTCATTCCTTGCTTTGTTTTAAGAGAAGCGTTCCTAAAAAGTCATATAAAAGGAGTTGAATGCCAGTATCATTGAAGTGAATTTTTATATAATGTGAAGTTTACCTGTTTAGGTGGTGGTAAGATCATTTTTCATGTATTGTTGATTTTCCTGGGGGAGTCATTGCGTTTCTTTCCTATGAAAGGAAAGTGTCCTATAGATTTACTTTCCTCAGTTATATTATTTGATAGTTTTATGTCTCTTTTAGTCTTTTTTTGTGTGTGTGTCTTATTCTCTGTTTTTCAGTCCCCTTTGTACTCATTTGTATCTATTGTCTGATCTGCCTTTGACTTCACGTTAAGTTCTTATTACCTATTTTTCCTATCTCCCAGCACTTTTTCATCACTGTAATTTACTACTGTAAACAAAAACTTTCTATTTTTTATGAACATATTCCCCCTCATAGCAGTAGCCTTAATAATCTCTTGTAATATTTTCATACGCTAAATACTTACCTACCTTTCTCATTCACTTCATTTGCACTGTCTCCAGAATATTCTGCTTTCATCTTGCCTCTTGACTCCATTTCTCTCCTCCTACCCTGGTAACTTTTATACTACCTTCATTAATGATTAGTTTTACCTAGGGTTTAAACTTTGTTTCCAACTGTTGACTCATGAAATCACTTTTAGTTTGCAGTAGAATCATTTCTCTCACCCTGTACTTGTCTAGTAACACCATTAATTCTATTGCCTCCTTGCTTATTGAACTTCCCTTTTTCGTTGAACTTAATGGTCATCTCTTCTCACCTGCTTATCTCCTCTGTGTACATTGTTGCATCTGTTAATTTCTCTGCATCTATATTTTAGAGTTCTGTGGTTGACTTTGAGTCAGGGTATATAATTGTATCACTGGTACCATGTATTCAGAGTATAATGGTGTAAAATGATCATTCCATTCTTTAAGATCTACTCCATGGCAGAGGAATATGCCATGAGAAGGTACGTATGTAAGATGCAACATTAAAAAGGAGCAAATTTGAACCGTTTTAAAGTCTTTGCTATTTATAGCTAGTTATAATTTTTGTGCTTGTTATTTGTCAATAAAATTCTTTTTAGATTTTTAAAACGATTTTAAGCAAGTAAATAATGTTATATCTGAATTGTCATGGCTGCATACAGTACATTTGCTTTTTGTTGCAAAATAATTGTGTTGAAATGCTTTCACATGTTTTTGAATTGGCTGTCATCTGGATAATTAACTATTAATATATTTTATAGATACATACCACATTGAAAGCATGGGTTATTTTTTTTTCCTGATACCCTGGTGATCTAATTCTTTAGAAGTTTAACATGTATTTTCTTAGATCTTTTTAAAAAATTATTTGTTATTGTGTAGTATTAATATTGTCTCCTTACCTGCTATCATCCAGAGCTTTTAAATGTATTATTGGAATAGTCCGGTCAGAAATCCTAGGCTTTACTTATTGCGTCCTTGTAGTCACTCCCAGTTTTGGCCTTTCCAGTGGTTTTTGATTGTGAATTGGAGAAGTGAAGTTATCATATCTGGATTTGTCTTTATTAGATTGGATTTTTTTTTTTTACATTATCCTGTTCGCATTTTATGGGTAGTAATTAATGGTAAACAAATAAGAAATCTCTCTTTAATATTGCATATCATCCTTCCTGAACCTAGACAGCATTATATACTTAAGGTTGTGTACCTTTATATATACTACATGCTAGTTGTGTCTTCTATACAGAAATGAACAAGATGTAGTGGAAAAGGGAGGGTACTGGACTTGAAGTTAGCGGAGACTTGGATCAGAATGTTGCCCCCAGCACTTACTAGGTATATGACAGTGCGCAAGTCACTTAACCTTGATAAAGGAACATCCATAACTTCCTCATCTGTAAAAGGAAGACTTAAAAGTAATGGGTTTTTTTGAGGTTGCAATCAAGTAATGTTTTATAACACTTTTTGTATCTTAAAGTGGCATATAAACGTTAGCTATTGTTAGTATATTCAACAGCTAAAATACTAAAATTAAGGGACTTTTAAGACTAGTCTTAAGTAATCCTGTTGAATATTTGCTGTTGAGTATTTAGTTTGTTATAGTACTTCCTCTCATACCTCATATATTCTTATATATTGTTTTATTTCTCATTTACTTTCCTGCTCTAGTTGTTGCTAATCCATTTTAAAATATCACTTTGCCTGGAATAATGGGTTATGTGTAGTGAACAGGAATGCTAGTGACATAGTATGTTGGAAATAAGAGTTTTGAAATGTGCAGGCATTTAAAATATCTTTCAAATATTTCTTTTCCTTTTAACTTTTCCCCATTTGTCTGAAATGTGTTAGGTATGGGGATAATGGAGTACCTGAGGAGAATTTTGGGGATTTCTTAATGACCTCTATTAGGATTTTTTAAAAATTTTAATCTTAAAAAGGACTTCTTTTTCACTTGACTCTTAGATAATGATTTCTTTTAGTCTGATGAATTTATTATTTATCATCATTTGCCCTTTTAAAAACAATAGAAACAAACTCTTATAGTTATACTGTAAGTACCATCTGTAGTAATACTAATAATTTTTAGAAGAAGGTCTCAGATTTGATCATTTTCTCTGCAGGATATTTTCAATTATTTGTAAAAACTTGATAGAATTGAATAAAAGTACTGAATTATTGAGTAGTATGTATTTTTTTTTCCAGTTCAGTTCATTCAGGTACTGTTGTTCTGAGTAATAAGTAACCTTTACTTTAATTTTAGGACACTGGAGAAGTAGGATGGTGGAAAGGTGAACTTAATGGTAAAGAAGGAGTGTTTCCAGACAACTTTGCTATTCAGATACACGAACAAGATAAAGACTTTCCAGTAAGTAAGATGTTTTTGGTCGACTATAATTCTTCAGTTAAAGCACAGATATTTTGCCAGCATTTTAAAAAGAATATGTTATTGCATTGTCGCTGAACGATGATAATGTGAAGCTGCCAGATTTATGTTTGTTTAAATTGCGTTTTAAAATGATAGTGACAGTCAACATTTGTAAAAATGCATCAGTTGAATGTCCTTCACATCATCATCCCCAACTTGTCTGAAAAAGTATATCTGAATCTTGAGTGCTTTTGTGCTCTCTCCCACTCTCTTCAGCTGTACATAAAAATACACAGGAAAGAGTACTCAATTTGCAGGTCTCATAACCTACATTTGAATCCAGACTCTACTTGCTACCTTTGGGGAAGGTCCTTTAAAATCTTGGTCCTTCAATTTCTTTTGTAAAGTAAGGAATTGTACTGGATTCTTGTCTTTTCTAGTTCTAATTCCTATGAGGTGATTTCCTGTTTTCTCTAGGATAAAATATAAACGCTTCCATTTAGCCTTTGAAGCCTTGTACAGCCTGGCCCCACCCTTTTCTTTTTTTTTTTAATCTTCCTTGGACATTAATCCCCCTCCCACACTCTTCAGTCCAGCCAAACTGGTTTTCTCAGTACATTACACCCAGCACTTTATATCCTTTCTCCAAGCCTTTGCATTGACCCTCCCCCATGCCTAGAATTCATTCCCTCCTTACCCCTGTTAACCCTGTTGAATAGTCTGTTCCCTTAGGTTCCAGCTCAGGCACCATCATCTGTATGAAGCCTTTCCTGATTCCCCCAATTTCCAGTGCTCTCCCAAAACTATCTTTTTTGGTCTACTTTGTATATATTTATTGATTTTGCATTTATATGTGCTTCCCATTCCATTAGATTGTAACTCACGACAAATAGGGATTGTTTTATTCATAGCATTATATATTCTCAGTGCTTAGCAAAGTGTCAGGCACATTGGCACATAATAAAATGTTTGTTGACTGATTAATCTGATGCTCTATTTTTAAGCTTATTTTTCTTATATTCTTTGAATAATCTACACGGCATATTTCTTGAAATACTTAATGTTTTGTTATAAAGTCTCAACTTAGAAGTCAAAAAATTCTAAGGTGTTGATGAATTTTTAGTAAATACTGATTATATAATGAAATTGCAAGGAGAATACATATCATAAAACTTCAAACTTTTCTGTTATGTAGCAGTTTCAAAGTTATGCTGACAACATGTTTTGTATTAGAAATTAGATTGCTTTTTTCCCCTAGTTGTACTATTTTTAAAAATCTCCAAGTCTTCTATGACATTATCTTTATTAAATCTTTTAAAACACTACTTCTTCTCCTCTCCCTAGTAATAATCTTCTTTGTTCTACTAAGAGGCAGTATGCTGATGACTTCCAGTTCCACTAAGAATTTAGGTGATATTTTTCTTTCTCTTTTTTTTTTTTTAAAAAATTATTTTAAACATTATTTCAAAAAATTTGGTTCTATATTCTCTCTCTCCCGCTTTGCTTCTCTTCTGCCCATTGAGAGGCCAAACAGTATGATATCAATTATACATGTGAAATTATGTGAAACATTTCCATATTCCCTCTCCCCTTAAAAAAAGGCAAAAAAAATTAAGTGGAAAAAATTTTATTTGAATTTGCGATCATGTCAGCTCTCTCTCTGGTGGTGTACAGCATTTTTCTTCAAAAGTCCTTTGGAATTATCTTGGATCATCACTTATCTTTCACAGTTGATCTTTAAACAACATTGCTGTTACTGTGCACAATGATGTCCTAGTTCTTCTCTCTTGATTTTGCATCAGTTCATGTAGGTCTTGCCAGGTCTCTCTGAAACCATCTCCGCTTGTCATTTCCCAAAACACAGTGTACTCTTATCATAGTCATATGCCACAACTTATTCAGCCATTCTCTGATTGATGGGCAGTCCTCTCAATTTCCAGTTCTTTGCCACCATAAATTTTGTACATATAGTTTCTTTTCCTTTTTCTTTTAATACCTTTAGGGTGCAGACCTAGTATTGGTTGGTTGGTTGGTTGGTTCTTGTCCTTCGTTTTCAAAGAGGACCAAAATGACATCACTGTGCTAGAGTCAAGTTTCAGTATGTCTGACTGTGACTGATTAGACTAATACAAGTTTGGAATGCTCTACTATAGGTTGGGCACAAATAGTCTGTGTGAATATTTGGTGGATCCTCTAAATTTGCTCATCCTATGTTTCCTTTGAGCTGTTTCAATTCTGCTTTGCTCACGGAGGCCAGCACCTTCTCTGTCTGGGCATACCATGCTGAGTGGTCCTGTGCCAGTGTCTTCCATGTCACACGATCAATTCCAAATTTCTTAAGAGACCTTAAAGAGAGACCTTAAATGTCCTTGTATTGCTTCTTCTGACTACCATGTGAATGCTTTCCCTGCATGAGTTCTCCATAAAACAGTCTTTTGGACAAATGTACATCTTGCATTGGAACGATGTGGCCAGGCCATCAGAGTTGTGCTCTATCAAGCAGAGTTTGAATGCTTGGCAGTTTAGTTCAAGTAAGGAACTCAGTGTCTTGTACCTTATCCTGCCAGGTGATCTTCAGAATCTTCCTCAGACAATTCAAATGGAAGAGATTCAGTTTTCTGGCATGGTGTTGGTATACTGTCCAGGTTTCACAGGTGTACACAATGAGGTCAGCACAGTGACTCTGTAGACTTTGAGTTTGGTAGTCAGTCTAATACCTCTTCTCTCCCATATTTTCCTTTGGAGCCTCCCAAACACTGAGCTGGCTCTGGCAATGTGTACATCCCTGGAAAGTACACTACCAAGGTAAGTGAACTTATCCACAGCATTCAAAACTTATGGTTACTCTTATGGATGGTGTGATGGTGGCTGATGGAGCACCTGTATTTTCTTGGTATTGGTAGGCCAAAATTGGCAAAAGCATCAGAGAATTGATTCATACTTTGTTACATCTAAGCTTCAGAGGCTGCACTGAGTGCACAATCATCTGCAATCTGAAAATCATGCACCAGTGTTTCCTTCACTTTGGTCTTGGCTTTTGTAGCCTTTTCAAGTTGAACAATGTACCATCAGTGGGGTAACTGACCTGAATGGCATGTTCATCCTCATTGAAAGCATTTGACAGCATGGCTGGAAACATCATGCTAAAAAGCATGGGAATAAGCACACAGCCTTGTTTGATTCCGTTGGTGACAGGGAAGGCATGAGAGCATGTCCATTATCTAGAACCTTGGGTAAGCATGCCATCATGAAATTGAAGCACAGTGCTGATGAACTTCTCTGGGCAAGAGAAGTGACATAATTTTGCATAAGCCCTAACGACTAACAGTATCAAAGGCTTTGATCAGATCTACAAACTGTTTCATTTTAAAGTTTCTTTTTTTAAATTTTGAGTACTAATTTTGAGTATTTAAATTTTAAGTTCCTCCTTTCCATGCCTATGTCCACCTACTTAGAAGGCAAGCAGTTTGATATCAATTATATATGTGAAATCATGTAAAACATTTTGATATTGCAAAAACAACCCAAGAAAAATTAAGAAAGTAAGAAAATTATACTTCAGTTTGCACTCAAGAGTTCATCAGCTCTTTCTTTGAAGGTGGATAGCAATTTTTCATCAAGAGTCCTTTGGAATTATCTTGGATCATTGTATTGATCAGAGTAGCCAATTCTTTTGCAGTTTGTCATTATTACAACATTGTTGTTACTATGCACAGTGATCTCCCAATTCTTCTTACTTCATTTTGCATTAGTTTATATAGGTCTTACCAGATTTTTCCAGGGGGGAAAAAAGTCTTGCCATTTCCCACAGCACAACAGTACTCTGTGACAGTCATATTGCCATACCATTTTCCAGTCAATGAACATTCTCTTGATTTCCAGTTCTTTGCCATCATAAAAAGAGCTGCTGTAAATATTTTTGTATATACAGTTTCTTATTCTTCAGTCTCTTCAGGGTCCAGATCTAGTAGTTGTGTTGCTAGGTCAAAGAGGGTATGAACACTTTTATAGCCGTTTGGGCCTAGTTCCAAATTGTTCTTTAGTGATTGGACCAGTTCACTACTCCCCCAACCAACAGTTCATTAATGTGTTTGTTATTCCCTCCAGCATTTATCATTTCTTCTAGGTGTGGGTGGTACCTCAGAGTTGTTTTAATTTGCATTATTTTAATCAGTAGTGATTTAGAATTTTTTTTAAATACAGCTATAGATAGCTTTGATTTCTTCATTCTGAAAACTGTCTATTTAAATTCCTTGACCATTTATCAATTGGAGAATGGCTCTTATTTTTATAAATTTGACTCAGTTCTATATTCAGTATATATTTGAGAAGTGAGGCCTTTATCAGAGAAATTTGCTGCCAAAAGAAAAGATTTGATACAACTTGATTACCTTTGATACTTTCTTTTAAGCAAAAAGTGGTTTTTCTGATTATTCCTTTTAATTAGGTCTGGTTTTTTGCTTTTGCTTTGTCTGAGATCATGATTGCTACCCTTGCCTTTTTTTAGTTTAGCTGTAATATTTAGATCCCTTTGGGGACTTTGTTTGTAGTCATCTTTGTTATCTTCCAAGTTTATGTCTTGGCCTTTCCTGCCACTGTAGTAGCTCTTTATGGTGAAATTCTTTTTTTGTTTTTTTACTCATTTTTTCCAGCATATTTCTTGACTTTCAACTTTATATTAATGTTGGACTGTTCACTTTGGAGTTAGGAGGCATTGTGTGGAACTAGGCTTTTTCATGCTGCTGTTTTCAGAGCTAGAGCTAGGGTCTTCATTCAGGTTTGTGGTGCTTCCAAGATGGTTTGATCCAGGTAGAGGTGTGGTCATTGCTCTCCTGGTCTGTGCTCTTGTCTTTGTCCAAGGGCCTTTGCTTTTTTGTACCTGCAACCTGTAGCACTCCTCTTGGCTCTGGAATTCTTACCACATCCCTTGCTCTCCTGTATCCACAAGTCTTAGTGTTCTCTCTGCCTTTGAACTGCAGTCAAGACCCCTGCTCCCTTTTAATGGACCAAGCACTCCCTTCTTTCCTAAAAGTGGGACTCAGAACTGTGGTCAATAGAAATGCCAAACAGTGTCAGCTAAACCTAATGCCAGCAAAGGGTCCCCACAATTTCTTTCTGACCAGTTTTCTGACCCCCTGTTTGTCTCTGGCATGAGAATTGTCGTTCGTGTTTCTGCTGGGCGAGTTCCAGGCCAGCCCCTGTCCCATTGTCACAGATCTTTCCTACCAATCTCCCGTGTATTGTCTAGAAAAATGTCTTACTCTGACATTCTGTTGTCTTTGCCACTCCAAAATTTGATTTGAGGCTTGTAGTGGACGGCCCGCGTCCCTACACGGCTCAGTGAAGTGGTGAAGAAAAGAGACACACGAGGCGGGAAAAGATAGACCAATTCCATTTATTGATCCGAGGGTTAGGGTATATGTAGACAGAAACTGCAAGTCTACGTGACATTCTGCTCGTCTCCTGTCCCAGTGATTTGGCCAGTCTTATTATCTTTAAAGACTGTTGGCATAGAGGACATCTATTTTACATATCCCTTGTTGTCTCACAGAGACAGCAACATCCACGGGGCATGGAGAGCTATTCCAGGTGATAATGAGCATAGTCTCAAAGAACAGTTTCCCTGAAGGTCTTTCCTGATCTTGTCAACAGCACTCCATCCTGGCCCTCAACAGAGGCCTTTTAAAAAGATGTTTGAAGGGCAATGTTGGGAGGGTTCATCTGGGTTGCTGCCCCTAATTTACCATCTAGGTAGTATTTTTCAGTAACTCACAGCTTTACAGTAGAATTGAAATTGCTCAACTGCAGGGTCAGTGTTTGACTTTTAAATTTGTTTCCCTAGCCCCTAGCCTGGAGCCTGGTAAGTAATTTAGTAGGTCCTTAATTATTAGGTGTATAATGCTTTCTTGGTACCATGTATGTTTGTATGCTGTGAGGAATACACAAAAAGTAGACCTTTTGAGTAGGTCCTTTTGGGGTTGGTGACCTTGCACAGCTCTCCCTGACTCAAATCAAAGTCAACTGCAAGTCATGTATTCTTCTTGATGTCATGGTCCTCTTCAAATTCTCATTTAAAGGAGCCATATGGTTAAATCTTCTGTATAGCAAAGAATTGTTTAGCATGAATAATCGTCTCTCAATTAATTGTTTTATGTTTTCCTGTGTTCATTTTGGAGGTTTCTTAAAATGGGCTCACTTTTTCACTAGCATGTTTTTGTTATAGTTTACTTAAATAGTTCATCTTTATTTGGTGCTGTTTCAAGTTTTTCTTTCCAGCTATGGAAAGAAAAGTTTTGGGCCATAAGCAAGATCCTCACAGATCACTTAATAGCTTTAATTTTGAAATTTTTTGAGCTAGTTGTTTGTCTACATTGGCTGTAAACTAGGTGGCATAGTAGATAGAGAACTAGACCTGGAGTCAGGAAGATCTCAGTTCAAATATAGCCTTAGAACCTTAGAAAGGACCACATGAGATACTATTTGTAAAGCACTTTAGCACAGTGCCTGGCACATGATAAGTGCTTAATAAATTCTTCCTCCTTCTTTGCCTCCCTTCTCTCTTCTTTACTTCCTTTATCACTTCCATTTTGCTTGAGGTAACATGGCTTCGTGGTACAAGTGTTGGATTTGGAGTCAAGTGAACTGGAATTAAATTGCGCCTCAGATACTTGCCAACTCTTTCGCCATAGGCAAAATCACTTAACTACTTGGATCCTCAGTTTCCTTGTTCTTTGGACCTCCCAGTATGCTGTGGAAATAGTTAGTTTGCTAAATCTTATTAATTCTGTATGGTTGGTGAAGGTGAATATTCACGGATGATTACAAGTTTGTGAACTTGGGTGACTACGTAGCTGTTCTCTTGGCAGAGAGCTGGAATCTTGAAAAAGTATGACAGATTTTGAGGGTAAAATAATGAATTCTTTTTTTTTTTAGCTATGTTGAGTTTTAGGTATCTATAAGACATTTAGTTAAGAGAGACCATAACTATATTATTCATCTAGGAATCATCTGCCTAGAGATGATCATTTAACCCTGTGGGAGGTAATGAGGTTACTAGCAAAGGGAATGTAGAGAAGGACTGGAACAGTTGTGATGATGTATTCACAGATAAGGGGTTGAGCATGGATAATGAATTACAAGGAAGAACCAGCTAGAGAAGATATAGGTAAGCTCAAGGACAGAAAGTAAAGAAGCCCTAGAAATCAAAGCGCTTAGATTTTATCTGACATGTATAAGCACACAAAATCAGTAGAAGAAAATGAGCAATATTACCCTCTTGTGGGATTCTCTAGAATTGACTTTAGAATTTACTTTCTTGATGACTGAGTGGCAAATCCAATCTTCAGTAATAATTATAGCTAGCATTTATTTGGCATTTTAATGTTTGCAAAGCACTTTACAGATAGCTATCACTTGGCTAACAGTTTCACCACCTTGTGTGATTTTTAAACCAACCCATTTGTGCTATCTAATACAGATGCCTTAATTAACTAGGTTTTCATCAGTCACAGGAAGCATTTATTAAGTACTTAGTTTATTTGAGGCATTGTGCTAAGCTCTGAGTATATAAAGAATGACAAAATCATTGATCTCTTCTTTAAAGGAGCTCTCTCATTCTAATTGAGAAGACCAGTACATACAGATAAGATATATACAAATTAGATGGAAGGTAATCTCAGTGGGATATTAGTAATAGTGGAGATAGAAGGACCAGGAAAGGCCTGCTGTGGAAAATCGGATTTGAGCTCACTCTTAAAGTAAGCCAAAGAAACTTGAGAGACAAAGAAAAGTGAGGAGGGAGAACATTTTAGGAATGGGAGGAAAGCAGTAAATTAACAAGGAGTAGGGAAGATGGAATGTTATTCTTCTAATATATATGTATTATATATACACATATATAATTTTATATCATTTTAATTTAATTTTGCATGTTAAAACAATTTTTTTTAACATTTTAAAAATGTTTTGAGTTCCAAATTCTTACCACTTCTTCCCTACCCCCTCCCTGAGATGGTAAGCAATCAGTTAAAGATTATACCTGTACAATCATGTGAAACCATCAGAATAGCATTCTTGAGGAACTGCAAGTAGGGGTTAGAGTAGCTAGATTATAGTTGGGTCATTTTCAGTTGTGTCTAATATTGTGGCATCATTTAAGGTTTTCTTGGCAAAGATGCTGGAGTGGTTTACCATTTCCTTCTCCAGTTCATTTTACAGAAGAGGAAACTGAGGCAAACAGGGTTGCCCAGGGTTAAGTGTTTGAGGCCAGATTTGAATTCACGAAAATTAGTCTTCCTGACTCCAGTCCCTTCACTCTATCCACTGTAGCTTCTAGCTGTGTGATTATACAATGCTTAGAAGCATAAAGTATAATAAGACTGGAAAGTTTAGGCTGTAAATCTTTAAAAATTCCACATTGAATAAATGAAGCATTTAAGTACTGGTTATATGCAAAGCAAAGGGAATACAAATAAAATAGATAAAACCATCCCTGCTCTCTCATATTGTAATGGGGGAGACAACTCATAAGGCTTAAAGGTTTAAAATGCAAATGCATGATTAAAGTACACATTACCCAACTCACTTATGGCCATCAGACCATAAATGATTCATGAGGTGTTTTCCAATCTTGATAGTGAATTAATTTGGTTTTAGACCAAATGGCATAGAATGGAAGTGATTATCAATGAATGGGGAAAAGAGAACAAGATTTGGTAATAAGACACACACGCACCAAAGGGTTGTCTTCCTAATCTTGTCTGAGGTCTTGCCTTGGTATTTTAATGAACTACGAAAGGTGTAGTGGGCTAAGAAATGTCCTGCACAGTGATATATTATTAGCTTCATTTCCAAATGGTTACTATACTTGGACTTATTGCTCAATGACTAGGATCCTCTTAGCTTCTTGCTCTTTATATCCCAGAGATTCTGAACCTCTGATTTCTTCATCCTTTTGCTTATACCCAACGGCCTACTTTCTCACTCCCATGCTTCTTAACTCTACTCCACTAATATCACACTCCAGATCGACATACTCCTTTTGCTAAGTTTTCTGGATTTAACAAACATGCTTTCATCTTGACCCCTTTCCTTTCTCATTTTTTCAATCTTCTGACATTTCACTGGTATCTAGATCCCTCCTGGTGACACTGTACTACTCTTGGTCACTCATTTTAGCTGTGGTTGCACTTTCATTCATAATCTCAATTCTCTGGTCTTAGAGGGGACTCAGAATTATCCCTTATCTCCACTGCAACTTAGAGTTTCTCCTTCTGTCCCATCATTCCGTCATTTGTCTGTTGATGCTGTTCATGTCATGTAGCCATATCCTGGTCTCCATTATCTACCTTACATTTCTCTTTTCTTTCACCATTTCTTCAGTCTCAGGCTCACAGTCATTTTACCCAAACTCTTCCCTTATTAGGACATTTCAGCTACATAGTGATACTCCCTCAAATACCTTAGCTTCCCAGTTCCTGAATCTACTCAGTTCCCATGATGATTTTTATTCTATCTTAGCTACCAACTGGTATGGTCATACCCTTGAGCTTAACATCACTCACAGGTGCTACCTGTATATAATCATAAACTCTGGTATTTCTTTATCTGATTATAACTTTTTATCATTCTATGTTTACCTTAAGATCCCTAACCCTTTTTTTCATTTTCATTGTGAGTCCCAGTTTCCTCAGCCCTCAATTCTTTTTTTCAGATCATCACCTTGTGCTGGTTACATCTCTTCTCTTCCCTGTTTTGATGCTTAAATCAGTTCAGCTGTTCTCTCTCTCTTTTATATTATTTTTTTTTTAAACTTGACACATTAATTTCATTGGTTGCAGAAGATTCCCTATAGGGAAGCTCATTCTACCTATGAAAATTACAACCCTGCACCTGAGGTGCAATTTAAGAGTCTTAGTTGCCTGGATCATTTAGAGTTACGTATCTATGGCTGTATCTATGCAGCCAGTGTCAGAGGTTAGATTGGGGCCCAGTTCTTCTTGACTCCAAGGCAAGCCATCTACGCCCTATTTCATAATGTGTTACATATCTTATGAATCTTCTGTCCTTTAAAAAAAATCCATTGATATGTCAGTGTCTGAGAACCAAAAAGGAAAATAAACTGAGATAGATAGTTAATTCCACTCTTTTAGTCATACTGTCCCATTTGAGTGAAATACCAAATAATGAAATCTGTATTCTGGAGGACAACAAGAAATACTTATAAAACTCTATTGAAGGGTAAGGAGAGAAGGAAATGTCCAATGGGCCAGAATTGGCGTGGAGCAAAAGGACTTTTGTCCTTGAATTTTTGTAGGTTTGTTTTTTGTTTTTTTTTAATTTAGTGAAGCACCTATGAAAATGGGTCTGCTTGACCATTTTCTTTTGTATTGTTTTGTTTTGTTTTATGCTTTCTGCCATTCATTTTAATTCTTCTGTGCAGCATGACTAAGGTGAAAATGTATTGAATAGGAATGTATGTGTAGAACCTATGCAAGATTGCACACTGTCTCAAGGAGGGAAGGGAGGGAAGAAGGAGGGGGGGAGGGAGGGGGAAAAGCTAAGATATGTGGAAGTGATTGTAGAACACTGAAAACAAATAAAACAAAAAAAAGAAAATGGATCTGCTTAAAGGCTTCAGGAGGTTTGAGTAGATCTAACAGAAATCTGACCTTTGCTTTAAACTTTTTAAAAAAGCATTCTTGAAGCATTTATTTTGAATAAAAACTTTAGTGTTCCATGTTAAAATTTAATTGTTGCTATGATATTAGGAAATCTACCTTTTAAAATATAGATTATATTCATTTCATGCTAAAGGTAGGATGCTGCCAGTTATTGTTGGATTCTCACCCTAGCTAAAATCTCATTGAGGTATATGGCGATTTTAAGAAATATTGTTATCATCTCAGTAGATGAAAAAGTACTTGGGAATTTTAAGAACTCAGAATGAAATAAGTAATAGCATTTTTGCTCCACTATTCTTATGGTTGTTGACTTGAAAGTAACAAGGCCTTCTACTCTTTACTATTTTTGTTTGCTGTATAATCCCTAATGATAACTTTTGAAAACATTAAGTGGTTTTTGACCAGGGATAAAATTGTCCAGTTGGCAGGCTTTTACGGTGACTTTTTTTTTTTGATAATTTTTAGGAGCTCTCCAGTTAAGCAAGTTTGTCTCTCCTCTTATCACCATCTTCTCTCCCCTTTTCTTTCTCCCTCCACTTTGGTAATATAGTTTTGGCAATAAATAGAGTTGTTCAGACTTTTTATAAACAAGGCTACTTACTAATATGTTTTTCACTAATTTATTTGAACAGAAACCAAAGAAGCCACCACCCCCTTCCAAGGGTCCAGGTATGTAAAAACGTATTCTGTTTCAGCTTATATAGTATGAAACAACAAAGGGATAGGATGTGAATTTTTTTTAAATGCCATTATTTCTGTTCATACCATAAAAGTGATATGTCCTCTAGCAGAATCAGTGAACCTCTGAAAAATATGTAGAAAATTTGAGAGTTCTAGTTACATACTTAAAAAATTTGCCTGACCCTTTGCCACCACCAGGCCTTCTGGATGTTATTTCTTGGTGATGGATGATGACTCCTCTGAAGTCCAGTGGTGCTTGCTTTTTGTCTCATGGCATTTATTTGTCTTATGTCTTTAAGATTTAATTTTTAATAGTTACAGATAAGATACCAATCAGAATATGAACGAGTACTAGGCATATCTTCTGTTTTTCCAGGAACACTGTTATTGTGAAAGTGAAAATTTTTTCCTATGGTCTCTAGCCCTCCTTTCGGCTCGTATTTCCTTCTCAGTGACACCTTGTCCATCCTCTCCTACCCCCCTCATCTCTCACCTTTAAACATTCTACCTCTTCTAACAAAACAAGAAAGGTTATGGTATAGTCTTTTAAATTTTGAAACTTGTTCAAGTAATGTAAGCCTTGGTGTTTGTGTGTATTTCTCTTTTCTTTCTTACCTCTTGACATAGGATATCACACCATTGCCTGCAGGTGCTTCACCCAAAGTGAATGTAAATTTTAATCTCTGAACCTTTTTTTGTTTTGTTTTTCCTTAAAGACCAGCCTTAACCCCAAATCACTCTGGTCCCAGATCAAGCCTTAGGTGGTCACTGTTTAGACCCTGATTGGCTCAGAATGAATGTAAATAACAGTTGTTTCTATTTTGGTCAGAAACCCTAAGGATCTTCCCATCCCAGATCTATTTTTTTTTTTTTTAATTAAAGAGGCTGTTCTTTGCCTTATTTTTTTTAACCCTTAATCACTGAATGGGCACTGCCTCAGTCAAACTGAGACCTGTTAAAGACTTTTTAGCTTGAAAACACTAAGGTCCCCCATTGCATCCTGGGCTATCTCCAGTTATCCTCATTCATATCTGGCTACTGGACCCAGATGGCTCTGGAGGAGAAAGTGAGACTGGTGACTTTGTACAGCTCTCCCTCAGTTAAATCCAGTTCACTTGCATGTCATGGCATCACCTTTCTGATGTCATGGTCCTCTTCGAAAATGAAAGACAAACAGCAGCAAATAGTATAGATAAGAGAAAACACAAATTTGACTGATGGATCTAGGATTCAGTTTCAGCTCTGCTGCTTAGTAATACTAATAAAACATATAGAGTGCTTTTCTCATGACATAAAGTTGGCATTGCAAGTACTGTTATCACTGCTTTACAGATGAGAAAACTGAGAATTTGGAAAGTTAAGCGCCTTCTCAATGATCACACATCTTTTAAGTGTCTTTAAAAACCAGGAATCTAACACACATTTCCTGCCTTGTAGGACCTATGTTCTATCCAGTGTGCTGCACAAACTGATTTTTGACAAATTGGTTAACCTCTGGGCCTGTTTTCTTCTCTGTGAAATAAGTGAATTGGAACTATGTGACCTCTAACATCTCTTAAAGTTCTAAGATGCTGCGATCTGTAAATGTTCAGTGATAGAATGAAGCACAATTACTAAACTTAAAAGCAATTCATATATAAATCAGAATGCCAATTTATTAATTTACAGTTTGAAATTAGGTACTTCATTTATAAAACAAGGGGTTTAGACTAGATGGTCTTTGAGTCCCCTAATTCTGTGATACTATAAACCTGTTAGAAAGGAGGGAAATGGTTTTATAAATTAGGCTTCTAGCGTCTAAGGAAATGGATATGTTTGTCATAGTTGATTTTGAATGGAAGCCATATTCTGGAAATCTTTGTGACACATTATTTGAATTATTGGTTATTCTACCTTTGCAGGCAAATTGTTTCAGTGTTACTACATCTCATCTTCTTTATAACAAGGATTAATGAGACCAAAGTTAACCCAGTTAATTTACAATTACAAAAACTGAGGTGCATAGAGATTGAACTCTTCAGCAGATTCTTGTGTGCCCTGATTGGTTAAGTTCTGACTTCAGATGAATGTTTCTTAGAATTGTTGTATATAATTTATTTCTTGATGGGATATACTTATATTCCCTCTACATAAACCTCTAATAGTGTATATGAATAGTGAAACTCAATTTTAAATGTTTTGAATTCAAAGTCACTTTCATGGAAACAGTAGTAAAAAACTGGAAGAGATTTTAGTGATTAGCTAGTCTCTTTTTATTATATGGATTAGGAAATTAAGACCCAGAGAGGAAAAGTGACTTGTTAAATGATAGAGCCAGTACTAAAGTGAACCTGGGTGTTTTGGCTTGTTGGTCTAGTGATATTCCCTTATGCCATCTATCTATCCTGTTACTTAAAAGCTCAACTTTTATTTTTCATTATAAAGTGTAGAAAGAATTATTATTACCTTTTACAATTGTAAAAAGCCAATGAAATGTCTGGTGCTTTTGTTTTTTCCTTTTAGCTCCCAAGCCTGAGCCTACAGTTTTAGAGAAGAAGTATTTTACTTCTAGGCTTGAAGAAAAGGGTAAGGTTTTGTTTGTTTGTTTGTTTTTGGCAAAAGTGGCTTACTATTGCAAGGATGTTTAATTACTGTGGGAATTTTTGTGATGATTGGGAAAGCTTAAACTAGTATAAGAGAATAGAACACTGATATAGTTGCTATACCCTCTGAAGATCTGGTCGAATCTCCTTTTGATGGTTGTTATAGCTATTTAAAAAAATAGCCAAAAGATTTAGGCTGCTGTTATCACCTGTGGTACTTGCCTTCCTCATTCTTCCTGTCCACTAATACTCTGCCTACACTCATTTCCCAGTGGTTAACGTATTCCTTTTATTTTCCCCATCCTTGTGATTGCAAGTCTGATTGCTAAAGAAACAAACCCATTTCCCAACCCTGCCTCTTGGCTCTTAGTCCCATCCATTTTAATGCTAATACCACCCCAATCCCCCAGGTTATTATCACATTCCTTGTCAGCCTCAGTATTGCATTGTGTTCTCTGGAATTCTTGCTCTACAATTAATAAGCTTCTTGTTTTTTAAGGACCTCTTCCTTTCTTGGTCTTCCTGTCTTCTGGCACTCAGTGAGACTTAACTCCCCCTGGATGACATTATATCTCTCATCCTGCTTTCTGTTACCGTGTGTGTCTCTCTCATACACTAAATCTGTGGTCCTCTGAAGAAGTTGTAATACTCCTTTCTTCCTATTGCCATTTGCTGGATGCCCACCCTGGCCCACTCTTGCCATTATTCATCTGGACCTAATCCATATCCTCAGAGCTAGTATATACATTTCCAGTCTCCAGGATATTCCTCCTCCTTTCTCTGTGTGTTCAGTGCTTGTCTCACAGTCCTCCTTCTACTTTAAAACTTCTCTCTTCATATTAGGCAACTCCGTCATACATATTGATGTTTCCTGAAGCTGTAACTTCCCAGTTTCTTAGTCTACTGAACTCTCATGATCTACTTCAAGTACATGCAGGATCTTGCTATCAACTACAAGTATTGACTTGCGTGTTAAAACTCTGAAATTATTTTTTTCTGGTCATCTTTTCATCTTTGCCTATACCTTAGTCCTCCTGAATTTATTATTATTCATCTTTCCCTGTAATCTGCAATTTCTTCACCCTTCAGTGCTTTCCTGGACCATCACCCTTGCTTTGAGCTATACTCCCTTTGATTCCCAGTTTTGACCTCTTAGTGAACCAGTTCAGCATTTTACCATCCTATACTCTTTAATCCCTTGTTCTCTTGTCCAAACCCTAACTGTATTTCTTTGCCTCTTTTGCTTCTATTTGAATACTGTTGAATGAAACTAGAAAAAGTCACAACCCTGGGCTGCCTGAGTCCACTGCAAAATTATGTTACTTCATCTCACCTGGGCCCTGCCTTAAACAAGATAGTTCTTCTGCTCCCTAATTGCATCTCTATTCTGTGTACCATAATAGTATCAAATCTTTTTTTACTTATGCCTGTCACAGCACACCCTTCCCATCCCTACCCCCTCAGACAAGCTTTTGTAAATGGAGGATGGTCACCCTCAGTTCCTTCTTTCTCCCCTTCTCATTGAAATCATTTTCTCTCTCTCTTCCTTATCTGAATCTCTGATGAAGAGATGGTCCTTGTTAAACCAGATTCTCTACATATGTCTACCCTTGATCTCATCTTTCCTATCTTTTCCAGGAGAAAGGATACACACTGTCATTTCCACCCCATACCCATTGTTCTGTATTTACTTATGTTCTGGTTCTTTTACTTCCTACCTGCAGCACACTCTTATTTTCTTCCACTCCTCAAAAAAAGCCTTCATTAGAGTTTACCATCCTAATCATTATCATCCTTTATCTCTCCTCCCCTTCTTAATTAAAATTCTCCTACTCTTTCTTTTAGATTGTCTACAGTGTCTTTGACCCTAATATTGTTTAACTAGAAGTAGTTTCTCAAAAACTACTACTGATCTCCCAATTGCCAAATATAATGACCTTGTCTCAATCATCATCCTTCTTGACTTTTCTGTAGTGTTTGACACTACAAATCCACCTCTCCTTTTGAATACTATCTCTTTTCTATATTTTTTATGGCATGCTTCTCTCTTGGTTCTCCTACCTGTCTAATTATTTCTTCCTTTCTGTTTTGCTGGATCTTTATCCATGTCATGGCCACTAACCTGGATATCTCTGTCTGACACCCTCTTTTATTTTCACTCTGTACTCTCTCCCTTGTTTCTCTGGGCTAAGTTTCACTTTGGTTAGCCAGTCCAGTGTTCTAGGCTCATAACTGGAACAAAATGAGATATTTCTAGGCCATACACACACCCATACCCACACCCACATATACATATATATGTATGTATGTATGCGTGTGCATATGTATATATATATATACACACACACACACACACACACTTAAACTTTTCTTAACGATACCATGGAAAAGATATTCAGCATTAGTTTAGGTGGACACAGCTTCCCTTGTCATAAGGAGATAGTGAGATCAGAAGGGTATAATGCTGCATGACAGGAAAGAGTTCATCACTTCTAAAGTGTGTTGTCTCTTTAAGACCTTAGGCAACAGGGACCCTACTTCAATAGTTCACCCTTATTTCCCTGAACCTATGTCCCTGGGATAGCTTTCTTGATTTTTTTTTTTTAGGGAAAAACTTTGCTAGCCTACAGGGAGGCAGATGCACTTCTTATCATACCCTACCCCTTGGTGATAAGTCCTAAAAGTCTCCAAGGATACTTTCTACTTCTTAAATGGCTTTATGGCCTTTTCTGGACAGCCCTAGTCTTGGACAAGCAAGAAGCCTGGAATAAGAGTCATTGGGGGTAAGAAAGGAAAACCAAAACAGAATGATACCAAGACAAAATATAACAGAATTAGCATAGGCTGCAGTAGAGAAGAAGTGGTATAGGTTGAAGAAAAAAAAACACCAGAAATAGCTCCCTGCCTTCTTCTGGAAGACAGGACCAGAATTTTCTTGTCTTTACCTCCCCAGTTTGTAAAGGACCAAATTTTTCTGCCTAATTATCTGGTTCGTGTGAAACATTAGGGTCACAGCACAGATGATGATATTTCTTGTATACACATTGATCCTTATTATGGATAAGCTATAGTTACCAAGAGGTCATTACCCTTTTGCATGTAAACCAGGGTTAGGGTCATTACCAAGACACGCTTTGTACCACAATAGCTCACTAGTCAGAAACTTCTCCTTCCCCCTAGGAGTCCCATTGGAAAAGAAGAGTGATGCCATATCTTTACCCCTTTACAGGCTTCTACTGCCATATTTCCCACTTCTTCTGCAGGAGCCACTGTCTAATTATGGAGATATGGTTTCATCTCTTTCTTGTTAGAAAATGAGGCACTTCCCAACAATTCAACCTTGGGTAAAGGGAAGTTACAGAAATTATATCCCCTGATTCTTAACTCCAGCAGTGTGGATGCCTTATCAGTTCTATTGAAGATATAATAAACCATTGAGTTTTGATTAGTCTTGTGTCACTACAGTTACTTTTTTAATGCTGCCCCCTCAACCGTTGCCCATGAGGCTGCTGATGCCTGCGTAAAGCATCATCAAAAATGGCCACAGCAATTGATGTCACAATTTTCATCCCTGTAGTCCACTTTAAGCTGCTAAGTATCATCTGCCTTTTCCCACTGGCCACATAGTATATGTGGACTGTTTGAATATGTCCCTTGTGATAACTAGTTTTGGGCAAGTCAAGCCAGGGCTTAGTTTCCTTTTTCTGTCATGATCTTCTCATATAGCTGAAGTTGCTATATGAGATATTTCATGTGGTGTAGACAGCATCACCTGAGGATCTCCCATGGTCCCAGCCTCCAAGATTTTAAAAAAAACATTGTAAGATTACTATTCATTTACCTCTGCTCAAGCAAAGGAACAAAGAAGAAGAGGTAACCAGAGAACTAATGGCCCAGTTTTCCTAGGCAGCTTGAAATTTGAAGCCACTTTTACCTGCTGCAGACTGGGGAAGAGAGTTACTTTCTCTCAGTCTCTTCCAGGAGGTTCCAGTGACACAGTGTAGTAGGCAGCTATATAGCAAGTGGATGGGAAAGTGGACTTGGAGTTAGGAAGACTTGAGTTTAAATTTGACTTCAGACACTAATAGCATTTAAGTTCTGTCTGTTTGAGTTTCCTTATCTGTAAAATGGGTATAATAATAGCATCTACCTCCCAGAACAGTTGTGAGGATCAATGAGCTAATATTTGTAAAGCACTTTGCAAGTCTTTTGAAGTGCTAGTTATTATGTTATAAATGCTAATGATTATTGACATGCCACACATTCTGGAATGAGAGTGGAAGCTGTCTTTCTTTATTAACTGACTTAGCCACACCTCATCTCCCTAGTGATCTATCTTCAATAAATCAAACAGGATACACTTGACACTGTGTCCATATCTCCAATTCTGGAAAGTTCTTTGGGTTCCAGGGGAACCTCAGTCATTGTCCCTTCACAGGACTTCTTCCAGTGTCTTTCACTAAAGGTTTTCAATAAAGTTCATGTAAAATTGCCTTCTAAATGCCATATAAAGTCTTATCCAGACCATTCAGCACAGTCAAGCAGTTCCCAAAGTGATAAGTCTTTAGAGAGGGCCAGGCTTACACATGTAGCCTGGAGATAAAATCACATCTAAATATAAAATTACACAAGTTCAGCAAACAATTTATGTTCCTTTGCCTTAAGGGTATGACTTGTAAAGACCAGAACATATTCATCTCCTGGTGATATTTTATTTTTGTTCTGTATATGATAGTGATATTAGCTATCCAGGACTGTTAGCAACAGGCAGGGAATGTTAGTGGCATCTTTACTGTCCCTTTCTATCAAGATCATGTGATCTCTGCATTGAGAAGTGTAGTGCCACAGGGAGCCAGGCTCCTGTGTAGTAATGATCACTAGGATTCCTTCTTCTCTTCCTGGATCTTTCTCCACTTCAGTCCTTCTGTACCAATCTTCCTGGCTGCTGTGAATGTTCTTAGATCAGATTTAGGTTAGTCTAATGGTTTAGGCTCAGGATAAGAATGAAATGAAAATTTCTAGACCTCATAACATTATTTAAAAGGAATTAATATCATGGAGGGGATATTCAGTAAAGTTACAGCATGTATTCAGATAGAGTCAGCTCTCCTTGTCTCTCTGTTGGAAGTTGGACCAGTTCAGGAGTTTTAGTCATGTGTGGTCTTGAATAGCCATAAGGATTCCATGAAGCCTGAGGAACACTGACTCGTAGTAGGCTGGATTTTTTATATCTTAGGTGACCAATAAACCACATCAACGATTCAAGCCTTATCCGTGAACCAGTGAAGTCTCTAAAATGGTTTCCTTGTCTTTTGAGAGACAAACCAGCCTAACCTCCATGTAGTAGATGTTGCTCTTACTGTATACTTATCCCTTCTGGATAGTGACTTTCTCCATCACAGTTTCAATGTGTTGTGTATCTACATAAGAATTTCAATGGGAATTTTGGGGGAGTTTGCATAAGCCACAGATGACACATGAAGACGACACAAAAAAAGTTTAGAAAGACCGAAATGCACAAAATATATGTATAGTATTGTATAATAATATCAAAACCCCATAAAAAATTTTTCAGACTTCTGGTACAAATGGAGGGCCAAAAAATTTTATGCTTATTTTTCAGATTGTGGAAAATTTTCCTTGATGTGGAAGGGGTTGAACTTGCTGATCTTGTCACCTCCCATAGATTCAGTTATCTGAGCAGATAAACTGTTGCAACTAGATAGATAGAGTGCTGGGCCTGGAGTCAGGAAGACTCCTCTTCCTGAGTTCAAATCTAGCCTTAGACACTTACCTAGCCCTGTGACTCTCAGCAAGCCACTTAACACTGTTTTCCTCAGTTTTCTTATCTGTGAAATGAGCTGGAGAAGGGAATGGCAAACCACTACAGTATGTTTGCCAAGAAAACCCTGAATGGGGTCACAAAGAACGGAACATGTGAAAAATGACTGAACAAGAAGAAGCAGCAGATAACTTCTAGACTCCTTATTCCTTAAAATCTGCCCTTCTTTTAAACTTCCCAGTTATTATTGAATGCACCCCCTTCTTTCTAGTCACTCAGGATCACGGCCTTGGCATCATTCCAAACTTCTTATTTTCACTCCACATTTCTAGTCACCAAAGGCCTTGCAGGCATTTCTGTCTCTGCATTATCTATTGTATGTTTCTGTTTGTTGTGGTTTGTCCTTCGTTCTGGAAGAGGACCATGACATCACTTGCAGTTGACTTTGATTTGAGTGAGGGAGAGCTGTGCAAGGTCACCAACCCCAAAAGGACCTACTCAAAAGGTCTACTTTTTGTGTATTCCTCACAGCACACAAACATACATGGTACCAAGCAAACATTATACACCTAATAATTAAGGACCTACTAAATTGCTTACCAGGCTCCAGGCTAGGTGCTAGGGAAACAGATTTAAAAGTGAAACACTGACCTTGCAGTTGAGCAATTTCAATTCTACTGTAAAGCTGTGAGTTACTGAAAAGTACTATCTGGATGATAAATTAGGGGCAGCAACCCAGATGAACCCTCCCAACATTGCCCTTCAAACATCTTTTAAAAAAGCCTGAAATCAAATTTTGGAGTGGCAAAGACAACGCTATCAGGGTAAGATACTTTTCTAGCCTAAGACAACACAGGAGACTGGTAGGAAAAATCTGTGACACTGGGGCAGGGGCTGGCCTGGAACTCACCCAGCAGAAACACAAATGACATAAGTTCTCATGCCAGAGATGAATATAGAGTCAGAAAATTAGGCAGAAAGAAATTATGGGGACCCTTTGCTGGCATTAGGTTTAGCTGACACTGTTTGGCATCTCTGTTGACCACAGTTCTGAGTCACATTTTTAGAAAAGAAGGGAGAGCTTGGTCCATCTAAAGGGAGCAATAGCTACCACTATAGTTCATCTCTAGTGATCGCCTCTTACCTAGATCAATAAAACATCCTGCCTCAAGTCTGTCCCAATTCTAATCCATTCTCTATACAGCCACTAAAGAGATTTGCAATTTATAGGCTTAGAACTGCTCTCTCTTAGTCTACCCAGCAGTTTAGTATAACTTTGACCAATGTCACTCAACCAGTAGGTGTCACAAGTGGAACTTGAATCCTGTTCTTACTGGTTTCAGGATATGATGTCTGCTACATTATGCTGCCCTGTAGTGTTTTAGAGCTATAAAATGAGTTGAGATTTAATCATGTTGACATATATTTATTTCAGAAATGAAGTCACCACGTCACAGTAGGAATTACATATTTGATTCATATTCATATGCATTTAACACCATTTTTTTACCTGCAAATGACAAAAAATATCCCATAGCAAAAATTTTAAAAGGAGTATGTCAAAACATAAGACTGGAGTGTCATAATTTTGCTCCAACTCAAATATCTGTTTGATTTATTTTATTAATTTATTTAACTTTCAACATTCATTTTCACAAAATTTTGGGTTCCAAATTTTCTCCCCATTTGTCCCCTCCCCCACCCCAAAACACCGAGCATTCTAATTGCCCCTATCACCAATCTGTCCTCTTCTATCATCCCTCCCTTCCCTTGTCGCCATCTTCTCTTTTGTCCTGTAGGGCCAGATAACTTTCTACACCCCTTTACCTGTATTTCTTATTTCCTAGTAGCAAGAACAGTACTTGACAGTTGTTCCTAAAACTTTGAGTTCCAGCTTCTCTTCATCCCTCCCTCCACACCCATTCCCTTTGGAAGGCAAGCAATTCAATATAGGCCATATCTGTGTAGTTTTGCAAATGACTTCCATAATAGTTGTGTTGTGTAAGACTAACTATATTTCCCTCCATCCTATCCTGCCCCCCATTGCTTCTGTTCTCTCTTTTGAACCTGTCCCTCCCCAAGAGTGTTGACTTCAAATTGCTCCCTCCTCCCATTGCCCTCACTTCCATCATCCCCCCCACCCTGCTTATCCCCTTCTTCCCCACTTTCCTGTATTGTAAGATAGGTTTTCATACCAAAATGAGTGTGCATTTTATTCCTTCCTTTAGTGGAATGTGATGAGAGTAAACTTCATGTTTTTCTCTCACCTCCCCCCTTTTCCCCTCCACTAAAAAGTCTTTTGCTTGCCTCTTTTATGAGAGATAATTTGCCCCATTCCATTTCTCCCTTTCTCCTCCCAATATATTTCTCTCTCACCGCTTAATTTCATTTTTTTAAGATATGATCCCATCCTCTTCAATTCACTCTGTGCACTCTGTGTGTGTGTGTGTGTGTGTGTGTGTGTGTGTGTGTGTAATCCCACCCAGTACCCAGATACTGAAAAGTTTCAAGAGTTACAAATATTGTCTTTCCATGTAGGAATGTAAACAGTTCAACTTTTGTAAGTCCCTTATGACTTCTTTTTGCTGTTCACCTTTTCATGCTTCTCTTCATTCTTGTGTTTGAAAGTCAAATTTTCTTTTCAGCTCTGGTCTTTCCATCAAGAATGCTTGAAAGTCCCCAATTTCATTGAAAGACCATTTTTTCCCCTGAAGTATTATACTCAGTTTTGCTGGGTAGGTGATTCTTGGTTTTAGTCCTAGTTCCTTTGACTTCTGGAATATCCTATTCCACGCCCTTCAGTCCCTTAATGTAGAAGCTGCTAGATCTTGTGTTATCCTGATTGTATTTCCACAGTACTTGAATTGTTTCTTTCTAGCTGCTTGCAATATTTTCTCCTTGACCAGGGAACTCTAGAATTTGGCCACAGTGTTCCTAGGAGTTTCTCTTTTTGGATCTCTTTCAGGTGGTGATCTGTGGATTCCTTGAATACTTATTTTGACCTCTGGTTCTAGAATCTCAGGGCAGTTTTCCTTGATAATTTCATGAAAGATGATGTCTAGGCTCTTTCTTTGATCATGGCTTTCAGGTAGTCCCATCATTTTTAAATTGTCTCTCCTGGATCTATTTTCCATGTCAGTTGTTTTTCCAATGAGATATTTCACATTATCTTCCATTTTTTCATTCTTTTGGTTTTGTTTTGTGATTTCTTGGTTTCTCATAAAGTCATTAGCCTCCATCTGTTCCATTCTAATTTTGAAAGAATATTTTCTTCAGTGAGCTTTTGAACCTCCTTTTCCATTTGGCTAATTCTGCTTTTGAAAGCATTCTTCTCCTCATTGGCTTTTTGAACCTCTTTTGCCAATTGAGTTAGCCTATTTTTCAAGGTGTTATTTTCTTCAGCATTTTTTTTGGGTCTCCTTTAGCAAGGTGTGGACCCGCTTTTCACACTTTTCTTTCATCTCTCTCATTTCTCTTCCCAGTTTTTCATCCACCTCTCTAACTTGATTTTCAAAATCCTTTTTGAGCTCTTCCATGGCCTGAGCCCATGGTATATTTATTTTGGATGTGTGGGATACAGAAGCCTTGACTTCTGTGTCTTTCCCTGATGGTAAGCCTTGTTCTTCCTCATCAGAAAGGATGGGAGGAGATACCTGTTCACTAAGAAAGTAACTTTCTGTGGTCTTATTTTTTTTCCCTTTTCTGGGCATTTTCCCAGCCAGTGACTTGACTTCTGAGTTTTCTTTCCACCCCCATCTCGCCTTCAGATCTGCCCAGCCAGAGCTTGGGGTCTGAGATTCAAATGCTGCTTCCCAGCCTCAGGGTTTGGGTGGGGGCAGGTCTGCTGTTCAGTGTGAGATTAAGTTCAGGTGCTCAGGTAGGGGCAGGGCTGCCACACTGGGCTCAGTTCCCTCAGGGGATTTATGCAGAGACCTTCAACAGTGGATCCAAGCTCCTACCTGCTTTGGGAGCCCCTGTCTGCTGCTGCCCCGCCCCTCACTGCTGCCTCCCGAGGGGGCCCGAGCCACAGGGACACGCCACTTCCCTGTTGGCCACCCGAAAAGACTCTCTCACCAACCCTTGTCACCTGTTGGTGGAGGGACCTGCGCGGCCGCTGGAGATTCTGTCCCTAAGGCCTGCTTGGCTCTGCTCCTCTCGTGCCGTGTGGCCAAGGCAGGGCTGGGCTCTGCTCCGGGTCGGGTGCGTGACGGACCTTTCGTGTCAGGTTTTTAGGGCTCTCTGGAATGGAAATCTCGTCTGCTCTGTTGTTCTGTGGCTTCTGCTGCTCCAGAATTTGTTGGGAGTTCTTTACAGATATTTTATGGGCTGTGGGTTTGGAGCTAGCATATGTGTGTCTTTCTACTCTGCCATCTTGGCTCCTTCCCCATTTGATTTATTTTTAAAATTAGAAGGTGTAGTTGTGCTTTGTAAATTTGTAGCATTATACTGAAATGAATTATAATAGTTGAAAAATGAAAACGTTCTTGGTTTTGAGTTATTTTATGATTTTGATTCATTCCTCAATCAGATGTCTATAATCAGGTACCAAAACTTTGTTAGAATAAAGATCAAATATGATAGAAAACAGAAGTTCAAACTGACCTATTTAAATAAGTTACTAAGGCTGTCAAATGGAGGAAAGAACACAGCACCACATACAAATTTCTTACAGATTAGTCATTTGTTTTAATGAGGAACCTGGAATATCCCCCAAACATGTTAGTCAGCAAACACTTGATCGCTGTGGCAGCTAAGAGCAATGCCAGTTTAGGATAAAAACTTAACTATAAAATTTTACAAAAAGAAACTTGTGAGTAGTGTTATGTCGTATAAGATGATAAAGCATTGGAAAGAAGACCAGTTTAAAGAAAGTTTAGTAAGAGATCTAATTCAGCATAGTTATTTGATGAAAATGGAAGGAAGACAACAAATGGACAACAGATGAATAAAGCATGTGAAATTTGTAAAGCAAGCTCTTTTTTACCATGAAGGACAACGGAGTCATTGCATTTGAACTCCTAATCCTGATTTTACAACTTGAGGAAATAGAAATGATATTGAGGAAAATGAAGATGGGAAAAGATGCTTAGGCTAGATCAAGCATATACAGAAGTCTATGTTGGAGGTAACAATTCTGAGCACAATAAGTGTTTGATTTTAGGGTATCAGAGGGGATGATACCAGAGGCATGGTAAAATATTTGACTTGCTATATTATCTCCCAAGAGTTTGAAAGAAAAAATTAGTGACTAGTGATTAATATGTCTCTTTTGCAACCTATATGAATTTTGTTAAGAGAATCATTCATACATACATTAAGGACATCTTTGCTAAGTGTAGAGGCATCAAGTAAGCTTTCAAAAGTGATATTCCACAGTAGACCACATATTTACCATCACATTTGACTAGAAGATGTTGAGAATACAAGATTCCCTTTGTGCTTATTGTTTTTTAATTCTTAAAAAAAACATTCAGTAAAGCAAGATAACCACCTTAACAGTTATCAGTTCTTCAAGAAGGAATCTCCCTTGCTTATGTCAAAATTATGCTAGATTTTTTACAGAGGAAGGGGAGAACAAGAGAGCTCTTAATTTGATAGCACTCTGGTCATTAATATCAAATGAAGCATAAAAAGGGGAAACATACTTTAGAAAGGTAACCATCACTGTGATGAAGGAGATCCAACACAGAGTTCAGTCTTCCCTATCTTTGAACAAATGTTTGAGAAAGCATTTATACTGTGCCAAGGTTGTTAAGGTCTGGGCATACAAATAGCTAGTTCTTATTGTGAGGGAGCTCGCATTCTAATTGGGGATAACTGCACATAAAGAATTATAAGGTGAGGTCTTCTAGATACTCCTCTTAGCAGATGAAATCATTTTGATAATATCATTAAACACTAAGACATTGCAGAGTTTCCTAAATTAAATTCATGATCAATCTAAAGAATTTAGACTATTGACCCAAGAAAAATTATCTGTGTCTATATGTGTAAAATGTATAAATTGTGTATAATTTGGGTATCACATAAGTTACATGTATATGTATGTATGTGCACATGCATCAATATAGCTAATTAAGTAGATATGTAGATAAACATATGTTTGTCCTCTGAGGACCAATGACACATACATATGCACGTGCGCTCTCTCAGAAAACCTAAATAGTTTTAATTATGCTTATTTTCTTTTAAAAAAAAAAGTTGGTGTAGATGAAAAGTCACCTTTGGAACAGAAACCTTCAAAGCCAGCTGCTCCCCAGGTACCACCCAAGAAACCTACTCCTCCTAACAAAGCCAACAATTTATTAAGATCCTCAGGGATGATGTATCCAAAGCGACCAGAAAAACCAGTTCCACCACCACCACCTCCTATGTCTAAGTAAGTCACTTCATTTAATATTAATTACTTTGCCATCAAAAAATTAATTACATTGCTAAGAGTTGTAATTTTTTTAAAATACTGACCTTTGGCAAAATGAAAATCTTAGTGTGCGTATCTCCCAAAAATATTATTGCTTTTGTGATATTACTTACCAGATTTATACTTGTTAGTTTTATAGAATAAAATAAAATTAAATCTCAATTTTTTATTTTTATTAGATTTTTAATCTTATTTTTAAACTTAAACATCAAAAAAGCATGATTACATATCAATTCTATATTATTTGCCTTTTAAAGATTTCTATTAACTTTATGAAAGTAATATTAGTTTGTTTTAATTTTTTAAATTTTGTACATGTTAAATGATTACTCTCTTCATTTTAGGCTCAATGGGGAAGTTCCTCCCTTACTGTCAAAGACAGAAAATGAGCCAACATTGAAACCAAAGTTAGATTCTGAACAAGTACCTCCTAGACCAAAATCAGTAGACCTAGATTCATTTGTAATAAGGAGCACTAAAGAGATAGGTAAGTTAACAAATAGAGTAATCTGTTATAATTTTTTAATCTGAATGTATTTCTCATTAAGTTCCTGACCTATCTTTGCCTGTAATTTTAGTGTAAAAACTATAGTGGAATGAAGGCTTTAAACATATTCATATTATATGTAGTCTGGTTGGAAAAGTGAAACTAAATTGCAGATGATTGACTTCAATGATTTTAGATGATATACTTTGTTTCTAATTAATCATAAAGTCTCAAGGGATTTTGAAAGAACATCTCCCTTAAACCTTTCAAACTGTCTCAGACAGAATAGAATTCATCTTGTTTTTAAATTCATCTGCAAAAATTCCATAGCTTTTGTTGGCCATTTCTTTCATGTTAAACAACACAGGTTTAAGAAATACTATTTTGGTTCCTCCCTACTTTATTTTTAGATAGTTTCCTTTTTGCACTCTTTATCTTTGATTAGACTCTGTGTAACAACTTATTGTATATTTGAAGAACCTTTCATAACTTTTTCTCAAAAGCTGACTGATAATTCATCTTTTTACTTATTTTAGACACAGATCTTCAACCCTTATTCTATACTTTTTCCCCACTTCCTTCCATTCCTGTTTAGTTGTGAAATACAGAATTGTAAAGTGAACTCTGGAATTTATATTTCATTAGTGTACAATATCTTGTGAAGATTATCTTATAATTCTGTCAGTAATATCACTACTGCCACTTTTTATAGCACTTTGCACTTTTCTGTTGCTATTTATTTTTTTAAACACATTATACACTTTTTCCTTCATTACAGTCTACACTATAGTGATGATGCTTTCATTTTTCACATAAGATAACAAAGGTACCGGTTGATTTAGTGATGAACCAGTGTCATACAGTAGTGGTTTAAAGTAGCCTACTTCCCACTCAGTGCCTTCCCCCTACTGGTTTTTCAGCCTTTATATTTACTGGTCTTAATACTACACTTTTAAAAAACTATCGTGATATTTTACTGTTTAGGAATTTTTAATATGTTATTTTTTCTTTTTAAGTTAATACCATCATGTATTGTCATCATTTCTTTTTGAATTTTTAGACTATTCTCAAACAGTATCTTAGTCGCTTTCTTTTAGTAACTATACCCTACAATGTGTTAAATGCTTGAAACTTTGGAATACTCTCTAGTTTGAATCTTTCCCATCAAGGAGTAGGCAAGACATATTAAGAATAAAGACTCGACATGATTTGCTAGTGGAGGGAACTTGAATAAGGAAACTACATTTACCAGTGAAGATTGGCATAGTCTCTGCTATTTCTAATCTTCGGAAAATTACCTGTAACATTCAGATTTTAGAGACTGAAACTTGGAGTATTTTCTAACAAAAGAATTTCCTTGCCTAGTAGTTGTTGATTTAAATAAAAGGAACTGCTTTCATTTTTTTCTTTTTATAACTATTTTTACCTTAACTTTTATGTAAGCAAAAACATTGATCATTTATAATTTTGAAGTGCATTGAAAAATTCGTTTTTGGAGTCGTGGTACCATGGTCATAATTTGTTTTTAAAAGTCAAGGAAGAAGGTGATAGGTTAAAGGATTTTGGTTGGTTCTGGTTCCTGGAAGTGCATTATTAGAGCCTTTGAGCATCCTTATTTCTAATTTACAATTTTTTTTCTATTACTCTTACCAGATTTCTGATGACATTTGTTTGGGGAAAGTGTTCAGGGACCATGTAAGATTTCCTGATTAATTCTACCAAGATATTTCACAGTATACTTAACCTACAATGCCTTTGCTTTTTAATTCCATTACCTCTGTGTTGAGAATGAGATCAACTGTTTCTCAAGGCAGTAATCTCTGTCTCTTTTTCTGTCTCTTTAAATGACTTTAGGTTTTCAGGCAGCTTTTGTCTTTATATTTTTTGCCTTTAAACTTTTTTTTAATATTTGTTTATGGTTTGTTTTTGAGAAATTTCTAGTTGAAGTAAAACATACACTTAATATCATGAACCAAACTAATAAGTAATAGAAAAAAATCCTTTTATTAAAAAAATCCTTTCCCACTCAATCTTAATGTCTAGATGGATAATTTTTTAATATAATGCAAATATAAATATAAAATTTTAAGTGGTTATTAGACCATTTGAACTTCATTGGGCATCTCTTCACTAACTAAAATTTAGAGTAGAAATAAATATGTAAGTTAATATAGAATAGCAGATGGCTAAATCCTTGCTTTAATTAATGTGGCCAAAATAGAGATTGCAGATAAGGGGTTTACTGAGAGAAAAACAATTGTAATTACTAATGTATGTTCATTTGTTATAGCTCATTCACACCATGTTTAAGGCTATAGAATTAAGGAAACAACTCTTTGAATATATGTAAATATTGGACAGTTGATTAATATATAGTTAAGTCTACAAGTAGTTATTACATGCACGTATACACACACACACACACACACACACGGGGTACAAAAACTGTTTGCAATATGACTTTGCCTTTTCCAAATATCTTAGGTTCCATTTTTTTCTATTTTTCATTTAGGTTATAGTGTTATATTTAAAACTAGAAGGGAACTTAATGTCAGCCTTATTTAGTAATGCTCTTAAATTTTTATTTAGTCCTTTGCCTGATGTTGACATTTTGAAACACATGGTCCCACATACATACCCATTTGGAGCCTTGGTTAGCAATGAAAGCCTATAATAATAAATGAGTTAAAGAACGTGTTATAGAGATAATCCACATGGAAAGGAAAATTACGATGAAACAAAAAATAAAATTTTTGGGATGCAGCTAAAGCAGTCTTTTGAGGAAAATTGTATCCCTAAAAACATACATTAACATAATAGAAAAAGGATTTATTGATTAATTATCCATTTTTTGAAATTAGAAAGCCTCCCCAAAAAAGTCTAAAATCAGTATAAGAGAAGACATATTAAAAACTTTTAGAAGAGAAATATATAAATTAGAAACAAAAAGTACTAGAGATATGACAGATAAAACCAAAAGCTGGTTCTTTGAAATGACAACAAAAGTGATAAATCTTTAGAAAATCTGATTAAAAAGAAAAGGGCAGAAAACCAAGTCAACAAAAAATAAGCGGAAATCCAACAAAACCAGAAGAAATAAAAATTATCAGAACCTGCTATATATAACCATATGCTACCCTGTGAAAACAAAAAAGAATTAGAGAAATTCCTTCACAAATATAAAATAACCAAATTATATCCAAGGACAAAATAGAAATCTTAGTCCAGTCTTGGAAGAAGAACTAGAAGTAGCTATAAGGAAATTATGTCACATCCACCATCACCTCTCCTTCTCTTACCTTTCCCCCCAAACAAACAAAACCATAAAAACAAGAAACTTCTCTTGGATTCCTGGGAGAAATAATTTCAAATTTTCAAAGAATAATTAGTACCAGTACACAAATTATTCTCAAAATGCGAGAAAGAAAGCAAGTGTTGGACATCTTTTATGAGACAGATGTGGTCCTCATACCTAAATGAGAGAAGGATGTCAATATTATTAGAAATAATTATTATTAGACCAGTATCATTAAAGAAATATCAATTAAATTTTTAAAATCTATCAGACTACATAAAAAACAATATATTCAAGAATTTGTTCATTATGACCAAGTTGCATTCATGTATCAGGCATGGAAGAAAACAGTCAACACAATGAATCATACTAAAAAACAAAAACTTCTAAATTCACATAATTAACTTGATCAACACAAGCAGAAAAACCTTTGACAAAGTGTAATACTCATGTTAAAAAAAAAAACAAACCTACAAAGTATAGGCATAAAAGAACCTTTTGAAAAATATCCTAAATGTGTCTACCTAAAACCAGTATCACATGCTATGGATGTAGACTGGAAACTTTCCCAAAAATATAAAAATAAGATTCAGTTCACCATATTATTATTTGATGTAGTTCTAGAAGTACTAGCAGAGAAGAGAAAGAAATTAAAGCATAATGAAAGGTAAAGTGGAGGTAAAATTGTTACTATTTGCTAATGACATGATGGTTGACTTAAAAAATCTTAGAGACTTGACAAAGATATTAATTAAGACAGTTGCTTCAATTAAGTTTCAGGTTGTGAAATAAACCTACAAAATTCAAGAACATTTCTATACCATAGCAAAATCCAATAATAACATAATGCACAAAATAATTGAGGGCCTACAAAAGCACACAAGGTACCTGTATAGATTGTTACAAAGTGCTAGCTGTATGACCCTGGGCAAGTCCCTTTGTCTCAATTTTCCTCATCTGTAAAATGATCTGGAGAAGGAACTGGCAAATCACTCCAGTGTCTTTGCCAAGACCACCCCAGATGGGATCTCAAAGAGTCAGATGCAACTAAAATGACTAAGAACAACAGCAGCGCAAATAACTTAAGGAATATTCGTGTTACTTGACTGTGCTGTGCCCATATAATAAAATGAGAGTTAAGACCAACGTTCATTTGCAATTTTAATGCTTTGCCAAATCATCAGTGGAACACTTTACAGAATTCATTTAGAAAAGCAAAAAAAAGTTTTAAAAAAGTGTGAAGACAGAATAGCACTTCCAGACTTCAAGCTTTATTATTGAGCTGTTAGTTAAAAAAAAAAAAGTAACATAAAAGAACCAAATAGAAAATGGAGGATCAGAAACAATGGAACCTGATAACCCAGTGTTTGAGAAACTATAGAATGTAAATACTTAAGAAAAAGACCCCTTATTTGATTCAGAACTACTGGGAAGACTGGAGAGTTCTCCACCAGAAATTAGGCTTAGGATATGCCATATCCACAGTAAATTCTAAATTCTTAATATTAAAGGTCATACTGTAAAAAAGTTATAAAAGAAGCAAATAATGTACTTTTTGTAATTGTGGGTAGAAGATGTATTCTTAACCAAACGGGTACAAAACATAGAAAACTTTGATTACATGAAACTCAAAAGCTTCTGTATTAAAAGTATATATTCTAGAATAAGGAGAGCAGTTGTTATGGGAAAATATATTTTTATAAAATTTCTCGGATAGAAGTTTGGTATATAGGATTATAAAAAGTAACAGTTACATGACCAAAGACCATTCCCCAATAGAAAAGTGGCCAAAGAATGTGAACAAAGAGTACTTAAAAGTAAAATTGGATACTTTTAGCAACTGTGTGAAAGAATGTTCCAGATCACTAGTAATAAGAAAAATGCAAATCAAAACAACTCTGAAGTTTTACTTCACCATGTCAAAGATGATGAAAGATGGGAATAATTAAGGTTGAAGGGATTATGGGACAGTTAGGCAAGATAGTATATTGTTGATGGAGTTGTGAATCAGTATAACCATTTTGTAAAAAAATTTGGAATTATGCAAATACTAAAATTGTCCATACTTTTTGACCCAGAGATTCCACTAGGAGACATTATAGTCCTCAGAGGTTATTGATAAGAAGAAAATTCCCATATACACCAAAATATTTATTGCAGCACTTTTTGTTACAGCAAAGAATTTGAAGCAAAGTAGGTGCCTGTGTATTGGAAATGGTTAAACAAATTGTGGTACATGACTGTCATGAAATTACTATGTTGTAAGAAATGACAAACATGATGAATATGGAGAAATGTGGAAAAACATGAACTAATAAAGTTAGCAAAGCCAGGAAAACAATACATACAAAGACTAGAGTAATGCAAATGGAAAAAAACAACCATGACTAAAACAATGAAAAGTGAATGTTGAATCCTGATTCAAAGAAGAGACAGGAAGACATCCCCCCCCACTTATTTGCAGAGGAGGAAGGTTCTCTGGTGCAGTTTATTGTACGTTTTTAGACTTTTGACATGCTGATTAGTTTTGCTGATTTCTTTTCTTTTTATTAAAAATATTTGTTATGTGGACGGGGAAGAGGGGTGGATATTGGGAGAAATTTCAGTAATGTAAAAAAGTCATATATAAAACTTCATTAAAACGAAAAGCATAGTCTAGGTCAAACATGACTGAAAATTTGTGTTTTTTTCGGTTACCCAATTTAAGGATGTAAGAATTTTTGGGGGTGATTTGTTAAATTGGGAAATATGCTATACTGGTTCATTTCATGGAAATGTAAAGGGTGCTGGATTTGGAATCATGATCTAGATTTGAATTCTGGTTGTGGCATTTTCTACATATTTTAACTCACTTCACTTAATCTCTCTAGGTCTGCTTCCTCACCTTTAAAAATGAGGCAATGTGATTAGAAAGCCTTTAAGTTCCCTACCACTCTGAATCTTGAAGTCTCTGAAGATATTATAACTAATATGTAGAAATTTGCTGTGAAGCAACTAAGAAAAATGTGTTGCTTTATCAAATATATCTTAACAAATGGACACAGATAGTAATTAAGTGAATGTATTAGCCCTTGACTCCATGAATAGGCAGGCCCAGCATTCATGTGTGTATTTTACATTGGTGTATACCTAAATATAAAAATAAGTTGTAGTAAATAGCGTGCACACACACTTACCTTTTATTTCCTAGATGACAGACTACTGGTGTGTGAACTCCTCCCTTACCAAAGAAAATCTATGACTTTTTATAGATAAAATCCTAGGGAGTTTGTCTTCAAGTAAAAAAAATTCAGTAGCATACCAATGACCCAGGTTTCATTGACTCTAAGCTGAGTACTAATACACTATTCCATGATGTTTTTTATGCTTTATTTCGTCCTAGGAAAAATACCATGCTTAATTTTTCTCACTCTCAGTGCAGCTCCACCCCACCCCCCAAGAAACACAGTATTTTTCTGAGGATATTGTGAAGTATATAGAGATAGCCTGGCTTAGTACATGGTGTTCTGGGCATGAATTAAGGAAGATCTGGGTTCACATTGTGTGTTTGATGATTACTAGCTACCTATGTAAGCAAATCACTAAAATTCCCTGTGTCCCAGTCAACTCTCCAGTCATGGATGACTTTCCACACCTAGAATTCCCCACACTGATGAAATCACAGATCTTTCCATTATTTATTCCCATTTTATATGTTGCTAACAGCATGTAAATCTATTTAAACATGTAGTTGCCACTTCCTTTTCAAACCCATAGAATATGCCATGTATGGAAATTTGTTAGAGAGATCTCATGGCTCAGATATTATTAAGAGGTTGTATTTTTTTTATTGAGTAGTATTGCTTTTCAATGACTTTAAAATAAGATGGAAAATCTAATGTTAATCCTTAAAAGTTAAAATGATGGTGCTGGTATTGGTTGCATTGGATGTATTTTTTCATAATCAACAGTACTTCATGATTTTCCCCTTGGAAACAGTCTTCCAAATTTAAAAGATAGCTTTGAAAGGATATCAGCATTTTGTTTACAGTTTTTCTGTGTTGAGTAAGGAAAATAAATCAATCTCCTGTTCAATCATAATTTGTTCATTTACTGTGATTTCCAAACTCCCCCCCTCCCATATGATCATATTAAAAGATGATAGGGACCATATAAGTTTTTTAAAACATAAAAGGGAACATTATATAACCTCATAGGACTTAAACCATGACAGATGCACATGAGTAGACATTGTAACACTAAAGTTTCTGTATTTAATAGTCATTTGACTTCATTTTTGTGAAGCTTCTGTTATTGAGATTATCATATGGGACATGAGCATATTTTCATTGAAATTTCATTGAAAATTCGGTGAAAATTTCATTGAAAATTCATTGACATATAGTCCATTTTTCTGTTCAGGTTTTTAGATCTTTCCACATCAGCAACCTTTAAGAAAAAAAAGAAATATATAGCACTAATCCTGCTTTCTAATACTGTGAAATCTCAGAGGCAGTCCTTATTGGTATCATATGCCAAGATTGATTGTAGTTAAAAGATCTAGTTAAAGCCATCAAACATTTGTCTGTATCAGATTGTATTCTTAAACAATAAAATTAGTGTTTTGAGGACATCTTTGTTCTCTATCCAAATTTATATATTTCTGAACCTCTGGCAATAGTTTATTGAAGCAGGCTCATTTAATAATTAAAAGGATAAAACTCAAAAAGAAAAACAGTTTGTATTTAAGCTTAATATGTAATACCATATATAATCGATATGCTGAATCATTGAAGCTATGCTGTTCCTTCTACCAATGTTTCTTTTTCCTGCTTTGTAAAATAATTTTTGGGTTCAGAATCTTTTTTCTAGACATTCCTATCCTTGACTTTTCTTTCCAGATTTTGTTTCCTATCCTGTTTGCCATGTTTCCCTTCTTACGTGTCAGGAAATTACCCTACCCTTCTCCATTTTGGTAAGATGCTATTCTATTAAAAAATGGTATACTCAATAGAAATAGGTATGTGTAGACTTGTCTTTTTATGAAATTAATGTCTATTGATGTTTATGCTAACATTTTTGGTTTTCATGAAAAACCAAATCTCTTTGAAAGCATTTCTATAAGTAGACAAAAAACATATCAAATAATTTTTAAACATCTATAAATCTTTACAATCTTGAAATAATAGAAAGTTTTTAGTCAATATTCCTTAAACATTAGTTTTTGTACTTTGACTTACTTTTTTACCTTGTCTTCCTGAGCAGCCAAACAGAAATTTAGGTCATTTGAAAGTAATTAAATGATTGATACTAGTTATATTAATGAACTTTTCAAGCTGATGTTACTTATAAACAAAATTGAAAGATTTAAATATTTTAAAGGATTTTATTTAAATGATTTGTTTAAGAATTTAAATATATGGTAGCGTGCTCTTATTAAGGATTTCATGAGTTTAGGGTATACTTTAAAAGAAAGCTAACTTAAGAACAAGGAAGTTACTAAGTTAAGGCTGTTCAACAATTGAGAGAGCTCAAGAGTATTATTGTTATAATTAGTTGTTGGTTATGTGAAAAATGGTTTTTCATGAGTGTGGTATGCAATGTTAAAAATTCATTTTATTTTTTGTTTGTCCTTCCATTTTTCCCTCCTTTATCTTTTACCATTATTTTTTTTCTTTCTGTTAATTGCTTAAATTTCAAAAATAATACATACAAATCCAGGAGGACTGATTATAGTAGTTACTATGGTTTTACTTCACAAAAAATGTTTAGCATTAGCAGAAGCAGATTTATATATTCAAAATAAATAAAATGCTTTTCTTTTTACACATAGCATCTCTTTAGCAATGGAATTTATAAATATAAATGTTTATATGTTCATCTTGACTGAAGATTTTTTTAAAAAATTTAATAATAAATACCCCTAAATTTTTTTTTTTTGCTGTATATAGTCTTATGGCATATGATTTCTAACATCTAAATGCAGATGGTTATCAAAAGAATCAAAAATATAAGGAGATATTAAAGAGCCTATTTTGTAATGTTAATGTTGCAGAGTGAGATACCCAGGATGGAAAACACAAAATAATCAGAACATGAAGTTGGAAAAGTGATAAATATTATTCAAATGAAAAGTACTTCTGTTACCATAAAACTGGCATTGTTAGATAGTGCTCCCCTCAACCCTTCTACGTTTTCCCTTCTTCCCAGACACACACAGAAAAATGGTGAGAGCTAGAGTAGGCTGTGGATATTGGGTTAAAATGCAATAAATTATTAGACTGCTTTAGAAAAATGAAATTAAATACATAGAACAAAAGAAGAATCTAATGAAAAATTACCAAAATATGTGATAAATGTTCCTTGGGGCTCAGGGTGAAGCTAAGCAGAGATCTATGGATCCAGATCTGAGAGAACCCAAAGCTATCTACTGCATTATGAGACAGCTTAGCTCTGGGTTACTCAGTTTGGAAAAGTCTAGAAGGATATACTAAGTTGTCTATGCAGGATCTTCTACCAACTGCATGAGGCTTGAGTAAAGTCTTCCTTATCTGAGGTGAACCATAGGAAAAATAGACACCTACAGAATGAGGTCAAAGCTTCACCAACTTTGATAGTAACAAATAAGATGATGTTCTTTATTGCCTTTTCCCCTATTCTCCTTGTCTTGGGATTTCAGACCCTTGGGTATAGTAGTATAGCAAGTACAGCAGTTACTCAGTGAACTTATAATCTAAGTTGAGAGCTTAGTTATAACCCTAGTTGTATCAGGCTAAGCACAAGAACACAGAAGCTTTTCCTTTGTACTGAGAAACAGCGTCAGTGGAAATACGCTGTTACATGTAACTATATTCATAAGTGTCAACGTGAAATTATGACTGGTATTTTAAATGAGTTTCATGTATCCATATTTTCCTTTGTTTTGAGATACATAAGTAGTTAATGCTTCACTTGAAAAAATAACCCATGATTTTGTGTGTGTATTTTTGTTTTTGTCTTTTGTCTTTTGTTTGTTACAAAATAAGGATTTAAAGTGTTCCAGATTTTTTGATGCTACTCTTTCTAAGTAGCTATGGTTCCATGTTTACATAACTTGTTCTGTATCTATCTTTTTCCCCAAAAAAGTACTTTTTTGAAGACTACTTCTGTACATGAACTTTATATTATCTTAATTAGAAAAATTTATATTGGGTTAGTTGAATTATACCAGAGATTAAACTTGTTTTTAGAGATTATTTTGTTTTCCAAATGCATATGAAAAATACAGTACAACTTTGTTAGTCATTAAATGCAATGTTTTCTTTTAATAGTTTTGGAAAACAAATTTCATTTGCTTTTTGCTAATTTGCTTTTATGTCTAGTAAGGTAAATGATCTATATATTTATTTCCATCCTCTAGATGTTGTAAACTTTGATGACATAGCTTCCTCTGAAAACCTTTTACATCTTACCGCAAATAGACCGAAGATGCCTGGAAGGAGGTTACCTGGTCGCTTCAATGGAGGTCATAGTGTGAGTTATTAAACAGCAGATTGCTTAGAAAATGTAAAATGGCAATAGCATTCAGAGAGATTTTCTTCTGTTAAAGTCTTCCCCTTAGCTTTTCCTCACCCCATCCCCCGTCCCCTCAAGAAAAGCACTGAACCAGTTACACCCATGTGAGCAGTAGGACCCAGACTTGTGTGTTGAAGGAAGCAAAGCAAGAGTAAGAAGTGATTTAGTTGCGGTATAATGAGTAAAGCAGTAGTTTTGAAGTCAGGATATCTGAATTTGACTGTAAATTTTATGATGTAATTATGACTTAGGGTAAGTAGCCAAGCTTTTTAATTACTCTTTCTCAGTTTCCTTATTTTAAAATGAAAATAATACATACACTATTTATGTTCACAAGTTTATTGTAAGGATTAAATAGCACAATATATAAGGCAGCATATAAACCTTAAAGCACCAAATAGATGAACGTTGTTATTTTCATTTTTCTCATCATGCTATTTTTCTTTTATATTAAAAGTTACACATATAGGGGTTGGCAGACTGTGCAGACAGATAAGATAACCAATAGCTTTGTCTAGTTGAATAAAAGGATTGAAATATAAACTCATCTTTGAGAGACTTATACAGAGCATTTATGTAGCATTATTGTCATGAACGTCATTCCATTTCCACATCCAGAATGAAGTCAGAGTTTCGGGAAGTTTCCCTAAAGGTGAATATAACCACAATTCTTATAACATCAGAAGGTCTCAGGGTTAGAAAAAGGAGTAAGAAGTCTACTCTGCACATTTAGCCATAAAGAGTATTCTTTCTGATTCAGAACTTCTGGTAATATGCATAATACCCATCTTGCTTTGAGGTTTAAGAACAGTCACTTCAACTTTGTTCCCTCAGAACAAGATGAGAGAGAAGCACTATTCCTGAAAACTTCCAAAATATTTATGTGGAGTGTAGCTTTAATGTTAAGGTGCCATTTCTGTGCTCTTTCCTTATAGTTTTTAAGTCTTAAGATCATTTGCAAATAATCTGTTCATTTCATATAATAATAGCTTACAGGTTTGCAGCTCCTTTATATTTTAGTACATCCAATGCATTTTACATCACTTTTACTAAGCAGCCCTATGAGGTAAGTGGTGCAACTGTTACCCATTTTGTACATAAGAAAACTGAGGGTAATAGAAGTAAAATGACTTGCACAACGTTAGACATCTTGAAAGTATAAAAAATTGAACTCAAAACTATGTTTCCCCATTTTTAGTCCATTGTTCTATCCTACTGCAGTATGATCCATGTTTAGTCTGGTGTCTTGTTTACGTATATATATGTACGTGTGTGTGTGTGTGTGTATGTGTATGTTCTTTACCACTGTATTTGCTTAAAAGTATGTAATTAGAAAAGCTTGTTGTCATCAGGAACCAGCTTATTTTTAGTTTCAGGATAGATATGTAATTGATTTAGCATAGCTATTTCATGCATTTAATGCTATTGAAACAAGAATTATAGCAATTGTAAGTTGAATAGAACAAACTGTCTTCTTGGGGAAAGGGTGGAGTTGTTCAAGGGCCTATTGCCTTTTTTCCTGATATTATGCCTCTATAATCAAGTTTCCTCTTAATTCTGTAGCCAATTCAAAGTCCAGAAAAAACCTTGAAGTTTCAGAAAGGTGAGGAAGAAAGTGCCAAATTAAAGACAGCTGAAATTAAAAAGGTAAGCTGCTAGTGTTTAAAAAGTGGTTGTTATGCTAGATCAACATTGTCATAATTTCTGGTTTTTGGTAACGGATTAAGAGGCAGGACAACTACAGAATCTGAAGGTTGGAGAAAAGAGCCTTAACCTTTTAAAGAAAATTATTCCTTCTTATCTTCCTCAGTAACTCCTCTTTTATGCCCTGCCTGTTTTGAGGGGTATCTCTATTTGTGATTTTAGTAGTATTGCAGGGGGGCTCCAAGTGAGGAAACAACTGCAGCCACTGCTCTTGAAGTTACCTGAAGTGCTGAGAGTGTAAGTGACTGTGGAGAGCCACAGAGCTATTATGTGTCAGAAATAGGACTTGAAACAAGATTATCCTGATAACAAGTCTAGCCCTTTATCCCCTGCACCTTGCAGCATTTATGTCCCTACTCTCTAGGTTTTTAGGATACCCCTCTTTCCTGATTCTTCTACCTCTCCTACTACTCCTTCTTTGTCTTTACTGGACCCTCTTCCAGATCACAACCTCTAACTATAGGTGTTTCTCAGGGTTCTTTCCTAGGCCCTCCTCTTTTTTCCTTCTATACTACTTCACTTGATAGTCTCATTAGTTCCTGTGAATTTAATTACCATTTCTGTGTCATGATTCGTAGATCCACCTATCCTGATTCAAACTCTGCTGACTTCCAGCCTCATGTTTTCACCTGCCTTTCAGACATCTTGAACTTGATGCATAGTAGATATGCAAATTCAAGATGTTCAAAATAGAACTCATCATTTTTCCCACTAAACCTTTCTCCTCTTCCCCTCCTTCACTGTTAACTGTACATAATCTACCCCTTCCCTGAGGCTCCCAACCTCGAAGTCATCCTGGATTCTTCACTGTCTCTCCTCCTTTCGCCCCTTCTCTCCCAAATATCCAAGCTTTGTTAAGGCTTATTGATTTCGTCTTTGTGACATCTTTTAAATACACTGTGTTCTCTCCTCTGACACAGCCACCACTCTAGTGCAGGTCCTTATCACCTCATGCCTGGATTATTGCAATAACCAGGTGGTAGGCCAGCCCCTGCCTAAAAGTTTGTCCCCATTCCAATCAATCCTCCATTCAGTGTTTTAAAGGAATTTTCATGAAATACAAGTCTGATCATGTTTACTCAGTAAACTCTAGTGGCTCCTATTGTCTCCAGGAACAAATACAAAATACTGTAATTGGCATTCAGAGCCCTTCATAGTCTAGCCTACCTTTCCAGTCTTCATATCTCTTTGATCCAGTGACACTGGCCTCCTGGTTGTTCTGTGAACAAGAAACCCTACCTCTTAGCTCTGGGTATTTTCTCTGACTGTCCCCGATGTCTGATATGTTCTCTCTCCTCCAATCCAACTGACTTCCCTTATGTCCCAACTAAAATCCCATCTTTTACTGAATGCTTTCCCTAGCCCCTCTTAATTCTAATTTTGTCCCTCTAATAATTATTTCATATTTGTCCTGTGTATTGGTTGCTTTGGACATGTTTATTTACTTGTTATCTCCATTAGATTGTAAGCTCCTTGAGGGTAGTAACTGTCTTTTTCCTCTTTTTGTATCTGTACCTCTAAGCACAGTTCCTGACATGTAGTAGGCACTTAATAAATGCTTATGGTTGATCAGTTTATTGATTGATTACCCTGTAGTGCATTGTATAGGGTGAAATAGCTTAAATATAAATTAACTGACTTTAATGACTGAAGGTTTAAAGAAATATTTAGCCAGTTCATCCTTATAATACTGCGAAGATAGAATAGTATTCGTTAGTAGTCACATTACATAGGTATATGCCTTCATTATATAATATTGTTATTCACTAATTGATATTATGAATATTTTCAGTACTTTCTAAATCATGGAGGTTTAATATGTTCAAATATATAGAAAACAAGGAAACTGTATAACTCTTACAAATTCTGATAGGAAAATGTTCTGCTAAATAATAGTAATAATAGTATCTAGTATTTATATAGTGCTTACAAATATTTTCTCATTTTATCCTCATGGCAGCTCATAAGTACTGTTATTATCCCTATTTACAAATGAATGAAACTGAGGAAGGCAGAAGATCAGTGACATTCTCAGGGTTATTTAGCTAGTAAGTTTCAGAGGCTGTATTTGAACTTTGTCTTTCCAAATCCAGTTCCAGCACTTTATCCAGTGAACCACTCAGCTGTAGGTAAATAGATTAAAGCAGGGAATCATTTGCATAGAGAAAAGCAAGAATGCAGACTGAGCTATACTGATGCCCTTTGACCTCAGCTGCTGAAGATTTTCATGTTAAGTATGTCTTGTTTTTCACAATTGATGTTGCTAGAAAGTTGTTTGTAAGGAGAATCATTTTAAGTGCTATAAAATCATCTTTTTTCTTAAAAAAGCCTTTTCTTCATGTAATCAACTTTTTAATCCCTTTAATGATCTTTGATTTTCTTCTTCAAACCCACTTCATTTATTCTGCCTTAAGTATTATATGACCAGTTAAAAGACATCTAAATGATAGAGTGCTGGATCTGAAGTTAGTAAGATCTGAATTCAAATCTGGCCTCAGATACTTATTCGCTGTGTGACTCTAGACAAGTCACTTAGTCTCTGTCTACCTCAGTTTCTTTTTCTGTAAAATGGATCTAATAAATGCACCAACCCCCAGGACTATAGTAAAGGTGAAATGAGATAATGTTTTAGAGTGCTTTGCAAACCTTAAAGCACAATGTAGAAATATGTTTAATATGATTGAATATATGTAGCCTGTATAGGCTATATAGCCTGTATCAGATTGCTTTCTATCTTGGGGAGAGGAAAGGAGAAAAAAAAATTTGAAACTCAAAGTCTTATAAAAGTGAATGTTGAAAACTATCTTTACATGTAATTGGGGGGAAAAAATAAGAGAAACTAAACTGAAACCTTAAAGCCTTATATTAATGCTTACATCATTAACCAGAATTCATATCTACCATTTGTGAAAATATTTTTACTGAAATAACTCAGATTATTAAATTATAACAGTGATATCCTATAATTATCTGCAAGGAACTTTATCCTAAAAATTTATTAATGAGCTTTTCACAGATATTTTCCTTTTTCTCCTCTATAGTAATGTTTTATTGAGGCCTTTTGATTTTATATCACAGTCATTTCCAGATCTGATTCCACTACCACTCATTTAACCTTCCCTTATAACTAGAAAAAGCCATGGTAAAATCAACCAAAAGATCCAACAGTTTTGAAATTTAGTACACAGAACTTAATAATATTCCACATATGCTCTGATGAGGCCATATTATAGCAAGATTTTAATTTTGGTCACTGTGCTTCTTTTAACATGGCCACAGATCACAGGAGATTTTGTGAATTGTCATATTACTTTGTTGACTCATTGCACTTACCCTATACTAAAACCCTCATATCTTTCCCATACAAATAGCTTTCTAGCCATACCTTCTTTATTTTGTATTTGTGAAGATGATTATTTGAAATCTATTGTAAGTCTTGACATTTTCCCCATATAAATGTATTATTAGATTTAGTTCAGTGTTCTTGTTTGGATTCTTTTTGGATCCTGTCTCTACTGACTCTTATCTCCCCTAGCTGGGTGACATCTGTAAATAAATTGGATGAAGATATTATATTTATCTAAGCCAGTAACAAAAGTGTTAAACTCTACAAGGCCAAAGACAGATAACTAGGACATTTCACTAGAGACCATTTTCCTCATTAACATGGATCTAGTAATAACTATTCTTTGTGATAACCCATCATTCAGCCATTTCCCAAATCATCCAGTTGCAATGTTGCCTAGCTGATATCTCCCCATCTCATCTATAATTATCATGAGGGACTTAATCCAGGTAAGTTATTTCTACCAGTCAAAGAAAATATGGTTAGCCTTCTCTTCTAGAATTCTTCTTTTCATCATCTTTTTTCTTCCCATTCACCTTCAGCAGAAATCCTCTCCCTTATTAAAAATTAGACAGTTAATTTTTTTCCATAGTTAAAAACAAAACAGCTACCCCACTCCCCCAAAGGGAGTCTTGTTATTATCTTTACCAGCCTCAGTTCATTGTCTTCCATTTAAAACCCTCTGCTGTCTAACTTTGTGTTTTCTTTTATATTATTCCTATTAACATACTCTCTGTTCCTGTCAAATTGACATTTTAACATTCTACACACACAACAACCCATCTCATTCCCTCCTTGCCTTTATTTACATAGGCTCCCAACAGCCCCCTTTTCCCTCCAGTCTGCAATGCTCTTTCTTCTCACTTTCCTGTCTATGAATCCCTAGCTTTCTTCAAAGCACAACTTAGGTGTGATTTCTTAAATTCATCTTTCCTGATTCTCCTCAGTTGTTAGTCCTTTCTCCCTCTTGAAATTATTTTATGTGATAAATTTTTGCATTTACTTTGCCGCAAATACCTTATCATCCCAATAATAACTAAACTACCTGAGAGCATAGACTGTCTTTGAATCACTAATATTTAACATAATGTAATATGTATGGTAAGCCCTTGATATGTTTGTTGAATAGACTCCTGTCACTATTCATACAAAGTCATTACATAATTTTTGTCTTCATTTTGTTACTTGCTGTTATTTCTATCTGCAAACAGCTTTTTAATTATCTTAGTTTTATCAGTAAGCTTCCTGTGGATCCCAATCATTTCTTTAAACTCCTCCCTCTTTCAGAGTTAGCTTACTGCTCTCTACATGGTTTTTAAACTAGTCACTATACAATATAGTTTTGCTGTATATCTCTTTTTTCCTTTCCAGGCATCTATGTACACTGCAACATCTTCAGCTACATCTCCTAGAACAACTTTCCTCAATTCAGTAGATGCCAAAATAAAAGGAGAAATTGATGATGGGAAGAAAAACGTACTAGATGACCTCAGAACACAGGTTGTTGAATTATTGTGTGTTGTAGAAGCAATCAAAAAGGAACATGGGTAAGTCTTGCTTTTTCTCTTTGAGTATTACTTAGTTCATGGCTTATCAGAGCTAGAAGGGATGTTAGAGAACTAACAATCTATTCCCCTAATTTTAAGTAAGCTCTAAAAATAGGATATTTTATTCTTGTGAGAGCATATACATATAATTTAATACATACCCAAAACACTTTTTTCTAATGCTACTTTATGCCAACAGAATTTTAAAACAAAACTTGTTTTGGTTATCTGCATGTTATTTGTATCAAAGAATCACTGACTAAATGTGCTTTTGTAGGGAATAGAAAATTTAAACAATGATAACCTGCTTCTCTAGATATCTGTAGTCCTTTTTGGAAAATGGTTCTCAATAGTCTTATAGACATGAGTTATATTTGTCTATAAGTTTAGACTGTATTCTGTTTGCCATTTAGTAAATGTTAATTACAGTTTTAGAAGTTTTATTTTCCCCTGGAGTTCAAGTAACGCAACCCCTATACTTATTAGAGTTTCTTGCTCATTACTTTTCACAAGGTATATTGAAAGCATTCTCTTCTGGTGTACTTTGTAAAAACTACCTCAAAATATGTAACATTGATTCTTTCGGACAATTATTTGTCCCACTCTTGAAGAAAGAAGGACTGTGTAGTTGAAAAATGGTATGTTTTAAAAGCTACATTTGTAGTGTAAACCATGCAGTACCAATTTGTAAACTGGGCTAAGCATAAGTTTAATAATTGCTTGCTTCTTGCTGGCTGGTAGTCATAGGAAATAATAGTTCGTACCTGGAGTAGGCAAAAGTATATATGTTTTTAACCTATTTGGCTTCTTGAGGCAAAAATTTTAGGTTACAAAATATTACAAAAATAAGTATATAAATATATGATAATCTTTAAAAGTTTAGGAATGCCTAGTTTGTAAATTTGAATTTCTCAGTTGTTTCGTTCTTAATAAAATCAGACCACTCCTGGTGACACATGCTTGCAGTGCTGGTCCTGGGCGGGTTGAGGATGGAGGATTTCTTGTGTTCAGGAGTTCTGAACTTCCCTAGGATTAAAGCCAATCAGGTATCTGCAGTAAATCTAGTACCAGTATGGTAAGCTGCCATGAATGAGCAGCTACTAGACTATTTAGGGTTAGCAAATGGATCCAAGTCAGAGGCCAAGTAGATCAAAAACTTCTGTGCAAACCATCAGGAAGGGCAGACCTGGGAGTGGCTGCTGAGCTCTCAGCCTAGCTGAGATAGGGAGAGTCAGCCTTAAATCAATAAATTCAGGCCATTTTTATTATCTCAGGACCAACCAACATACATATGTATGTACTCATCATACTTTCGGGATCTGTAATTTCATCTGTATTTAGAGGTGTCCTCTCTCAATAGAGTTTGTAGCCCTACTACTTTAAAAGATGTTCCTAATTAGTTTTGATAACAAAAGATTCTTCACCTGATGATGAACCTCTTCCATCTGAGCTAGGCAGGCCCCGATAAGACAAGCACCAAGTCCTTCACTCTTCTGTCTTTAAAGGCTTTCCAGCTTGGTGTGATATAACATCATTTATGTCCTGACAGCATAGCTTTCAAAAACGCAGCATTGGCCTACAAGGTGCAGGATGCATACATAAGGATTGGTAGTTGTATAAGATTTTCCTTTATGCAACTTAGTTGAAACTACAATTATATTTTGAGCAACATGTTCTTGCCTTTTTATAGTATTATCTTTTAAGTTCATTTGAATTGTTTTTTCTTTAAAAAATAATTAATATTAGATGTATTACTACTGTAAAGAAGTATTTATTTTAGACCTCCAGAAGTAACCTCCAGTTAAAAATCTGCCCTATCATGGTAGATGGATTAACAGGATGAGATTTTATTAAAATCTGCATTAAATTCTATTATTATTTACAGAGCAAGTCTGGCGGGTCAATCCAAGAAGACCATATTAGTTGAATTTATAGATTTCATTCAAAGCTTCTCAAGAATTTTTTTTAACTTTTCAAAATTTAATTCTGTTATTAGAAAGTTTATTCACATTTTAGGGTTTTTTTTAGTATTAATTTTGCTTATGTTTAACTATTTGAACTAGGAATTTAAAATGTGTACGTATCAACTTATGGACATTTTCACTTCTATACACCCTTAAAAAAATTATTTTCGTTTTTTAGGAAGGAACTGGAAAAACTAAGAAAAGAATTGGAAGAGGAGAAGGCAATTAGAAGTAACCTAGAGGTAATTCAGTTCTGCAGTATTTTGTCATCATAAAACATCAAAATGAAAATATTAGTGGATGCTAAACATAATGAGTATCTACATTATGTAGAATATGGTATGTTGAAAGGGGTTCTTGTTTTATTTTTAAAATTTTAAATGGAGAGAGGCAGAAGCAGCTTGGCATAGTGGATAGAGAGTCTCAGGAATATCCCACTTTGGATACTTAGTGACGATGTGACCCTGGACAAGTTACTTCTCAATGCTTCAGACCTCTCTCAAGAATATAAATTGAAAAACAGTTGCCTGTTTGAATTGGTGAAGGAAATTTCTTGACTGGGAATCTACTGTATCAATAAAATCACATGGAAGAGGGAGGAAAGAAAAGAAAAAATATCTCTTTGAAAAATGTGGTCCTTTCCTCCAGTAAATTATATCCTAGTTAGGAAACAGAACATATTTATGTGAAAAAAAATCTTTTTATGTATATTTATCTCACCACATTTTCAAATGCTAAGTCCTGCCATATTTTCCTTCATTACAAAGTGATGGACAATTATAATAACTTTGCAGTAATAGTCTTTGCTTCCACTCTCTTCCCATCCATTTTATCCTTCCCAGTGTTGCTAACTAATCTTCTTTACATGTATATCTGGCGTTCTTTTGCTAAAAACCTTTCAGTGGTTCCTTATTACTTGCCAAGTAAAGTTCTAGAAACTTACCTTATCATTCACAGTCTTCCGCAGTATGGAGTCTAATGAACTTTCCAGCCTTATTTTAAATGAATCCCCTTCTCATACTCTGTACTTTTGCCTTCTCATACATAAATTTCACATTTTTCCTGAAATCTTTTCCTTACACTCCCCAAATTTCTATCTATCCTTTCAAGCCCAACTCAGATGTTAGCATGGATCTCACATAGTCCTTTGGTTGTACCTCTTATACACTTGTGTATTATTTTGCGTTAGTCATGTAATTTTCTGTTTATCATCTATAGAGATTGTATACTATACTCTTAAGCTGCTTAAGAAACAGGCACTAGGACTTATCTAAAATTTCTTTTTTGTTTCACTTAGAGCATAGTATGTGCTTGAGAAGGTTTGTTCAACTGAATAGATATAAATAGATAAAAACTAATTTAGTGTAAAATCTTTTTGTGAGAATGGAAAAACATGGACTGTGGAATAAAAGCATTAGCAGTTTCATGGGGTCCTCAGAGGTACATGCTTCGTATATATTAATTTTCTTGACATCCATTTTTCATTTAACTGAGCAGATGTTTCTAGCAAAGCCAGTTGCAAAAAAAATATAAATACAAATAAGTAATATAATCTTTTCTAATACTTTATTCTTTTTATATTTATGTGTATATTTATGGGTACTTCTTTTTTTTCTTAATGGAATGTAAACATCAGGAGTAAAGATTATTCCATTTTTTGTATTTGCATCTGCAATACTTAGCATGGTTCCTTGGTCATAAGAGGTGCCTACTGAATGCTTGTTGATTATAAGTGAAAACATTGCATTTACGTGATTATAATTCAATAAGGAGTCCAGTAACTACCCTAGGTAATAGTGCCATAAGTATCCAGATGAAGGACAGATCATTTCTGACTGGTATAATTTTACTTGAATAGCTCACATTTATGTAATGCTTTAAAATTTTCAAAGTGCTTTACATAAGTTATGTCATTTGATCCTTACAACAACCTGAAAAGACAGGTGTTAGATCAGCATTTTACAGATCATGAAACTGAAGTTCCAGGAGGTTGTCATTTGCCCATGGTCCCATAGCAAGTGTCTTGAGGGAGAGTTTGAGCTTAGGTCTTCTTCTTTTTAAATATATTCTATCCACTGAACTGCCTATCTGATGCTAATATGGTAATTATTAAAGTGGCCAGGAAAATAACTGAATAATAAAATGGTGAATTACTTTTAAAAAAAGACAAAAAAACACTGAATATAAAAATTAAATTAAAATCAAAAAGTCCATATGGTCATTTACCTCACATAATAAAGACACTACCCAGATAGCAGTCCTTAAAATTTTAACAGTTGTATTACATGTTTTTGCTTGAACCACCTTAAGATTTTCTAACTTTACATACAAAATAATATATAATAACATATGAGCACATTCTATTAGCACACGTACAATGTGTCCTAGAAATCTTTATAGCTATGTATTTTTTTAATTGAAGCCCCATGGGAGGAAAGAGCATGTAAAGATAACTATTTGAGTGGCTTCTATTTGATTGTCAGGTCTTCCTTCAGTGTCTTTTAAAATGATTATCTTATTGTCTTTCTTCTTCTTCTGGCACTCTCCAAGACTCTGCTCCCTCCTAAAGACTTAGCCTCTCTCCCACCCTTTCTGATACATACCACACTTGCCCCAAATGCACTTCTCCCTCACTGATCATATCCAGGGTGTCAGAATATGTTTTACTCTAGAGTGTCTCTTACTGACTCTCTCTACCAACTTACAGAAGTAACCTTTTCTCCTTTGACACTCGCACTACTCAGATTTATCACCCAGTCTACAGACCACTGGGCATTACTTTGGCCACCACCACACCCCACCCCCACTGCATTCTCCCTCGTTGAGAGCAGTGCCCTATTCCTTTCTTGGTGACCTGTGCCCCAACTAACCAGTTGTTCATTCTGCTCCCACAGAGTAGAGCCCACCTTTTGATTTGCATGTCACCCACAAAGGTTCTACTTCAACTGTATGAATTCTAAAATTGCTTTATCTGAGCATAACTTTTGTTCATTATGCCTTTCCCTTGCTCTCTTCCTCATCTTCATTATGGCTTCACCATCTTCACTGTTTCTCCCATTAGTCTTTTCTTACCCAGACCATCATCCTACACTATTTCCTCCCTTCCCTATCTTGAGCCTTTGGTTAATCATCTCAGGTCTAGCCACCACATCTTACCAAACTTTTCCTCCTCTTTGGTTTCTTTTCATGGAACAGAGTTGAAGGAAATCAAGAAACTGTGGACTAGGTTCTTTATAAATAAGTTATATAATCTCAACTGGGCTCTCAGTGAAGCAAGATGAATATTTTTTTCTTCCTTGTCAACTCCCACTCTTCTTCAGGAAATGACCAGTTCAAAAAGGTTGAGGTTTCAATACAAAATCATGTGCTCATTCCACTACACAGAGAAGAGCTTTTTTGTTGCTTTTTTAAAAAAATTAATTTATTTGTTTTCAATTTTCTGCAAACACTTCCATATATCTTAGATTTTTCCCCCTCTCTCTCCCTCCTTCTTCCCCGAGACAGCATGCAGTCTTATTTAGGTTCTACACATATATTCTTATTAAATACATTTTCACTTTAGTCATGTTCCATAAAAGAATTAAAATGAATAAGAGAAACCATAAAAAACCCAAACATAACACGAGAAAAAATGGTCTGCTTCATCCTGTGATCCAATTCCATAGTTCTTTCTCTGCATGTGGAAGGCATTTTGCCTCAGGAGTCCATTGGGAATTTTTTAGGTGCTTGCATTGCTGTGAAGGGCTAAGTCTACCAGAAAAATAACTCTCACACTGTGGTTGTTGCTGTGTGCAAAGTTCTCCTGGTTCTGCTCCTTTTCACTCAGCATCAGATCATATAAGTCCTCCCAGGCCTCTCTGAAGTCTTCCTGTTCATCATTTCTTATAGCACAAATATATTCCATTACATTCACATACCACAACTTGTTCAGCCATTCCCCAATTGATGGGCATCCCCTTAATTTCTAGTTCTTGGCCACCACAAAGAGAGCTGCTATAAATATTTTTGTACATGTGGGACCCTTTCAACCCTTTCCCGTTTTTATGATCTCTTGGGGATGCAGTCTTAGAAGCGATATTGCTGGGTCAAAACGTAAGCACATTTTTGTAGTTTTTTATTGCTTCTTGACTGATTGTTGATACCAAGCTTCCCCCTTTATTGAACTCTGATAATATTTACCCTCTGGAAGTGTGAAATCTTTGTACAAGTTTTGGTTCAGATGTCTGTTTCTTATGTTTGTGGGAATGAAACTTCAGGTGCTTTAAGATAATGGCACTTGATAACTACTATGGCCTATGCTGATATTTTCATTGTTGAAAATGTAAAAAGATCAAGATGTAAGACTTAGGGATAAGACAGAGAAGCTTTAATACAGCCAAGTTGCCACTGTTGCTTATGCTCTGTTTTTCCTTTTTAGGTGGAAATAGAAAAGCTGAAAAAACTAGTCCTGTCTACTTGAGGGAGGTGTGAAGTAGACTCAGTGTTCTTCTTGGGCCAGGGATTCATAAACGAGAATATGAACTGAAAACTGACTTGTTTACTTCCAAGTAACAAAAGATTTTTGGTGTGCTATAGGAAAAAAAAAATGAGTTATATGAGTTCTCATATCTTACAGAAGGGGAAAAATGAAAATGGTGTATTTTATTTTATTTGCCAATATGAAAAAGAGGCCTTATCCTTACTGTGCTGGAATTGCAAACCTCTTTTTTTTTCTGGTTTGCTTAAAAATACTACTGAATCTGTATAAAAAGGAGAAGAAGTTGGTAATAGATTTTTATTGAATACTGACGGTGTAATTTTTAAAGAGATCTATACTATAAATAGGTTGATATAGCTCCAGGTAACCTGTAAAATAGACTATGGGAGGGACACATTAGCTTAATAATCACTAACTTGTAGTAATTACTTTTCCCATAATGCAAAAGGGACATAGGATATTTGTATGTGTATGTATATACATATATATATTCATATATATATATGTGTGTGTGTATATATATAAAATTTTTAGCTTTCTTACCCAAGATTACACTGTTGTGCCTATATGTCTGCAGTGCTGTTTATCATTTGGGTGACAAAATAGGAATGTGTTAGCTATAAAACAGATGAATCAATCACATTGTGCAGATTATGAAATAAAATAAATTTGATAGCTGAAATATTTCATGCCACTTGCACTAATAGGGTTCATAAAAGGAATTTATTAAACCATATTTCAATCATTAATTATATTTTTTAAAAAATAAAATTTTCTTAAATCTGTCAGAGCTAAAAGGCCAGAAAGCTGTCCTTCAGTTCATTGTGCCTAGAAACTGCAGCACATTTAACATGCAAACACCAGCCTTACTGCTGTATTTCTCTGCTTATTTTGTAGATTCAAATATTACCTAGCCTATGGTCTTGTAATTTAATCCTTACCATTTTAAAATACCATTAATAAAACAAAATGCAAGTCTTTAGGGAATTTGTCATGAGATCATACTTTCCAAGCAGTCAACTCATCATGTAAATAAATACTCATTTAAGAAATATTATATTTACCTAATTGAACTAAGAAACTTTTTGGAGTTATTTTAAACTGTCAAATAGATACTAACTTTATTAAAAAATGCCATTTTACTTCACAGACCATAATATTACATATGTTATTAAACCAAATAAGACCCCTTTTCAAAGTTACATTTTCGTAAATCACATGGTCCACAAAGAGCTCCTTTTAAATTTGTCAGCCTTGACATAGTTTTAAAATATATATCAATAATAGGTCAAAAACTTCAAATATGGACATAGTTCTACCTAGGATTTATGGATTTTCCTGGTAATTAATGTCTTAACAAACGATGCTGCAGTTTAGGGCTTAGCTCCATTATAGCAAATGGTCAGTGGATTTCCAGTATATGAAATTACAAGACTTGTAGGTTGTGGACGGGCAGTGTGTGTGCCAGAATGTTTTAATTTTTTTCTGTTATTCCAACTTAAAACTCAATACAATCTTTTGCTTTCCAGTTTAATTTTATAAAAGCAAAACTTTTTTTTGGACACAGGATAACCAATATACTGCTTCATATAAATATTAACATAATACATAATACTGCTTTGGGGGTAGCTGATCTTTGGTTAAATGTATGTTTTACCTCATTATGAAGGTCATAGACATCTGTTGCAGTGAAATCACTAATCAAAATTAGCTACCAGAATTCCTTGTGCATTTTTAAAATGATCAAGCAAATGAAGTTCTTTGGGGGTTTGTTTGTTTGTTTTTGTACCCAAACCTTTTCCCCAAATACCCCTTCTCTCCCATCCAGTTTTAATGACAGTGTTAAAAGGGGAAAATTTTAAGCTCTTTATATTCTAGGAATCATCTTTGTTAGAAAAAGTATTTGAGAAAGTTTTTCCTTGTCCTTCTTGGGAAGAAGTTGAAAAATTAAATATTCTTTCCTTGGTTTGCTAGTAGTTAAGATCATTCGTATATTGATTATAACACATCAGGAAGACAAACTTTTTTTTTTAAGTATGAGATTTGCAAATATATATATATATATATATATATATATATATATATATATATATACACAGCAAAGTCCCTGGTATCTATTAGCTGCCCTTTCTGTAACTTCCTTGTTGAATAGATAAGGAAAAGAAAAGCAATTGCCCTTAAATGGCCTCAACTTATCTGTCTCCATTTAAAGAAGAAAACTTCAGTATGGCAGTTCACCAGTACAGTTTTGGTATATAACAGAACATCGCTAGAAATTCCTATTCATGAGAGCTGTATCATCATATTATTGTATGTAGAAATACTATATGTAGGAATGTGGAATTTACATTCTGAAAAGGGGTGCAATTTTCATGCATTGATTAATTTTTTTTTAATGTGCCCATAAGCACAACGCTTTGAGTCAACTGTGTATTATCTATAGTGGCTATTATGATGCTGAATCACAGTCATGCCACAGTTTTTGAAATGTAATGCATTGATTCAGTATTCACTTACCTTCCTGAAGGCATCAAAAATAGAACACTCCCAGTTTTAACAATATTTGTTGTCTTTAATTTTTTCTTTAGAAGTGTTTCTCTGATGTTGAAAATAGAAAAGTAGGCCTGATGTCTACAAATTTATTTTCTATGTTTCTCACTGTGATCATAGCACTAAGAAATGTGCTCCAAATTATTTTTAAACATTTTATCCACATGAAAACTTACAATGGATAAGCAGAATAAGACAATCAGTTAAAATTAGAAATGAATGGTGTTAACAATAATAAAATGGCCTTGTTTTCTGTAGCAATAAAATGACCAAGTGCAATGACTTGATTTAATAAAATCATCCTTCAAAAGCTGCTGCTATGAGTATTTTTAACCATAAAATGCCCTACTCTAATGCATTCCTCCCTTTTTTGCTGTTGTTGCATATTGCATTGGGTCTGATGAGTATTCCAACATTCCAGAGTGTACTAAGTTCACAAATCAGTGTAAACATATTGATGTGTTTACAGATACTGTAAAATGCATGTTTTCCCTGGAAAGAGAAAAAATTCAAATAAAATGAAAGTACTGCTACTATGCGTGTTTGTTGTTTGAGATATTTTCTATGAATACAATTATATTTGCTTTTGTTTCAGGAAATGGTTGAATGGCAATATAATTTATAGATTTAAATGGTAGATAATATGTAGAGGTTTTAAGTTTAAAACAGAAGTACTCAATATTGCAGTGATGGAGCTTTAAACACTATCTGGGCCCATAGAAACTCAATTATTGAATTAGAACATAGCATGTTCCTCACAACTCTATAATTTTGGATTCAGGAATTAAAATCTTAATTACACACCACTTCCATTGGTCCATGATCTCAGTACTTCTTCACTCCTAAAGATTGTGGCCTGTCAATGTATTTTTATCCTGTGTGATACTTGATTGTCCATGACTTTCTATAAATCTTCCATAGAGGGTTCTGTCCAATGCACTGAAGAACTTTCCCCAGAATTTTAAATATTTCATGGAGGGTGCTGTGCCACACTTGGACTAAATATGTATTATCCATCATTTCCTCTACATGACCAGCCCTCCAGTTTTCCAGACATGCATATGTTTGATGTCTTTTACACTATTTTTGTAGCATTGGTATTATTTGCTGCAGCATTGATAGGCACTTGAATATTACCTTTTCACTCACTTTTAGTTTTGATTCTAAAATTGTGATATTCCTACACATACAGACAGACAGACAGACACACACACACGCACATACACACACTCCCACCAGAATAATATTAGTCTAGAAAAATGAGCTTTGGCATCTTAAGAGCAAGCAACTTAGGATAGTTGAGAGTGCTACACGGTTAGTTTAGAGCACACCAGAAAGGAGAGAGGATTCGTCAGTATGAGGTGAACTCTACAGCTTGGGGTGAGACAGTTGAACAGACTGACCAGAACACAAAGCCAGCAGGGCATGAGATGTTTCCCAAGGGAGCAGGGCTCTAAATAGTTCTGAAAGAGGCAGGGAGCAACCTGAGACCTTTAATGGACTTGGCAGTCAAATCAAGAAAAGGCAATTCATACAGATTTTTTTAATGATTAAGAAGATCTTTTTGATGATGATGGTGATCTGTTCACTCAGTGAAATGCTGTCCAGCTATTACGTTAACCCAAAATGTTAAGTCTTTGTTTTGTAACAGCATGAAATCTCATTTATTTAAGCAAAAGACAATGTTCCATGACTTTAAAAGCTTCTATAAGTCACTCACAATGTTGGGACTTGGTTAATCAAGAAAGGAAATAAATTACTTAAAAAGGTTTATCATAAACCACTCCACCATTTTCACTGAAAGCGCTACACAATTTCCCAAATGAAATTTAACTCACTCAGTTATGGACCAGTTCACTATCTGCAGTACCTGCCTACTATTAACAGTCCATTGGATTTATCTATAAATATATTCACCTAGGTAGGTAGGTGGTGTAGTGGTTTGAGCTTCTAGAATTAGAGTTAGGAACATCAGAATTCAAGTCTAGCTTCAGGCACTTTCTGGCTTTGTGACACCAGGCTAGTCACTATGCCTGTTTGCCTCAGTTTCCTTATCTGTAAAATGATGATGATAATTGCACCTGTTGCCCAGCCTTGTTGTGAGGATGAAATGAAATAAATTGCAAAGTCCTGAGCACAGTGCATGGAACTTAGTGCTATATAAATGTTAGTAGTTATTACTACTATTGGATGTATACAATAACGTAGCCAAAATTGTGTGTTAACTGAAGTTTATTTGGCTGGTGTTCAGCCTCTTCACCATTTTTCTCCTCTTCCAATGCAGTCTTCCCAAGCTCTCAAGTATCCAGTGCCCTTGTGATCTTTAGCTTCCCTCATGAAAGCCTGCTTTGAGCAAAGTGCAATAAACCTCTCAATTTTGTTCTATGAAAATGAATCCAAGTATTAGTTTATTATGAGGTACAAGACACAAAAAAGGGAATAGTCCTTTTCTTGAAGCTTATGGTTTTGGGTTTTTTTGGCGTAAATATGCACATAAATATGTATATAATTACCAGTTTTTTATCTTTCATATGTAATTTTGTGGGAAAAGACACAAACACAATAGATGGGAAGGTTTCATGTAGAAGGTGGTGCTTGAGTTGAACTTTAATAGAAACGAGTTTCTAAGAGGTGTAACTGAAGAGTGTATTCCAGGTATGAGATATAGCCTAGCAAAGTAGAATGGATTTCAGGTGAAGAACCACAGGAAGACCTACTTGGTTGGACCAGAAAGTGGATGAAGGCACAGTAATATATAATAAGCCTGGAAAGGTAAGTGTAAGAGGGATTGTGAAGGATTTTAGATGCTGAATAGAAGTTTTTATTGATCTGAGTGTGAGCCTGAGGGGTTTATTTAAGTAGGAGTGATATAGTCAGACCTGTGCTTTAGATACATGATGTTAGTGTGCGTGTAGAGTATGGATTAGAAGGAGAGAGTTGAGATAGACACCAGTAAGAAGTTATTGAGGTTATGACCTGAATTCAGTAGTGACTGTGTGAGTGGAGAGAAGATGCATGTAAGATACTGTGGGAATCAACAAAACTCAATTGATCAGATAATGATGTGTGTGGCAAGGTTACAGACCTGGAAACCAGAAAGCACATAGTAGGTACGATGTAAATGCCAGCTATTATTTTTAGAATAGGATTGTCAAACAAATGGATTGTTGAGATGTGAACTATAAGTATATCCACATAAGAAGTGGAGATAAGTGTGCAGACCAAAGACTTTTGCTCTTTCCTGTTTATTTCCAAGTTTTTGTACCTAGATCTAAACTACTTTGCCTGATTTTTTTTTTTACAGAACTGCTATTATATTTATAGTCATACAACTGCTACACTATAAACTCCACGTTTGATCTATACCCTTTGCTTTCCTTAGTGTCTAGCACAGATTCTCTGCACAGAAAAGACTTTTAATAATAAATGTTTAAACCTCTTCCACAGGCGTTTTCATTTTAAAAGGGTCAGTAGTGCAATAGTCAATAAACATGAAGACTTTGTGCTAAACTCTGGGAATACAAAAAAGAGAATAGGCATCTCCTGCTCTCAAGGAGTTCACGATCTCAGGGAGACCGTAAGCATAGAGTACAAATGTACGAAGAAATTTTGTACAGGATAAATAAAAAAAAAATTAAGAGAAGGGAAACACTAGAATTAAGATTGATTGGAGGCTCCCTGTAGAAGATGGGATTTTTGTTGGTATGTAAAGGAAGCCTGTAGATTAGATAGAGATGAGGAAGGGGTGCATTCCAGACACAGAGGACAGCCAGAAAAAAATGCCTAGAGCGTGGAATGTCTTGTATTTGAAATAGCCCAGGAGACCAGTGTTACTGGATGAAAGAATACATAATAGTGAGTATGGGATAAGGGGACTAGAAAGGTTGGAGGAGATTAGGTTATGAAGGTCTTTGAATGCTAAATTTAGCTTTTTATTTTGGTGGTGATAGCCACTGGAGTTTATTGAGTAAGGGGATTACATGGTTAGACCTGTGTTTTAGAAAATTTCACTTTGGTAGCTAAGTAGAGGATAGACTGGAGTAGGGAGAGACTTGAGGCAGGTGAATCACTAGAAGGCTATTGTAGTCCACCTCTGTTAGAGTGGTGACAATGTCAATGGAGAGAAAGGAGCCTATTTGAGAGAGGTTTCAAAAGGTAGAATTGATAGTCATTATCTAGGCTGCAAACCTGAGGGATTGGGAGTATGACATTGCCCTCTACAATAATAATGAAGTTAAGAGATGCAGAGGATTTAAGGGGAAAAGATAATGAGTTTGATTTTGCAGATGTTGAGTTTAAGATGCCTACTGGACATCTAGTTCAAGATGTCTTGACAAGCATTTGGAGATGTAGTATTGGAAGTCAGCAAGAGAGATTGGGACAGGATAGGAGGATTTGAGAATCATCAGTGTAGAGATGGTATTTAAGTCCTTGGGAGTTGATGAGATCACCCAGGTATAAAGGGAGAACAGAAGAGAAGCCAGGACAGAACCCTGTGGGGGTACCTGTGGTCAGCTTGATCTAGATGAAGATCAGATGAAGGAGACATGAGGAGTGGTCAGATAGGTTGGAGGAAAGCCAGGAGCCAGAAGTGGTATCTGTAAAACCTAGAGAGAAGAGAGCATCGAGGAGAGAAAGATCAACAATGTCAGAGGCTGCAGAGAAGCCTAGGAGAGTAAGGATTGAGAAAAAGCTCTTTGAATTTGGCAATTAGATCATTGGTAATGGGAGAGAGCAGTTTCAGTGGAATGATGAGGTCAGAAACCGTAAGGGGTTAATGAGAGAGCTTGGAGAAAATGGAGACATGTATTATAGATGGCCTTTTCAAGGAGGTTAGCCTCGAGGCAGAAGAAATGCAGGATTATAGTGGGTATAGCATCAAGTGATGGTTCTTTATAGGGTGTGGAAGACTTAGCAATATCTCTCATCTCTCAAACATACCCTCTGTATACTCTTGAACAGTGCCACTACACTGGAGCAGGTCCTTGTCATTTCATATTTGGATAATTGCAGTAGCCTCTGCTGTATCTGCCTACCTTGTTCGCACCCACTCCAGTTCATCCATGCGGCCACCAGTGATTTCCCTAAAGCACAATTCCAGCCTTCACCCACCCCCACCCCCCACACTTCCAGTGGCTCCTTATTGCCTTTAGGATCAAATACAAAACCTCAGACCTTCATAAACTAGCATCTTCCTTTCCACTCTTCTTATACTTTACTTTTCCTTCTAGTGACACTGGTTTCTGACTTTTTAGAATAAGGTTGTCCATGACAGAAGCCCCCATAATTATAATTCTCTCCATCCTCAACTTTACCTACTGACTTCCATGATTCCCTTTAAGTGCCAACTTAAATCTCATATTTATAGGAAATCTTTTCCGGCCTCTCAGTTCTAGTGCCTTCCCTTCATTAATTATTTCCTGTTTATTGTGTACATAGATTTTATTTGCATATATTTGTTTGCATGTAGTGTCCTCCACTGGATTGTTAGCTTCTTGAGGGCAGACTCTGTCTTTTGCCACTTTTAGTACTCCCAGCACTTAGTACAGTGCCTGAGGTGTATGTAGTAGGTACTTAATAAATGTTTATTTGATTAATTGATAGGAACATGTTTGTAAGTAGTAGGGAATAAGCCAGTGGACAGGAAGAAATTGAAAATAAATGATAGAGCGGAGCTGACAGAGAAGACAATCTATTGGCAGAAAAATGATGGGGTGGGATCACTTCAGCAAGTAGACCAATTAACTTTGTAAGAAGTAAGACCCCTTTATCAGACAGAGGTGAAGGAAGGAGATAGTGGCAGATGGTGCCAGAGTCATTTGAGATTAAGTGAGGAGATGAGACAACTCATGATGAATGGCCCCAATTTTTTTCTTAGAAAATGAGGTGAGGTTCCTAGCTGAGAGAAAAGTGGGGAGGGAGGCCATGGGAAGTTTGAGGAGAGATGAAAAAGTTCTGAAAAGGTACTGCAGATTATGGAAGAGTTGATGAGGCAGTTATAGTAGGATTGCCTGTCAGCATCAAAGGCCCAGTTGATGTTGTAGAACATAATTTGTAATGTACAGCACAGTTGTGTGGTTTTCTTCAGCAAGCACATGGATAAGAGGGAAGGTGGCAGATGATGGAATTGATCCAAAGCTAAAACTTGGCAGAGTACAGTGAAATGATAAGGTTGCTAAGGGACTTCAGAAGAAGCCAGTATAAAGTTGAATTGGTTTACCAAAGGGGTAGGGGGTCAAGATGGGAAGAAGAGGAGAATGTGACTAGTACAGGAGAGATTGCCTATACCATGACCTCCAGTCCCTTGATCCCTTAATTCTCTCCCAGGCTAGGAGTAGGCTTTGGTAAGAGAAGACAGAGAAAGAGGTAGAAAGCCAGTAGATTATGATCAGATTAGGGTATTTTGGAATTCTTGAACATGGAGGTGATACAATTGTGGGTGATTGTGGGTGATGATTCTAATGATAACCAATTCTAATTGCAGAATTTCAGATATTGACAAGCTTGTGAAGTAGTTCCTTTGGGTGGCAAAAGTAATTCTACCATTTCTAAAATTATGCCACATAATAGCAAGACCTTCTGCACCTAAAACTGGACATAGAATACTGCAGTTAGGAAAACACTTAAAGTTTAAAATGTTAAGCCTTTGGTGTATGAGACTGTGTAGCCCACTTTCCTCCACAAAATCTCCTTGACTTTAGCCAAACTACTAGAATTAAATTTGCTTTTTTAAAAATCCACATTTTTTTTACATGATATCAAGGAAAGAAATTCACATTTTCATGTGTCTAAAAGCCATTTGTTTCCAAACTAATAAACTTAAAAACACTACTAAAATATAATATAACATTGATGTTGAAAGAATTGGATAGTTTCTACATAGCAGGCAACTGGTGGGAATCCAGAGACCTGGTTTCTAATCCCCACTCTGCTACTAACCACTTGGATGACTTTGAGTAAGTTGCATCATCTCTCTAGTCTAACTTTAGAACATCTTAGAATCTAGAGTTAAAAGAGAAGTGACCGTAATACAACATCCTCAATTAGAGGGGCAAGATGATGTAGAGGATGCTAGACTTAAAGTTTTTATCACACCCACCTCCGGTTCTAGCTTAGTTATTAGATATCTTAGCTGCCTCTGCTCCTTTCCAATCTTACCTCGAAATTCCTTGACATCACCCCCTACAATTTCCTCCTTTTTAGTTCAGTCTTTATTATTATTTTTTTTTGCCAAGGCCAGTCTTTCTCCATGTACCCTTAATCCTATCCTCACTCTTCATCTCTAGCAGATTGCCTCCACTATCATCTCTTCTCTTTTTTATTCTCTCTAATCTTCAGTTTTTCCCTTCAAATTGGATCCTTCCTTCCCTGCTGCCTACAAACATGCCTAAGTCATCCCCATTCTTTAACAACCAAAACGTCATTAGATCCTACTGTCCCTGCTAATTATTGTATCTCTTCCCTTTCTCGGTCAACTTCCATGAAAAAAACCTCCCACGGAATAATCCTTTTTCCTAGCTCTCTTCTAAGACTGCAGTCTAACTTCCAATCTCACTTCTCAACTAATCTGCTCTGTCTAAAGTTACTAACAGTTTTCTAGATACAAGTTTAATGACTTCTTCTCAGTGGCCTCATACTTACCATTTCCAAAACAATTTGTCTTTCCCCCCCAAACTCACTACCTTCTGCACTTTCCTAAATACTGTCAAGAGTTACCACCCTTTTTCTACTTTCTTTTAGTTCCTTTAATGCCATCTCAAATTCCTCATCTCCTATATCGTCATTTGCCAAATCCACACTTGTACACCATCCATATTCTATTCATCCCTTTCTCTACTCACAGCTACCACCGTCATTTAGATCACCTCTCACTGGGATTACTAGAATAATGTCCCATTTGGTCTCCCTGCCTAAAATCTTTCTCTACTCCATCTTTCACATAGCTGCTAAAGTTTATTTTTTCTTAAGTGCAAATTTAAACATATCACACCCTCTTTTAGCAAATCAACTCCATGGTTATCTGTTATTTTTAGAATAAAATTTGTAGTAAACTTTAATGGGCTTTGAAAACTCTTCATAACCTATTACTTCTTTCCATTCTTCTTTCATGATTTCTTCTCCTTATGCCCTTTATGGTCTAGCCATACTGGTGGTCTTACTTGAGTTCACATGTAATGTTCTGTCTTCCATCTTTGTGCTTTTGCACTGGCTGTCCCTCATTCCTGGAATGTTCTTCTCTTGGAATCCCTGGCTTCCTTCAAAACTCAGTTCAAGCAGCAGCTACATGAAGCCTTTCTGGATTCACCCCTAAGCTGCTCATGTCCCCTCTCCCAAAGTTACCTTGTATTACTTTTGTATATATAAAACATACATACGCTTATATACGTACATGTTGCATTCCCTTCCCTGAGACAAACTTTTTGAGGGCAGAGACAGCAGTCTCTTATTCCATTTGTGACAATTAAGCAAGTCACTTAATTGTTCTCATTTTCTTTCAAGTTCTTCATTAAAAAGAGGAAAGTAGTAGCATCTACCTCACAGGGTTGTTGTGGGAATGAATGTTGTAAATAGCAAATCAGGACAGCTATTTTTATTTGTTATATAGATTATGGAGATTAAGATCCATATTGATTAGGTGATTTGTTCAAGGTTATAGGTAGTTAGTAGCAGATCTTTGACCTAACTTTAACCTAACCCAAGTCCTCTTGATTCTAAATTCACTACACTTCCCACCATCTTGCCTCCTCACGTCTGACCATTGGTTCTACTTCTAGCCTGGCCACTGCAGCCATCATGCAGGGGAGTTACCCCTATGGATAAGGGGTCGACCACTTATGCCAGCTCCTGACAAATTGCCACTGTAAGGTAGGTAAGCCCAACACACCACTTCCTCAATGTCACCAGCCCTACTTCCAGCCTTCTCATGAAGCCATTGTCTAGAAAAATGACCTTTGTAGAGATGCAGTCTGGTAACTGCTAACCCTCCTTAGCAGCTACCAGTTCAGAAGACCTGGAAAAGAAAGTTCTCAGCAAAATCTTTGGCAATGTCAAATGGTTTAATTTTAGAACCTGACATAGTTTTATTTATGGAAATGATACTGAAGAAGATGTGTTACCTTATAACACCCTGAGGACCATTGGGTCTTCCCATCTAACTTTCAGCTAAACCCATGTGTATTGTCTCCTCATATTAGAATGTGAACTCCTTGAGAGCAAGAGAGTCTCTTTTTTTTTTTGTATGTCATCATTTCTTTGCACACAACATTCAGTCATCAGGAAAATGAGAAATTTTGTGCCAGCTCAAAGATTCTTTGACATTACATCATCTAAGAAACCAAACTATTGTTAGAATGTTAGAAATAAGTAGTGTAACTTTTTATTTTGTGGTTCTGAGGAGTGAGACACAAGCTCATTTTCAGGAGACTTACCTAGCTATAATTTATTGATATCTAAACACAGGAAACAGCTTGTGTCACTCTACATCCTTTTTGTTCTGTATCCAGAACATACCACCTTCCACCAAGAGCTGGTCTTTTCTGCTAAGACTGCAGAATAATCGTTGACCACTCTATGAGACATATGATTGGGGTTGCGTTTCGTACATATTCAACAGTAGACAAGCTATTTGGTCACTTATTGCAAATTCATCAATATAAAGGAAGAAAATCTGATGTATCTATAAATATGCCAAATAGGACTTAGCCAGATATATGCAAATATGAATGTTTGAATGTCCATGTGAGATGATGCAGATTCTTTCATGCATTTTTGTTGGTTACACATAATTCAGTTACTCTGCCTATTTTTGTTGTGTCCATCCCCCATCCCACGGTAAATGAGATGAAATCTGAACAAACTATTATTTTACCCCTTACCAGTGATGTATATTGTTATGGCCTCCTAGGCTTCCTTTTAGATTCATTATATACCTTATATAATCTACCTGACCACCAAGTATAAAACCATAATTATAAAAAAATAAAAAATCCCGAACCAAAGTATAGAAGATATTCTCAAGGTTTGGTTAAGACCTTGTGCTTATTTTATTACAATGACCATGCCTACTGGAAGCAAGAGTTTAAGGCTACTGTTCATTTCAGATGGCAAAGTCCATTCTTAGCCCATGATTTTGTTTCTGCCATTGACTAGAACAACTATCTCAAAATAACTGTAGACAAATGGTGATATCCATAGCAAAGGAAAAAATGACTATATGCCCAATCATTCCTTCTATATTTCAAACTTTAATATGGGAATGCCTCACTTCAGTGAGGTTCCCTGAAAGCTCAGCCTAAGTAAAGCTTTGGTTTTTATATTGTCATGTCCCTGGTTAGGAGATAATTAGCAAATGATACTGATCAGTTGCCACACTCTCATCTTCTTATACTGTTACTATTCTTTTTTTAAAATTAATTTTTAGTTTTCAATATTTATTTACACTAGATTTTGAGTTCCAAATTTTCTCCCCTTCTCTCCCCTTACCCACTCCAAAACACCGTGCCTTCTGATTACCCCTTCCCCCAATCTGTCCTCCCTTCTGTCACACGCCTGCCTTCCCTTATCCCCATTTTCTCTCTTTTCTTGTAGGGCAAGATAGATTTCTATACCCCATTACTTGTATTTTTTTAATACCCAGTTGCATTCAAGAACAATTCTCAACATTTGTTCCTAAAACTTTGAGTTCCAACTTCTCTCCCTTCCTCCCTCCCCACCCATCCCCACTGAGAAGGCAAGCAATTCAATATAGGCTATATATGTGTACTTTTGCTAAAGACTTCCATATTAGTCATATTGTGAAAGACTAACTATTTCCCTCCATCCTATTCTGCCTCCTATTTCTTCTATTCTTTCTTTAGACATTGTCCCTCCCCTAAAGTGTTCACTTTTAATTACTCCCACTTCTCATTTGCGCTCCCTTCTATCATCCCCCAACCTCCTTATCCCCTTCTCCCTTACTTTCTTGTAGTGTAAGATATATTTTCATACCAAATTGAGTGTGCATGTTATTCCCTCCTTAAGCCAAATGTGATGACAGTAAGTATCACTATTTTCCTTCTCACTTTCCCCCTTTTCCCCTCCATTGAAAAAGCTTTTTCTTGCTTGTTTTATTGGAGATAATTTGCCCCATTCCATTTCTTTCCTCCTCCCAATATATTCCTCTCTTACCCCTTAATTTTATTTTTTAGATATCATTCCTTCCTATTCAATTTGCCCTGTGCCCTCTGTCTATGTGTGTGTATGTGTGTGAGTGTGTGTATAATCCCTCCAACTACCCAAATACTGAGAAAAGTTTCAAGAGTTACAAATTTTATCTTTCCATGTCGGAATGTAAACAGTTCAACTTTAGTAAGTCCCTTATGGTTTCTCTTTCCTGTGTACCTTTTCATGCTTCTCTTCATTCTTGTGTTCGAAAGTCAAAATTTTCTTTTCAGCTCTGGTCTTTTCATAAAGAATGCTTGAAAGTCCTGTATTTCATTGAATGATCATTTTTTTCTCTTGAAGTATTATACTCAGTTTTGCTGGGTAGGTGATTCTTGGTTTTAATCCTAGTTCCTTTGACTTCTGGAATACCATATTCCAAGCCCTTTGATCCTTTAATGTAGAAGCTGCTAGATCTTGTGTTATCCTGATTGTGTTTCCACAACACTTGAATTGTTTCTTTCTAGCTGCTTGCAATATTTTGTCCTTGATCTGGGAACTTTGGAATTTGGCTACAATATTCCTAGGAGTTTTTCTTTTTGGAACTCTTGCAGGAGCTGATCAGTAGATTCTTTCAATATTTATTTTGCCCTCTGGTTCTAGAATCTGAGGGCCGTTTTCCTTGATAATTTCATGAAAGATGATGTCTAGGCTTTTTTGTTGATCATGGCTTTCAGGTAGTCCCATAATTTTTAAATTGTCTCTCCTGGATCTATTTTCCAGTTCAGTTTTTTTCCCCAATGAGATATTTCACATTGTCTTCTATGTTTTCATTCTTTTGGTTTTGTTTTGTAATTTCTTGGTTTCTCATAAAGTCATTAGCTTCCATCTGCTCCATTCTAATTTTTAAAAAACTATTTTCTTCAGTGATCTTTTGAACCTCCTTTTCCAGTTGGCTAATTCTACTTTTTAAAGCATTCTTCTTCTCATTGACTTTTTGGACCTCTTTTGCCATTTGAGTTAGTTTATTTTTAAAGGTGTTGTTTTCTTCAGCATTTTTTTCTGGATCTCCTTTAGCAAGCTGTTGACTCACTTTTCATGATTTTCTTGCATTGCTCTCATTTCTCTTCCCAATTTTTCCTCCACCTCTCTTACTTGATTTTCAAAATCCTTTTTGAGCCCTTCCATGGCCTGAGACCACTGCATATTTATTTTGGAGATTTTGGATGCGGAAGTCTTGACTTTCATGTCTTCATCTGATGGTATGCATTGTTCTTCCTCATTCAAAAGGATGGAAGAAAATGCCTGTTCACCAAGAAAGTAACCTTACATAGTCTTATTTTTTCCCCTTTTTTGGTCATTTTCCCAGCCAGTTACTTGACTTTTGAGTCCTTTATCAAGAAGAGGGTATACTCTGGGGACCTGTAAGTTCTCAGTTCCTCTCAGGTGGCACAGTCAAGAGTTTACTCCTCTCCTGGTCTGTGCTCTGGTCTGGGAGCAACCCCACGTACTCTTCCGCCCAGGATCTGCAAGTAGAATTCCTTCTCCAGAGCTTTGATCAGCTCCACCAGACAGTGCTCCTCCTCACCCCAAGACTGCTACTCAGGGTTGAGATCCAGATCAGCAGCTCAATTCCCCCTGGGTCTTTAGGCCAAAGGCTCAAAAAATGGCTGCTACTGCTGCTGCTGCCTGCAGCTGGGACTAAGGGAGGACCCTGCTCCCTTCTCACCCAGGTGAAAGAACTTTCTCACTGACCTTTGAAGCTGTCTCTGGCATTTGTGGATTTGAGTAATCTGGGAACTGCAGCTGCTGCTGGTGGTGCCCAGAAGCCTGCTCTGGTCCTGTTCGTGCCACACGGCCAATGCTGGGCTGCACTCCATTCCAAGTCCAGTGTGATAGAGCTTTCCTGTCGGCCTTCTAGGCTGTCGTGGGCTGGAAATCTCTTTCACTCTGTCATCTTGTGGATTCTGCTGCTCTAGAATTTGTTTAGAGTCATTTTTAAAAAAAATTTTTTAATTTAACTTTTAACATTCATTTTCACAAAATTTTGGGTTCCAAATTTTCTCCCCTTTTGTCCCCTCCCCCCACCCCAAAACACCGAACATTCTAATTGCCCCTATCACCAATCTGCCCTCTCTTCTATCATCCCTCTCTGCCCTTGTCTCCATCTTCTCTTTTGTCCTGTAGGGCCAAATAACTTTCTATACCCCTTTACCTGTATTTCTTGTTTCCTAGTAGCAAGAACAGTACTCGACAGTTGTTCCTAAAACTCTGAGTTCCAACTTCTCTTCATCCCTCCCTCCCCACCCATTCCCTTTGGAAGGTAAGCAATTCAATATAGGCCATATCTGTGTAGTTTTGCAAATGACTTCCATAATAGTTGTGTTGTATAAGACTAACTGTATTTCCCTCCATCCTATCCTGCCCCCCATTACTTCTATTCTCTCTTTTGATCCTGTTCCTCACCATGAGTGTTGACCTCAAATTGCTCCCTCCTCCCCATGCCCTCCCTTCCATCATCCCCCCCACCCTGCTTATCCCCTTCTTCCCCACTTTCCTGTATTGTAAGATAGGTTTTCATACCAAAATGAGTGTGCATTTTATTCCTTCCTTTAGTGGAATGTGATGAGAGTAAACTTCATGTTTTTCTCTCACCTCCTTTTTCCCCTCCACTAAAAAGTCTTTTGCTTGCCTCTTTTATGAGAGATAATTTGCCCCATTCCATTTCTCCCTTTCTCCTCCCAATATATTTCTCTCTCACTGCTTGATTTCATTTTTTTTAAAGATATGATCCCATCCTCTTCAATTCATTCTCTGCACTCTGTTTCTATGTGTGTGTGTGCATGTGCGTGTGCATGTGTGTGTGTGTAATCCCACCCAGTACCCAGATGCTGAAAAGTTTCAAGAGTTACAAATATTATCTTTCCATGTAGTAATGTAAACAGTTCAATTTTAGAAAGTCCCTTATGATTTCTCTTTCCTGTTCACCTTTTCATGCTTCTCTTGATTCTTATGTTTGAAAGTCAAATTTTCTTTTCAGCTCTGGTCTTTTCATTAAGAATGCTTGAAAGTCTTCTATTTCATTGAAAGACCATTTTTCCCCTTGAAGTATTATACTCAGTTTTGCTGGGTAGGTGATTCTTGGTTTCATTCCTAGTTCCTTTGACTTCTGGAATATCCTATTCCATGCCCTTTGATCCCTTAATGTAGAAGCTGGTAGATCTTGTGTTATCCTGATTGTATTTCCACAATACTTGAATTATTTCTTTCTGTCTGCTTGCAATATTTTCTCCTTGACCAGGGAACTCTGGAATTTGGCCACAATGTTCCTAGGAGTTTCTCTTTTTGGATCTCTTTCAGGCAGTGATCTGTGGGTTCCTTGAATACTTATTTTGACCTCTGGTTCTAGAATCTCAGGGCAGTTTTCCTTGATAATTTCATGAAAGATGATGTCTAGGCTCTTTTTTTGATCATGGCTTTCAGGTAGTCCCATCATTTTTAAATTGTCTCTCCTGGATCTATTTTCCAGGTCAATTGTTTTTCCAATGAGATATTTCACATTATCTTCCATTTTTTCATTCTTTTGGTTTTGTTTTGTGATTTCTTAGTTTCTCATAAAGTCATTGGCCTCCATCTGTTCCATGCTAATTTTGAAAGAACTATTTTCTTCAGTGAGCTTTTGAACCTCCTTTTCCATTTGGCTAATTCTGCTTTTGAAAGCATTCTTCTCCTCATTGGCTTTTTGAACCTCTTTTGCCAATTGAGTTAGCCTATTTTTCAAGGTGTTAGTTTCTTCAGCATTTTGGGGTCTCCTTTAGCAGGGTGTTTACCTGTTTTTCGTACTTTACTTGCATGTCTCTCATTTCTCTTCCCAGTTTTTCATCCACCTCTCTAACTTGATTTTCAAAATCCTTTTTGAGTTCTTCCATGGCCTGAGCCCATTGAGTGGGCTGGGATACAGAAGCCTTGACTTCTGTGTCTTTCCCTGATGGTAAGCATTGTTCTTCCTAATCAGAAAGGAAGGGAGGAAATACCTGTTCACCAAGAAAGTAACCTTCTGTAGTCTTATTTTTTTTCCCTTTTCTGGACATTTTCTCAGCCAGAGACTTGACTTCTGAATATTCTCTTTACACCCACTTCGCCTTCAGATCCACCCAGCCAGCAATTGGGGTCTGAGATTCAAATGCTGCTTCCCAGCCTCAGGGCTTTGGGTGGGTGGGGGGGCTGCTATTCAGTGTGAGATTAAGTTTAGGTGCTCAGGTCGGGGCAGGGCCACCTCTCAGGGCTCAGTTCCCTCAGGGGGTTTATGCAGAGACCTTCAACAATGGATCCAAGGTCCTGCCTGCTTGTGGAGCCCAGGTCTACTCCCTCCTCTGCTGGTGCCTCCCGAGGGGGCCTGAGTTATGGGGGCATCCCTCTCCCCTCTTGGCAAGCCGAGAAGACCCTCTCACCAACCTTTGGGGCCCATGGGTGGAGGGACCTGCGTGGCCAGTGGAGATTCCATCCCTGAAGCTTGCTTGGATCTGCTCCTCTCAGTGCTGCGCGGCCAAGATAGGGCTGGACTTGGCTCCGGGTCCACAGCGCAATGGACCTTTTGTGAGAGGTGTTCAGGGCTCTGTGGAACAGAAATTTTATCTGCTCCGTTGTTCTGTGGCTTCTGCTGCTCCAGAATTTGTTGGGAGTTCTTTACAGATATTTTATGGGCTGTGGGTTTGGAGCTAGCATATGTGTGTCTTTCTACTCCGCCATCTTGGCTCCCTAGAGTCATTTTTTATAGGTATTTTATGGTCTGTAGAGGGAGATCCTCTACAGGTCTGTCGTTCTGCTCTACCATCTACTGTTACTATTCTTTCCTTATAAGTCTGCTTGTATTTTTTGAGGATATACCTACTCTTGGTTATTTTCCCTGTGGGGCTTAACCCTCTATGGGTTCCAACTCCTTGCACAGTACTTAGCAGTTATTAAGTGATTTCCCAATCACCCACTTACCTGTGGCGGTTATCAACCATTCCCTCTTGAACTCAGAGGAAGGAGATAGGATCTTTCATCAAACTGGCTTTAGTGTATAAAGCCAAACTCCTAAAGGTAGACTTAAGTAACCAGCAGCCCCACTTCCTAGTGTCCTCTTTAGGGAAGCACTTTGCCAGCTACCTAGTCACTCTATTAGGCCCTTTCTGGCCACTCACAGGACTTGCCTATCCTATTTTCTCATCCCTGCAGGCCATGCCTCAGCCAGACCTATGAAAGGCATTTATTATGTCTGCCCAAACTGGACAAAATTATATATGCCTTAGTTCCATTTTGTATAGCACAGCTGGATTAGTCCCAAGATCCCTAGACTGTACTTAAACTATCCTGGAAGGAATTCTTTGCCCTTTGACAGCCAGTCTGACTCATATTTAGCCTAGTCTGCTGCCCAGAAGCAATTTGGCCGGGCTGAAGTAGATATGAAGGAATCAAGTTGCCTGGTTTTCTGAACATCCTTTCACCTGACTGTATTCCTCTCTACAGTCTGGACATACTGCTGTGTATGTCTCCAGGTCCCAGAACAAATTGTGACTTTTATCTGAGGGCTCTCCACATATGCTGGAGAAGGAAATGGCAAACCATTCTAGTATCTTTGCCAAGAAAACCCTATGTGAGGTCATGAAGAATCAGACATGACTGAATGAGTGAACAACAGTATCCATAGATCACTGATGGGACCAGAGCAAAAAATGTCTGGGTTTGCTCCCCAAATGGGATTATTTCATAAGATCCCCCCCAGCTACAACTGTTTGAGGGATCGTGGCCCATTGTACTCCCAAATATCTCTAGAAAGGAGGCCCAACCACAGTAAAATGTTTGTCAAGAGTTTCTTTCCTTTTTCTGCTACTCTACCACAACTTGCTGTGTGTTTGATCTTGATCTCACTCTGGCCTGAGCTAAGCTCTGATCTGTGACATCACAACTCCCTAACTTGTAATGAAGAGGCTCTGAGCTGAGAAATGCAGTTTTCTGCCTATTACAAAAACAGTATAGTGTGTAATGTGAAAATAGCATCATTTTTCCTTGAAAATCAGGGTCACTTACCAACCAGTCCAATGATTCCCTGGAGTTCTAAATCAGGCCCATTTTGTTCATAATTCATACTTAATACCCTGGTCGAACGGGATTTAACCGCAGACCCATGCGTTCTGTGGATTCTGGTCCTCATGATGATTTGAGGAGGCAAGCAAAAATTTTGACTGCATTATCTCCCTCAACTATCTCACTTCCTGCCTTAACCTCTTATTTGCACCAGTGCAGCTGGTTAACATAGTGTGAGGCATATAGTAGGTGCTTAATAAATGTTTGTGATTTGATTATGGTGCATTGTATAGGGTGAAGAGTTCTATGGACTTTCAAATGTAAAGTGAGATAATGACTCAAAGTTTAAGGAAATATGTAACCATTTAATCCTTAGGTTTATATTACAAAGATAAAATAGAAGAGTATTCATTAGTAGTCTCACTGCAAATGTATATGCCCTCCCCATGTAGTATCGTTGTTCGCTAATTGCAATGTATTCTTTCTAAATCATGGAGGTTTTATATGTTCAAATATTTAGAGCACAAGGAAATTATGAAACTTGTTAATTCTGATAGGGAGATGATCTGCTAAATAATAATAGCTGGCATTTATATAGTACTTACAGATATTTTCCCTATTTTACAAATGAAGGAAACTGAGGAGGACAGAGGTTCAGTGACATTCAGAGTCATTCAGCTAGTAAGTCCCAGAGGCTATATTTAAACTTAACTCTTTCCAAATCCAGTTCCAGCAGTTTATCCACTGAGTGACTTAGCTGTATCTAAATAGATTAAAGCAGGGAATTATTTACAAAGATAAAAAAGCAAGAATGGGAACTAAGCTATACTACTTATAAAAAAAAGCCCTTTGGCCTTGCTGAAGATTATTTTCATGAGAGGTATATCCTGTTTTTCACAAGTGATGTTACTAGGAAGTTGTTTGTAAGTAGCATTATTTTAAGTGTTATAAAAACAACTTTTTTTCTTAAAAAACCTTTTCTTCATATAATTGGCTTTTTAATCCCTTTAATGATCTTTGAATTTCTTCAAACATACTGCATTTATTCTCTCTCTTATTTAAGCTAAGAGACAGTTAAATGATGTAGTGGATAGAGTGCTAGACCTGGAGTTAGAAAGATCTGAGTTCAAATGTGGCCTCATATACTTATTAGCTGTGTGACTCTAGACAAATTACCTAACTTCTGTCTGCCTCAGTTTCCTATTCTGTAAAATGAGTCTAATAATAACACCTACCTCCCAGTATTGTGTTAATAGTGAAATGAGATGATATTTGTAAAATGTTTTTCAAATCTTAAAATACAATATTCTTGCTAGTTGCTATTATTAATCAGAATATATATCCTTCATTTGTGAAAACATTTTCATTGAAATAACTCAGAATATTAAACTACTCGATTATAACGGTAATGTTATCCTTACTTACCTGCAAGAAAATTTTAACCAGATTTTCAGAGATATTTTTCTTTTCCTCCCTTTATATTGTTTTATAGATGCCTTTTGATTTTACATCACAGTTATTTCTAGATCTGACTCCATCACCACTCATTGAACCATTCCCTTATAATTAAAAAACCAAAGTAAAATCAACCAAGAGAACCAACAGTCCTAAAATTTGGTACATAGAACTTAACATTCCACGTGTTCTGATGAAGCCATATTATAGCAAGATTTTCATTTTGGACACTTCGCTTCCCTTAATGTAACCATAGATCGCAGGAGCTTTTTGGAACTCCCATATTGCACTGGGGCAGCTAGCTGGGGCAGTGGATAGAGTTCTGTGCCAAGAATCAGGAAAATCTGAGTTCAAATCCAGCATCAAACACTTGCTAGCTGTGTGACCTTGGACAGGTCACAAAACCCTGTTTGCCTCAATTTCCTCATTTGTAAAAGGAGCTGGAGAAGGTAATGGCAAACCACTCTAGTATCTTTGCCAAAAAAATCCTAAAATAGGGTCATAAAGAGTTGGGTATGACTGAAATGACTTAACAACAATAACAAAAAAAACCTTAAAATTTTTCATATCTTAAAAAATTGATTAATATGAATATGTCTTTCTTGGTTTTAATTATATGTTTTCCATGATTTATGGGGTGGTCCCTGACAAGACAACATGCGTGTGACATAGAAAATCCAACTGAATTTCTTTTTTTAAATTTATTCATTTTAACATTCTTTTTTTTAAAAATTGAGGTTCAAATTCTCTTCTTCTAGCCCCTAACCACTGAGAAGGCAAGTAGCACATCAGTTACACATGTGAAGTCATATGAAACATATTTCTATATTATCCACATTGTTAAAGAAAATACACAAAAATGCTAGAAAAATAAAGAAATGAAAAAAGTATGGTTCAGTCTGTGCTAAGAATTCATCAGTTCTCTCACTTGGAGGTGGATAGCATTTTTCATCCGGACTCCTTCGGAATTGTCTTGTAGTTAAGTCTTTCACTGTTGATCATCCTTCAGTATTGTTGTTACTCTGTACAATGTTCTCCTGGTTCTGCTCATTTTACTTTGTATGAGTGCGTATAAGTCTGCCCAGGTTTTTTGAGACCATCATGCTTATCATTTCTTATAGCACAACTGTATTCCATCACAATTATGTACTGCAACCTCATCAACCATTCCCCAATTGATGAGGATCCCCTCAATTACCAATTGTTTACCATCATAAAAAGAGTTACTATAAATATTTTTCATATATATGAAATATATATTATTATAATATTATTATATTATATATCATTATATTAATGATATATAATTATTATATTACATGTTATGTATAATTATTATATTGTATATATTATATTAGATATTATATATGTCCTTTTCCATTTTCTTTAATCTCTGTAAATATTGCTATAAATATTTTCATATATATGAAATATATATTATATTATATTAATTATATATAATTATATTATATATTATTATTAAATTATTATATATTATATATACATATGTCCTTTTCCCTTTTCTTTAATCTCTTTGGGTACAGACCTTGTGGTAGTATGACTGGGTCAAAGGGTATGCACATTTTTTTAGCCCTTTGGGTGTAGTTCAAATTGTTCTCCAGAGTGGTTGGACTAGTTCACGACTCCACCAAAAATGCATCCGTGTACCTATTTTTTCACATTCCCTGCATGATCTGTCTTTTTCCTTCTCTGTCATGTTGGCCTCTCATATGAGATGGTACCTAAGAGTTGTTTTAATTTGCATTTCTCTAATTAATGCTGATTCAGAGCATTTTTCCATGTGACTATTGATAACTTTGATTTTTTTCTTCTGTAAACTGCTATTCATGCCCTTTAATCATCTACAAATTGAGGAATGACTTTTATTTTTATAAATTTGGTTCAGTTCCCTATATTTTTTGACAAATTAGGCCTTTATCAGAGAATGGAGGAGAAAGAGAATATCTTTTTCTGAGCTATAGAAGGCACCTTCACAAAAATGACCATGTATTATATATAGTTTAAAAAACTCACAATTAAATGTAGAAAAGTAGAAATATTAAGTGCATTCTTTTCAGAGCATAATGCAATAAAATTATATTCAATAAAGGGCTGTGTAAGCAAGTTAAAAATTAATTAGGAATTCATCTCATCCTAAAAAAATGATTATGTCAAAGAAAAAAAATCACATAATCAGTAATTTCATTAAAGAAAATTATAGCAGTGAGACAACATACTAAACTTTGAGGAATGCAATAAAAGCAGTACTTAGGGGGAAATTTATATTTCTAAATACATATACCATGAAGGGGGAAAAGAGCAGATCAATAAATTAGGCATTCAACTAAAAAACTAGAAAACAAACAAATCAAAAATCCCCAACTGAACACCAAAATGGAAATAGTGAAAATCAAAGGAAAGACTCATAAAATTGAAAGTTAAAAAAAATTTAAATAGTAAAACTAGGAATTAGTTTTATGAAAAAAAGTCCCAACCAAATAGATAACCATTGATTTATTTGATTAAAAAGAGAAAAAATAAAAACAAATACCAGAATCAAAAATTAAAAGGGTAAATGCACCACCAATAAAGACGAAATTAAAGCAATTATTAGGAACTGTTTTACCCAATTATATGCCAGTAAGACTGACCATCTAAGTTGCTTTAAATGGGACATCTCTTACTATCTCTTCTTTCATGTTTTTTTTTTGTTATATATAGAAATACTGATTGATTTATGTGAGTTTATTTTATAAAGTGGATATATGTGTGTTCATTTTATTTGATTTTGAAAATAATTTTTAGCTCTTCCAGGGATTCTTTTGGGTGTGTGTCTAATTCACATTTTTCTTTTGAGGAGGGTTTGCTTGTAGCTGTTTTGATATCATTTTGTTCTTCTAAGTTTGTGTCTTGATCTTCCCCGTTACTATTTAGTAGCTTCTTATGGTCAGATTATTGTTGCTTGTTTACTTGTTCATTTTTTCAACCTGTTTCTTGACTTTGAACTTTATTTTTAAATCAGACTCTGTTTTTGCAGTGAGGGTGCAAGGACATTATCCTAAACTTCAGACTCTACTGTTTTCAGAGCTAGTTCTGGAAGCTTCCAATCTTTCAGTGCTTTTAAGGTGGCATGATCTGGGGAGATGTGTCTGGTCCTTACCCAGGAAGGGCCCTTGATCTCTTGCAAAAGCACAAGCCATACTTTGTGCCCTTGTGATGACAAGTGATGCTGCTCTCTTGTGACCCAAAGCGTTCCTCTCTGACCTGGACTCAGAAGTTGAGGCAGTGGAGTTGCCAAACAGCACTGGTCCTGTGTCTGAAACTAACACCGATATTCCATATAATCTCTTTCTTACATGCTGTCTAATCTCCTTACCCAAAATTGCTGCCTCCGAAACCCAGAGCTGATCTTGCTGCCATGTGGGCTCTGGATTAGCCCCTCACCAGGGTAACAAACCTCTCTTTTTGCCCTTCTTACTTATCTTGGGCTAGAAAAATGTGTCACTCCATTCTTTTGTTGGTTTTACTGCTTTAGGATTCAATTTAAGGTCTCTTTTTAAAGTTATTTGGAGGGGAATGTTGAGAGAGCTCCTCTGGAGTGCTTTCTGTACCTGGCTTCACTCCCAGAAGTTTCATATCATTTCTTTAGACAACTCTCCCTTGTCACAATTAGCTTGCTTCTTTCCAATGGTTTTTAAACCGGTTATTTCATGATAAAGTTGTACTAAATTTGTATTTTTCCTTTTCAGATATCTTTGTGCACTTCAGCAGCTTCACCTTCATCTAGAAAAAATTTCCTCAATACAATGACTAACAAATCAAAAGGAGAAATTGATGATGGGAAGAAAAGCTTGATAGATGACCTCAGGTTACTGGTTTTTGATTTATTGAATGTTGTAGAAGTAATCAAAAGGGAACATGGGTAAGTCTTGCTTTTTTCTGTTTGGGTATTTAGATTCATGCTGTGTCAGAGCTAGAAGAATATATAATCTATTGCCCTCATTTAAATAGCCTCTAAAAATAAGTTAGAATATTTTTTTCCCTATAAGAGAACATATACATATAATTCAATACATACTCAAACTACTTCTTTCTAATGGTACTCCATATCAACCTAATTTTATTTATTTATTTTTAGTTTTCAATATTCACTTCCATAAGTTTTAAATTTTTTCCATCCATCTCCCCAAGTTGACATGCAATATGATGTGGTTCTACATTTACATTCCTATTAAACACATTTTCATATTAGTCATGTTGCATAGAAAAATTATAACAAATGGGAGAGAACATGAGAAAGAAAAACAAAAGAAAATAGTCTGTTTCACTCTGCATTCTAGCTCCATAGTTCTTTCTCTGGATGTGGATGGCATTTACCATCATGAGTCCTTTGGAACTGTTTTAGGCTTTTGCCTTTCTGAGAAGGTCTAAGTATATCAAAATCAGTCATCCCACAATGTGGCTGTTTCTCATATCAGCATGATTTTAAAACAAAATTTGTTTTGGTTATTTGTAACAGATTGTCTCTATCCAATTAATCAGTAAAATGTACTTTTGCAAGGAATGTAAAATTTAAACAATGATTGCCTTCTTGTGTGTATAACTACAATCTTTTGAGGAAATTGGTTCTCAATAGTCTTTTATTAGAAAGGAGATATGTTTATCTATAACTTCAGGCTGTGTTCTCTATAAGATTTGTCGTTCATTTGTTTCAGTTATGTCAAACTCTTTGTGACCCCATTTGGGATTTCCAGTGCCTAAGTACTGGAATGGTTTGCCATTTCCTTCTCCAGCTCATTTTACAGATGAAGTACTGGAGCAAACAGGGTTAAGTGACTTATCCAGGGTCACACAGCTAGTAAATGTCTGAGTTTGGATTTAAACTCATGAAGACGAGTTGTTCTGACTCCAAGCTTAGTTCCCTATTCACTGTCCCTGCTAGTGTTATTTATTCAGAAGAGTTACTTTTCCTCAGAGTTCAAAAATACAAATCTGGTATTTACTAAAAGTTTCTTACTAAATTTATTTTTCAAGGCATGTTGAGAGCATTCTCTTCTAGTGTACATTGTAAAAAGTATCTTAAAATGTGACGTTGATTCTTCTTGATAATTTTTATGTGTCCAACTGTGGAAGAAAAAAGGACTGTGTAGTTAAAAATGGCATGTTTAAGGAGCCACAAAATTTGTGATGTAAGCTATGCAACCCTAATTTATAAACTGCGCTAAGCATGTAGCAGTTTAATAAATATTTACTAGCTGAAAGATTCATTTCCTGAGTTCAAATCTGGTCTCAGACACTTTCTAGATGTGTGACCCTGTGCAAGTCATTTAATCCTATTTGCCTCAGTTTCCTCATCTGTAAAATGAGCTAGAGAAGGAAATGGCAAACCACTGTAGTATCGTTGCCAAAAACCTCCAAATGGGGTCACAAAGAGGCAGACGTGACTGAAAAATGCCTAAACAAAAAATGGTTGACTGGTACTCATAGGAAATATTTCCTACTTGAAGTAACCAAAGTATACCTTTTTTGAGCCTTTTTGGCTCCTTGAGACAGAAATCCTAGATTTTATACATTATTACAAAAATAAATATATAAATATATGATAATTTTAAAAGTTTAAGAACTCTTGGTTTGTATAAATTCAGTTAATTGTAATTATAAACTCCACATGAAGGTATTGTATTATGCAACAATAATTGTAAACTTCAAGTGAAGAAAACCATATTAGCTGAATTTATAATTATAAATTATAAATACAAACTCCTTGTTTGTTTTACGATCCCACATTTTTTGTTATAAAATCTGGCCAGGCCTGGTGACAGTGCTTAGAGTCCTGGTCCTGGGCAGGTTGAGGATGCTGTATTTCTTGAATTCAGGAGTTCTGAGATTCCGTAAGATTAAAGCCAACCAGGTGTCTGTAGTAAGTCTAGCACCAATGTGGTAAGCTCCTATGAATGGAGGGGGAGGCCACCAAGCTGCTTAGGAGTAGCAAATGGGCCCAAATCAGAGGCCAAGTAGATCAAAGCTTCTGTGCAAATCAGCAGGAAGGGCAGACTTGGGAATGACTGCTAAGCTCTCAGTCTCGGTGAGATAGGGAGAGCCAGCCTTAAATCAATAAATTCAGGCCATTTTTATTATCTCAGGAACAACCAACGTTATGTATATATTTCCCATACTTCAAGGGTCTGTAATTTCACCTATATGTATATGGTTATCTTCCAGTAATGCAGTTTGTAACCCCAGTACCTTAAAAGATGCTCATCGTTTCAGTAATGGAAAAAATTCTTCACCTGATGATGACCTCTTCCAACTTAGCTAGGCTGGCCTTTGAAAGACAGTCATCTAGCCCATCACTAGTCTGTCTGTCTTCAAAGACTTTCCAGATTGTTGTGATATACTAGAGTTTATATCCTGCAGGCATAGCTTTCAGAAACCTTTTCTTAGCACCACACTGAATTGAGGGGAAGGTGCATCCATATATATGTGTATATGTATATATGTATATGTATAGATATATATCTATACGTATTATGTATATGCATCTGTGTGTATATATACATGTATATATTCATTCATGGGTATGTGTATATGTGTGTATATGAATTGGTAGTTGTATGGAATTTTCTTTTATGTAATTAAAACTGTAATTATGTTTTATCAATATAGTCTTACCTTTTCACTCTACTGTGTTATATATTTAGTTACATTTGATTTGTAAAGTTTATAGGACCTCACCCAGAAATTTATCATATTTTTTCTTTTAAAAATGATCAGTTTTGGTTGTATGAGTACTATAAAGGAATACTTAGTTTAGACCACTAAAAGTTATTTTTCCTGGTTAAAAATCTGCCCTAGTGTAGTAGGTATATTAATGGCATGAGGTTTCCTTGAACTTTGAACTAAATTCTATTAGATATTTACAGTCTTATGAAACAGAAGATATTTGATCTATGCTGAATGTCTACAAATAAGATTATCACCTTTCCCAGCACTGATTTTGCCCAGTGAATTGTGCCTTAAGTCTGGTAGATCAAGCGAAGAAAACCATATTAACTGAATTTATAAACTTCATTCAAAGCTTCCTATGAATTTCTTTTTTACTTTTCTTTAATTTTGTTATTAAAAAATTTGGTCATATGGTAGGTTTTTTAGTATTAATTTTTCTGTTTTAAAAACTTTCAATTTATATTTAAGAATTTGGACTAGAAATTTAAAATGTGCATGTATCAATAGATGGCCATTTTTGCTTCTATATACACTTATAAAGTTATTTTTGGTTTTTGTGTGTATGTGTGCTTGTTTGTTTGTTTGTTTTTTTAGGAAGGAACTGGAAAAACTAAGAAGAGAATTGGAAGAGGAGAAGGCAATGAGGAGTGTCCTAGAGGTAATTCAATTTGCAATATTTTGTCATCTAAATGAGAATATTAGTAGGTGCTAAACAAACATACTGAGTATCTCCATCGTGTAAAATACAGTGCTTTATAATGTTGAAAGATGCGGTTTTGTTTGCTCTTTAAAATTTTAAAAGAGAGAGAGGCAGGCACCTTGGTATTAGCGGATAGAGAGTTAGCATCAGTCAGAAGACCTTGGTTCAAGGCCCACCTTTGACATTTACTTGACTGTATGACCCTGAGCAAGTTACTTCAGGCATCTGTCTTAAGACTTTAAATAAAGTTCTTTTTGAATTGGTGGAAGCAATTTCTTGATTGGGAATTTACAATACCAGTAAAATCGTGTGGGAGAGGGAGGAGAGAAAAAAATATTAAGGAAAAATTTGGTTCTATCCTCCAGTAAATTAAATCCTAGTTAGGAAACAGAATATATGTATGTGGGAAAAAATTATTTTCTATATATTTATCTCATTTTGTTTTCAAATGCTAAGTCCTGCCATGTTTTCCTCCATTAAAAAGTGATGGACAATTATAGTAAGTCTGCAATAATAGTTCTTGCCTCCACTCTCTTCCTATCCAATTTATCCTTCCCAGTATTGCTGAACTAATCTTCCCTCTGCATATGTCTAGTCATTTTTCTTTTGTTAAAAACCTTTCAGTGGTTCTTTTGTTTGCCAAGTAAAGTTCTAGACGCTTATCTTAGCAGTCAGTCTCCCACACAATGGAGTCCAATGACCTTTCCAGCCTTATTTTATAGTGAAACCCCTTCTCATGCCCTCTGCATCAGCCAAACAGGAGTATTTGCCTTTCCATACATAAATTTCTCATTTTCCTGAAGTTCTTTCCCTGAAATCCCCAAATTTCTGTCTGTTCTTTCAAATCCAATTTAGATGGTAGCATGGATGTCACATAGTCCTTCGGTTGTGTATTGTTTTGTGTTGGTCATATAATTTTCTGTTTATCATTTATAGAGGCTGTATAGTATATTCCAAGCTGCTTAAGGAACAGGCACTAGGACTTATCTAAAATGTCTTTTTTGTCATTTTAACTGAATAGAAATGAATAAGTAAAAACTAATTTAACTTAAAAACTTTTTGTAAGAGAATGGAAAAACATGGACTATGGAATAAAAGCCTTAGCAGATTTGTGGGGTCCTGAGGTATTTGTTTCACATATATTAATTTTCTTAACATCCATTTTTCATTTAACTGAACAACTGTTTCTAGAAAAATCAGTTGCAAAGAAAATATCATTATATTAATAATTGATATTATCCTTTTCCCCAACTGCTAATTTTTTTTTTTTAATTCATGCCTGTACTTTTGGGTATTTGTTTTCTTTCTTAGTAAAATTAAGCCCCAAGAATAGGGATTATTTCATTCTTTGTATTTGCATCCCCAATACTTAGCTTAGTGCCCTAGTCATAAGAGGAACTTCATCAGTTCTTGTTGATTAATGTGAAATGTTTTAACTTCAAAAACCATGAGCCTAAAAGTTTTATGTCTCTGATATAAAAAAATAATTTAATTTGCATATTTAATTTTATTAAATTTAATAAATTTTATTAAATTTAATAAAATTGCAATTTAACAGATTTTAGTGCTCACCAGGTACAAAGCACCCTGCTAGACCTGGTTCCTCTTCTCATAAAGTTTCTAGTTTTATGGATGAAAAAAAGATGCACGTAAATACTCATAATTCAATGTAGAGTATGATAGATGCCTTAACTAGAATAACAATGCCATAAATTCCCAGGTGGAGGGATCACTTCTGACTATTAAAATAGCAGTAAATAGTTTGCATCTATATTATGGTTTAAGGTTTGCTTTACGTATGTTATCTGATTTGATTCTGTAAAACATTCTGTAAAACATCTTTTAGCATCCCCATTTCACAGATGGTGGAACAGATGCTCAGATAGGTTAAGTGATTTCCCCAGCGTCTCATAGCTATTGTCTGAGGCAGAATTTGTTCTTAGGTCTCTCTAAGCAGTCTCAAGGTGGTTGATCTACTGCACTGCCTATCAAAGGATAACATGGTGATTTACCAAAAATAGTCAATTAAATAGTGAATTATAAGATGGTGATTTGTTTTGGGGAGGGGAGGAGGAGAGAAGAAGAGGGAAGGGAAAGAGGAAAAAAAGTACTGATAATTAAAATACAGAACCAGAAAATCCATATGATCATTTTTAGCACCAACCACCTTAAGATTTTCTAACTTTACATACAAAGTTACATACATACATAATAACATATAAATATAATCTGTAAGTTTACACACATGATTTCCAGGCATGTCAATAGTTATATTTTTTAATTGAAGTCCTTCTTTGAAGGAAAATTGCATCTAAAGATGAATTCTTTAATGTCTAATATTTGCTTGTCAGATGTTCCTTCAATATCTATTAAAATGGCTACCTAACTAACTTTATCATTTTTTGACACTCACCAAGTCTGTGCTCTCTCCTAAAGACATTGCTTCTCTCCCTGCCCTTTCCAGTTTGGCTATATTTCTTCCTCCAAATGTCCTCCCTCTCCTAAGCTCACTGGTTGTGTCCAGAGAGTCAGAACACTCTTTATTCTTCAGCCTCATTTTCAGTCTCTTCTCCTTCATTGAGTTCAGAGCCCTACTCTGGGTCTTTCTTTCCTGGTGACCCATACACCACCCTCTCAGTTTCTCATTCTACTTCCACAGAGGTGATGCTACCCTTTGATTCGGATGTCCTGCACAGGGGTTCCACTTCAGCTCAATTTCCTAAAATTCCTTTATCTGAGCACTATGCCTTTGCCTCAACCATGCAATTCCCTATTTTGTTCTTCATCTTCACCATCTTCACTATTCCTTCCATTGGTTTTTTCTTACCCAGACCATCATCTGTTTTCTCCCTTCCCGATCTTGAGCCCTACCCTATCTTCTCACAACCCTTGACCCCCTGTCATGTTGCCACCATACCTTACCAAGCCCCTGTCATGGATCACTTCACTTTTCTTCCTCTTTAGCTTCTATTCATGGAACAGAGTTGAAGTAAATCAAGAAACTGTGTGGACTAGGTTCTTTATAAATTAGTTACATAATCTCAACTGGGCTCTCAGTGAAGCAAGGTGAATATTTTTTTCTTCCCTGCTCAGCTCCCACTCTCTTCAGGAAGTGGCTAATTCAAAAAGTTTGAGGTAGCAATCCAAAATCACATGCTCATTCCACTACACAGAATAAGAGCTTTTTGTATTGCTTCTTGACTGACTGTTGATTCCAAGGTTCTTTCTTTAATGAACTCTGATAACATTTACCCTCTCTAAGTGTGAAATCTTTGTCCAAGTGTTCAGTGCCTCCTTACCATGGCACTGGTTCAGATGTTTGTTTCTTATCATGTTCATGGGAATGAAACTTCAGGTGCTTTAAGATAATGGGACCTGATAATTACTATGGCCTATGCTGGTTTTTTCATTGTTGAAAATGTAAAAAGATCAAGATGTAAGACTTAGGAATAAGACAGAGAAGCTTTAATACAGCCAAGTTGCCACTGTTGCTGATGCTCTGTTTTTTCTTTTTTAGGTGGAAATAGAAAAATTGAAGAAACTAGTCCTGTGTACTTGAGGGAGGTGTGAAGTAGACTGAGTGTTCTTCTTTGGCCAGGGATTCATAAACGCGAATATGAACCAAAAACTGACTTGTTTACTTTCAAATTACAAAAGATTTTTGGTTTGGTATAGGGGGAAAATGAGTATATGAGTTCTCATATCTTGCAGAAGGGGAAAAATGAAAATGGTGTATTTATTTTATTTGCCAATATGAAAAAGAGGCCTCATTCTTACTGTGCTGGAATCACAAACCTCTTTTTTTTTTCTGGTTTGCTTAAAAATACTACCGAATCTGTATGAAGAGGAGAGGAAGTTGATAATAGATTTTTTTTTTGAATACTCACAGTGTAACTTTTAAAGAGGGCTATACTATAAATAGGTTGATATATCTCCAGGTAACCTATAAAATAGACTATGGGAGGGACACATTCACTTAATAATCCCATAATACAAAAGGTAGATAGGATATTTGTGTGTATGTGTGTGTGTGTGTGTGTGTGTGTGTGTATATACACACGCACACATTATATATGTATGTGTGTATAATACACATTATACATGTGTGTACATAATATGTGTTACATAGGATATTTGTGTATGTCTGTGTATATGTATATATACATATACACACACAGACACCCACACTGTATATATGTATGTGTACATATATATATATATATATATATATATATTTTTGTGTGTGTGTAGCTTTCCTACCCAAGATTAAGCTATTTTGCCTATATATCTGTAGTGCTGTTTATCAATTGGGTGATGAAATAGAAGTGTGTCAACTATAAAGCAGATGAATCAATCACTTATGCAGATAAAAATAGCTTATGAAATGAAATAAATTTGGTAGCTAAAAATATTTTATTCCACTTGCACTATAGGGATCATAAAAGGAATTTATTAAACCATATTTCAATCATTAAGTATATTTTTAAAAGAATAAGCTTTTCTTAAATCTGTCAGAGCTAAGAGGCCAGAAAGCTGTCCTTCAGTTCATTGTGCGTAGAAACTGCAGCACATTTAACATGCAAACACCTTCCTTACTGCTGTATTTCTCTGCTTATTTTGTAGATTCAAATATTATTTAGCCTATGGTCTTATAATTTAATCCTCCTCACCTCTTAGCAAAACAAAGTGCAAATCTTTAGGAAATTTGTCATGAGATTATATACTTTCAGAGCAGTCAACTCATTGTGTAAATATTCAGTTTAAGAAATATTTACCTAAATAAGCTAACTTTTTGGAGTTATTTTGAAGTGCTGCATAGATACTAGCTTTATAAGGAATGCTATTTTACGTCACAGACTATAGTACCACATTTATTATTAAACAAAAGATGGTACTTTTTTAGTTACATTTTCATAAGTGACATGGTCAACAGCTTCTTTTAAATTTGTAAATGTTGACACAGTTTAAAAATATGTAATAATAATAATAGCTAGTATTTATATAGCACTTGCTACATGCTAAGCACTTTATAATTATTACTCATTTCATTTTCAAAATAGGCACAGAGAAGTTAAGTGACTTGTCCAGAGTCACACAGCTAGTAAGTATCTAGGCCTAATTTGAGCTCAGGTGTTCCTGACCCCAGGCCCAGTGCTCTATCCACTTAGCCAGCTAACTGCCCTGTTATCCCTGTCATCGGTCAAACCCTATAAGTATGGAGTTAGTCCCACCTAGTTACTGGTAACTAATGCCTTTTCACAAAAAGAGGCAGTTTAGAGTTTAAGGGCTTTTATAGAAAAGCCCTGGATTAGGAAGACCTGAGTTCTCATTTGGCCTTACATACTGTGTGGCCCTGGGCAAGTCACTTAACCCTGTTTGCCTCAGTTTCCTCATCTTTAAAATGAACCAGCAAAGGAAGTGGCAAACCTCTCCAGCATCTTTGCCAAGAGAACCCCCAATGGAATCATAAAGAATTGTTCACAACTGAAATGACTCAGGAACAACCACAAGAAATAACAAAATAAAAATGGCCTAGGGATTTTAAGTTTATGTAATTATGAGACTTGCAGGATAATGGAATGGCAATGTGCCAGAGCATTTCTATTTTTATTTTCTGTTCTTTAAACTTAAAATTTACCCCAAGTTTTTGCTTTAAAATTTAATTTTGTACAACAGAAATGTTTTATTTTTAATAGAGGATAACAAAAATACTGATTTATAGAAAATGTTGAAATAATGCATACTATTGCCTTTGAGGTAGCTGATTTTTTGTAAAATGTTTGTGTTTCCTTTTTATGAAGGTCATAGATTTCTGTCCTAATGAACACTACTAAAAAAATTGACTACCAGTCTTCCATGTGCATTTTAAAAATGACTGAGCAACTGAATGATTGTTTCATTTTTTTGCAACCCCTTGCCCTCTTTTTTCTTTTAAAAAATATTTATATTTATTTAATTAAATATTTCTCAATTGCATGTAAAATGTTTTTAACATTCATTTAGAAAAATTTTTGAGTTTCAAGTCCTCTTCCTCCCTCCTATTTATCCTCCACCCTTTGAGAACCTTTCCCTTAGTTTGAATAACAGTGTTAAAGAAAAAAAATAGCTCTGTGTATTCTAGAAAGGATCTTCTAGCTTTCTCTCCAGAAAGCATATTTAAGGAAGATTTTCCTTCTTATTCCTTGAAAGAGGTTGAGAAATTACAGATTCTGTCCTTGGTTTAGTTGTATTTAATATCAAGATCATTCATGTGTTGATTAAAACACATCAAGACAACTAACGTTTTGAAAATAGGAGATATGTGAGTGTGTGTGTGTGTGTGTGTGTGTAGATATATAGAAAACTCCTGGTAACCTCTAGCTCCCCTACTCCCAACTCCTTTTTCAATACATAAGGAAAAGAAAAACAACTGCATTGAGTGGCCTCAACTTATCTGACTCCATTTAAAAAAGAAAAATGTTCCTTCAGTATGGCAGTTCATCAGTACAAAGTTTTCATAA